>NW_027150679.1:0-300000 GCF_017918235.1 Porcisia hertigi
TTAATTTTAATTTAAATTTAATTTGATTCTAAATTTTAATTTAGACTTGACTAATTTGACTAATTTCAATTTTAATTCTACCCAAATTTTAATCTTAAACTCTTAATTTTAATTTCTGACCTAATTTTAATTTTAATCTTAAATTTGACTCTTGACTTGAATTCTTAATTTTAAATTTTAATTTGACTTAAATTTCAATTTAATTTAACTTAATTTTAATTTTAACTTGACTTAATCTGACTTGACTTACCCCTAATTTTAATTTGACTTGACTTAATTTTAATTTAATTTAATTTGACTAATTTTAATTAATTTTAAATTTTAATTTTAATCTTAATTTTAATTTAATCTTACCAAACTCTAATTTTAACTTGGACTTCAACTTTTAATTTCCACTTTAATTTTAATTTAATCTTAATTTCTAATTTAACTTAATCTTAATTTCAATTTAATTTTAACTTTAATTTAATCTACTTAATTTTAACTTACTTAAATTTTAACTTTAAATTTGAATCTTGACTTAATTTGACTTGATCTTAATTTGACTTAATTTGACTTGGACTTGACTTCAAATTTCCAACTTTCAATTCTACCAAATTTTAATTTGAATTTGACTTAATTTTAATTCTGACTTGACTTTTAATGACTTAATTTTAATTTGAACTCGGACTTGACTTGGACTTTTAATTTAAATTCTAATTTAATTTAATTTTAAACTTTAATCTTAACTCTAACTTTCACCTGACCCTGACTTCGAATTTTAACTTAATTTAATTTGGACTAATTTAATTTTAATTTTAATTTAATTTAATTAATTTAATTTTAATTTCTACACCTAACTTAATTTTAATTTTAATTCTAATTTTAGATTTCGACCTCTCAACTCCATAATTTTAACTCAACCTTAACTCTACACCTAATTTGATCTGTCACCGTAATTTCAACCCTGAACTCCTTAACCTCAACCTTGACTCTAACTCAACTCTATGCACTCCTGAATCTTCAACCTAATGACTTTACCTTCACTCTAATTGACGACTCTAATCCCAAACCCTCAATGCTTCACCGACCTGTGTGAGATGTGTCATGAAAGAAAGAGGCCGAGGGGAAGTGAGGGAGGCGTGGCCTGGAGGTGGGGCAGGTCATGGCATGATTCTTCGCGACCCCGATGGGAAGCGGCAAGGCAGGCACGCGACTACAGCCGCGTGGCCGCGTAACTGGGGTTCCGTTCGTCCACCCTTCGCGTCCAGTCGCGTGTGGGACACGTCACGTCGTCTACAATCTCTGTTGTGTGTTTTTTTCTGGGCTTGGCACCGGCACCGGGAAGCCCCCAGCACCGAGTGCCCCTTCATTTGTGCCAAAGGTGTGCATGCCAAACGGACACGCAAGAACAACGGATCACGAAAGAGAATCTCAAAACATATGAAACTACAAAGGCAAATCAGCTCCGACTGAACAAACGGTGGTGCCTGAGGGAAAAAGAAGAAGCCGAGGCGAAACGAGCACTCGTGTTGTCAGTGGGCAACAAGATGAAGACAAGAGAATCTACTAAACTAGAGAAATCGAACAAATCAAAGAGTGACAGAAAAACAAAGAAAAGATACTGGTGGATGACAACGCCCCGCCGGCGTTCGTCAGAGGGTTACGGCGAACACAGCGTGAATCCATGCTGTGTCAAGAGAAAACTGAAAACAAGAGAATCTTTAGAGAAATCAATCATAAACGTTAGACATAGCTTTTCCATTTTTCAGGTCATCCTGGCTACCATTTCTTCACCCAGCGATGCCCAGCCATCAACTATTGAAGGGAAGATGGTGCTTGAAAAACTGAAAGAACTTTTAAAGAAGAATGACCTTAATGGGGTCAACGATTCCTCTTGTTAAAGCCCACGGGGTGTTGAAACGCCATCGGCATATGAGGGTGGATAGCTTTCCGCCACGATCCTACCATCTCGGAAGCGCACCCTTTCAACTCAGACCCGCGCCCTCTTTCTTGGAAAGACCCGGCGCGGGGGAAAAGGAGAGCTGGTCGAAACCCCTCGGGCACATGTAAAATACGGAATAAAATCACACCCGCGTGGCATTCTTGACCACCTTGAAAACAAACTGGTTTGCTGATCTGCCATCGTGTGGCATAGAACAGCTTAAACTGAATCAACATTTCTTAAGAAAACCACTTCACCGTGGACCAGCCACCGTCAGGAGTTCCAGTTCTCAGGGTTGGGTGGGTGGGCGTTTTTGCGTCAGAGACCGCATTAAACCCACTTAGATTACTTACTGGATTTGTATCCAACTCCACAAGAGACAGAAGTAGAAGGAGAGAGAAACGAATAATCATTCGGTAAAGAGATAACAAACATACACGCATGTGACATCACATTTGTAGAAAACCACTTCAAGAGCATATCGGCACACAAGGTGCACTGACCAAACTGTCCTGGTACACCCGGGTCCGGGGTACCAAAATACATTCGGACCAGACATCTCTGGACGAAACCCGGACATGCATTCTTCAGAAATCCCCGCACCACACACTGCATAGCAGTGAATGTGCGTCACTCACTCGGAAAGCCGGCCGACCACATGGTACCCGACCCCTCGCTCGGACCCCCGTGCCGAGCTTAGAAGCCCATTTCAATCCATCCAGAAAATCATGTACCATTCGATTGCCTCCGTCGAAAAGACTTCGCCAATGAAATGCTACCGACCTGTGTGAGATGTGTCGCGAAAGCAAGAGGCCGAGGGGAAGTGAGGGAGGCGTGGCCTGAGGTGGGGCAGGTCATGGCATGATTCTTCGCGACCCCGATGGGAAGCGGCAAGGCAGGCACGCGACTACAGCCGCGTGGCCGCGTAACTGGGGTTCCGTTCGTCCACCCTTCGCGTCCAGTCGCGTGTGGGACACGTCACGTCGTCTACATCTCTGTTGTGTGTTTTTTCTTGTGGCTTGGCACCGGTACCGGGGAAGCCCCCCATAGCGCGCGGTTAGCCAGAAACCACTCTTGCATCTTTTCTTCCTTCGAAGTTCTTCATCTCATGGTGTGCGTGTGTGTGTGCGGGGTTGGTCGTCACACTTCTCCGCCCTCCTCGCGGGGCTGCTCTTCGCATAGCGGGCACCACGTTTGGCGGAGAAACGGCACACCGATGGGAGCTACACGTTCCACCTCCAGCGATCCCGTCGCGTCCACCCCAAAGTGGCGCGAGTAGGCGTCAGCCGGATTCTGCGCACCCTCGACGTAGAAAACACCACGTCGATGCCTCTGTCATACCAGCAGGTCACATGTGTACTGAAAAGTTTGTTCAGTGCATAGCCTCTGCCGATGCCACCGAAACCGTTCAGGTGCTTTTGCGCAATCACAATCGCCCGGTGATCCGTTGCCAGCGCGATGCGTGCACCATCTGGAACGCGATGGTGTTCCACAATGTGTCGCAGCATCAGCTGCGCGGCGCGAGGTTCCGCATGTGCCGAGTACCTCGCCTGGAACCGGTCCGTCTCGAGGTCCGGATCTCCTAGTTTGCCGTCCGGATTCCTATGGCATTGTTGCTGGTATTTTCGCAGTTTTTCCAGCACGCGGGTCGCCTCGCCGTCCTCACCGCAGAGCTGCTGCTCCAGGTCCTCGGTCCAACGTTGTCGATACGTCCACACTTCCGTGGCGCCGGCCTCGCGCAGGTGAAGCGACCGCACCCCAGCCTTCCAGCGACGCGTCGGTGAAACACACCGCGTCGTAGGCCGCCTCGTCATAGGACGGGTGACGCTCATCCGATATTCTCCACCACTGGTTGTGCACAAGTGCTCCGCCAATCTCCTGGAGTGTGCGCGAAACCGCCGAGTCAATGTATGGCACTGGGTCGTCCCAGTCGAAGCCCCGGAACGTCAGACGGAATATGCCGCGGTAGGTTCTCAAGAGCTTGAAGGCGCGAGCCGGGTTCACCTGGGTGGTGTGGAGCGCGAAAATATCAGCGAGATCAGCGACGCCAAACTGCGAATCGTGTGGGAAGTTTTCCGCTAGCGCAATCTGCATCTTCGCCACCGGTCTTGACCGAGTTCCGAATCAGACGTTCATGTCCGTTCCACACGTATTCTCACCGAGAAACACCGTATTGGCACCTGCCATCCGCAAGATCGCTTCGTCGGACATCACCTCCAACTCGTCGCGGTTTGGTGATGTCATGAGGTTTGCCGCCTTGATGCGCGCCACGACCGCGCGCACCGCCATCAGGAACTCACGTTCCTGACCCTCCTTCGCTGCGATCACGAATGTTGTCGATGAGGGTGGTGATGGTGACTGGCGTGTCGATGTCGACGATCGTCCAGGTCACGGCCTGACCCACGGCAACGCTCCATCGCGCACCGGTCGGAAGCGTCCGCAGACGGCAGCAGCGTCCGTCATGTCGTGCTCGAAACACCGAACTTGTTGCGGAGTGTCGCCGCGATCGGGATAGCGTCGTAATAAGCTTCGGAAATCGATCTGCAGCATGTAGCGGGCGTATCGCAACCGCTGCCGCCTTCCGAGGCGGGTGTCGTAGTGGACGCGTGGCACGCGATGTGTCGGGATCACCCGGTTCAGCAGCGGCTCCGTGATGAGGCGCCGTCTGCCCTTCAACTCGGGCACCGTGAACACGTTCACGCCATGCACTCCTCAGGCAGCTGCGCCTGGGTACCCACCCGTTGGCAGGACACCGGCTCGAATTTTCCCATGTCGACTGCCTGGCGGATCTCGTCCGCTGTCAGGGCGCATTTTTTGATGGTCCGCGAGGTCCGGCAATCCGTCACGCGAAGCAGGGATCCGCGAAGCACTGGATCCGGCGAAGAAAACGCTTTGTGGAGGCGCGTTTTGTCGGCATCGTCAGCACCGCCTCCATGTCCAGCGGCGTGTTTTGTTTCGGCGCAGCGGCCAGTGCTTTACCAGCGCCGGCCTTTCCGCCATCACTCGGACGAACCCGACATGCGATCCACCATGTCCGACACCTCTTGCGGTGCAATCGCGAGGTTCGCCACATGACGATTCCTGGGAGCGGAAACGAAACACCGAAGTCGCCGCTTCTAGCGGGTCTGGAATAACGCTCTTCCTGCGTTTTCCTTGCGGTCTCGGCCTCCACCGCAGCGCTGCTGGCCATACCCAGCGCAGCGCAGCAGCGTGGCTTGTTTGGCGTGGCCTGACATCGTCATCAAGTCCTTCAGCGGGACACCCGCTTCCGCCATGCAGCGGAGTGCGCTTTTCGAATCGAGGGCAGCTGTGCGCCTCGCATCTCTGTCCGCACCTCGGTGCGATCCGCGACCTCAGCTCCTCCGAGTGAGGCGCGAACAACCCTCTGATGGTTTCCGTTTTGCCATCATCTCTTGCAGCGTGGCTGCGCGTCTCTGGTCAGCATCGACGGCACAGCGGTATGGGCCCTCGTCTTGGCACCTTTTCCTTTGCGTATCGTCAGGGTGATTCGCACGCACGGCTCCTCCTCTGCGATGGTGGTCGCTCTTCTCCTGCTGTGGTGGTCCGGCTCCGCGCGGGTGTCGGAAACACCGTCACGTCCTTCACACCAGCGCGGATATGTCGCACGCTCGCGCCGCGAATCCCCACATCATCGCCAAGAAAAGTGCTGCCCGAGGATGGCCTCAGGCGAAGTCGGTCGAGGATTTTCTCGACCTGCATACGCGATACGAAAGGAGGCGCGTCTGGCACCGACTCCTTCATGAAGCGCTGCGCCGTGCCAAAAGCGCTTCGCCATTCCGGGTCGTCCTGGAGGCGAATGCCTCGCGATTGGGTGGAATAGAGCGGCAGCGTCGCGCAGCGCACCCGCTACTCCTGCAAACGCCTTCGCTGTCGTTGCCCACTTCCATTTGCGTGCCCGAGCGGTCGACAGGATCAGGTCGATGCACGCCGACTGAAGACGCATGAGCATCTGCTCTGAATTCACGCATTTTATGCGCGTCAGCCATCGTAGATGGTGTGCGCGCGTGTCCGGCCTCACAAGACTCCATGCCAGCTGTGAGACGTGTGGCGGTTTCGCGCTGAAGAGGAACCAGCTTCTCGGGCAGGCCTCTGCTTCCTCTGCTTGCGAAAGAGGCCTGCCCTGCATGTTTAAAGGGTTTGAACGGATATCCTCGAGTGCTCGTTTCGCCTCCTCCGATATGTTCGCTGCGTCGACATCGGCGCATCCATCACCTTTCCTGTTGCCAGGAATCCTGGACGTCTCGCCTTCATCGCCTTCATCGTTGATGTCCGGATCGACGTTCACTCCATCACCTGGCCATCTTTTCCGTCTGGTCAGACGTGGCGCTGGATCCTCCGAACGACCTTGATGTGTCTTCCGGCGTCGCACCTCTTGGGCGAGGCACGCATCGGGACGCGTGGCGTGACGCACGCTGTGGCTTTGAGGTCGGGTAATGCGTCATCCCGGCGGGAATGTACACACCCACCGTCGCTTCCGACGCCACCTTTGTGAGGACGTAATAGCTCGGGCATCGCACCCCGTTCATGTCTTCCGGTGCCTCACGGAGTCTCGCTCTGAGGAGAAAACTTATAGTTTCTAAACTGGTCAGATAACGCCGACATCGAGGGCCCTCGAACGAGATACGACCCGTCGATCGGAGGGTCCATCGACACCTCATCGGCTCCGTTCTCCTCACGGAAAATCACCTCATTCGGATCGGTCGGTGATGGATCCACGATGTGGATCTTCTTGTGAGAAGTTTCAGCATCTCTTGAACACTATAGCGGTTGCAGCGGTGTCAGTTTGTGTCGCACACGCTGCTGTCCAACGGCTGTGTCGCTCATACCGCGCGCGACACCATCGCCGGCTCTCGCCAGAGCCGTCGCAGCCCATAGGTGATCCAAAACAAATTCGTATACCCTCCTGGCGTGTTTGTTTGCCTCTGCGAATGTTTCTTCTATCCACTCGGAGATGCATTTCCCTTGTGGAGGTGGTGGTGATGGATTCGCCGGCACGCTTTCAGCTACACTCACGGTCGCGTTCGCTGGCATACTCCCTGGGATGTTCTCTGGGACAATCCTCTGCTCATTTTCTGATGCTTTTTCGGGAGTTTTCGCCGATGCGCTCTCAGGCTCGTGAGTCACGACTCGTGCTGATGCGCCATCAGCGCTCGTGAGCCAACGTCTCGTGCTGATGCGCTGGTTGTTTCATTGACGGGCACGTTGTCCCGTAGTGCTGCAGCAGCGTGCGTCGGCACGCGCGATCGCATCAATCAGCAGCATGTCCTCATCATCGGACGAGGGGTCGCTTACCAGTGGGGAATGTGATGTGTTTTCTGTCACCTGAACTGGATCCACGGACATTTGTCTACCACGTTTCTTTGCAGCCTTACGCCTTGAAGCGGAGCATCCATCGAGGACCTGTCCGACGTTTTCGGGACGACGCCTGCGATGTCGATTTTCCTCCTGTGGTGTGCGCCTCGTTCGCGCAGCTCGGTCCACGTTCCTCTGCATCCTGGTTTCCTTTTCTTCTGTCTCGAAGATGGTTTTGGAATGCTCTGAACCGCTCGTGTGGTGCGTGTCGTTGGTCGTTTCCGATTCGGCGGAGACTTTTTCGACTGCTTTACACCACCACCTCCGTGGAGAGCGTCGCGTGATCCGGATGATTGGACTGCGTCATCCATTTTTGCACGCTTCCATGGCATCTTCGCGATTTCATCGTAAAAGAAATCTTTCCTAGACACCGGGTGGTTCGTGAGCACCTTTCTCATTTTCGTGAGGAAATAATCACGAGGCGGGTGATACTGCGACGCCGCATAAAATAGTCGTCGCAAACACCGTGGCAAATCACGACGGTGATCAACCATTAATTGTAAATAATGACTGAAAAATGCCGCGGACATGAACAACCCACAATCATTGCTATAGCGTTCCTGACGTGGCGAAAATTGTTTCACCAAACGCAAAGCTGGCCAAACCTTTTTGAGGTTCTCATTGAGTTGTTGCTCCAAAATTGGGGATGGTGCGGAATCATAAAGGGATAACTGAATGCCTGTTGCATCCTCGTCGTCTTGCTCCAAAATGCCCGCTATCCAATGCTTCATAATAAAGATTGGAAAATAAACAAAGCCGTGCTCGCGCACCATCTTCGTAAGTTGTTGGGTTTTATCGCGGTCCAAGCTACACCATTGTATCCGACGGAACGATGCGTTTTGGTGGGAGGTACTGCTCGTAAATGGCGTCGAGTTCTATGTTTGATGTTTTGCCTTCGAGCATGTCGCCGCCCCACACTTCCTTGCCGAATTCGCGGGCAATATTCGACATATTTTTTGGTGTGTGTGTGGATTCCTCCTTCAAAACGACGGCTGCCGTTCCGTCGCGCATCAGTTTTTTGATTTTCCTGCGGTTCGCCTCCGCGGCAGTGTGGCCTCTGCCTCCTGCGTTTCCGTTGCCGTAGCCGCCTCGCCTGCTACCATTTGAATAATTTCGTCCTTGGTAACTCTTGTAATTTGCGGGGCGTCCGAGCGGTATTGAGTGCTTTGGCGCGTTTGCGCGCGCATGCGTTCTTTCATCATCCGAGAAACAAGCTCACGATCATTGGCATTGAGGGTGTCCAACTTTGCGTAAAGAGTGGTGGCGAATTCATCCCAGCTGCTCAAGTCCAACGCTCCAATTGGTGACCCGTCCGTGCCCACAATTTGCGCATACGCAGCTCCACCTTCAAGCGGGTCACATTTATCGTCCTTTGAGTTCCGGAACGTGCTTTTGGGTTTTTTGGTGTAACCAGCGCCGCCTTCAAATTCCGCCTTTTTAGTCATTACTGCAGCCTGCGCTGTTTCCATAATGTCTCGCGTGAATCTCGCCAGGCGTGGCGTTTGTGGAAGCAATGGCTCGCTGACTTCTTGGATAATTTGTCGCCATGTACGCATCTGGGCTCCCATCGCCCTTGCAACATGCACGTTGTACCGGAAAAGGCGCGTCGGCTTGGGTTCTTCGAGAAACACACCGAGCCATAACGCGATCCGCTCCCTATCGCTCAATTCTTTCAGCTCCGGCCCGGATAGGCCGAGCAGGATTACCGCCGACGCCGCCACGACTGGTGTCACCTGTGATGCTTCGATTGCCGTTTCCAGTTTTTCCAGGGCCCCTTCTAACGGGTCTCCCGTTGTTTGGCGTAGGCTCCGGAGCGCCTCGATAGCCTGTTTGTCTGCATTTTCCGTGTTCATGCATTCGCGGAGCCGTGTGTCCGCGTAGCACGGTTTGCGCTTCCATCATGTTGTGTTGAAACCGCGTCACCGTCCAACGGCAACCGTTCGGTCCCTTTCCTTGTCCTTTTCAAGACCCTCAGCCAGGCGCACAAGCTCTTCGTGATACTTCTCCGCTGAAATGATCCCTTGTTTGCGGAGACCTCTCCACGTCTTCGCTCTAGTCGACGTGCTTGGGTTGTTCAAAAAGAAACTGATGTCCACATCGCCCTCCTCGGTGGAAAGCGAAGCGATATCCGTCTTGTTGCTCATTGTTAAGCGCGAATGTTGTGAAGTACAATCGTCTTTTTGTGACGTGGCGGAACTTCTTGAACGGCTAGATGACGAGAAGCTGCGGATCTGCCTGGGCGCGTGCGTACGGTATTTTTTGTGCAAAATGTGTTTTTGTTTTCGTTTTTGCGTCAGAGACCGCATTAAACCCACTAAGATTACTTACTGGATTTGTATCCAATTCCATAAGAGACAGAAGTAGAAGGAGAGAGAACGAATAATCATTCGGTAAAGAGATAACAAACACACATACATGTGACATCACATTTGTAGAAAACCACTTCAGGAGCATATCGGCACACAAGGTGCACTGGACCAACCGTCCCGGGTACACCCGGGTCCGGGGTACCAAAATACATTCGGACCAGACATCTCGGACGAAACCCGGACATGCATTCGTCAGAAATCCCCCGCACCACACACTGCATAGCAGTGAATGTGCGTCGCTCACTCGGAAAGCCGGCCGACCACATGGTACCCGACCCCCTCGCTCGGACCCCCCCTCCCGTGTAGACTTTCAATCCCTCCAGAAAATCATGTACCATTCGATTGCCTCCGTCGAAAAGACTTCGCCAATGAAATGCTACCGACCTGTGTGAGATGTGTCGCGAAAGAAGGAGGCCGAGGGGAAGTGAGGGAGGCGTGGCCTGAGGTGGGGCAGGTCATGGCATGATTCTTCGCGACCCCGATGGGAAGCGGCAAGGCAGGCACGCGACTACAGCCGCGTGGCCGCGTAACTGGGGTTCCGTTCGTCCACCCTTCGCGTCCAGTCGCGTGTGGGACACGTCACGTCGTCTACATCTCTGTTGTGTGTTTTTTCTTGTGGCTTGGCACCGGTACCGGGGAAGCCCCCCATAGCGCGCGGTTAGCCAGAAACCACTCTTGCATCTTTTCTTCCTTCGAAGTTCTTCATCTCATGGTGTGCGTGTGTGTGTGTGCGGGGTTGGTCGTCACACTTCTCCGCCCTCCTCGCGGGGCCGCTCTTCGCATAGCGGGCACCACGTTTGACGGAGAAACGGCACACCGATGGGAGCTACACGCTCCACCTCCAGCGACCCCGTCGCGTCAACCCCAAAGTGGCGCGAGTAGGCGTCAGCCGGATTCTGCGCACCCTCGACGTAGAAAAACACTACGTCGATGCCTCTGTCATACCAGAGGTCATATGTGTACTCGAAAAGTTTGTTCAGTGCATAGCCTCTGCCAATGCCACCGAAACCGTTCAGGTGCTTTTGTGCAATCACAATCGCCCGGTGATCCGTTGCCAGCGCGATGCGTGCACCATCGGGAACGCGATGGTGTTCCACAATGTATCGCAGCATCAGTTGCGCTGCGCGAGGTTCCGCATGTGCCGAGTACCTCGCCTGGAACCGGTCCGTCTCGAGGTCCGGATCTCCTAGTTTGCCGTCCGGATTCCTATGGCATTGTTGCTGGTATTTTCGCAGTTTTTCCAGCACGCGGGTCGCCTCGCCGTCCTCACCGCAGAGCTGCTGCTCCAGGTCCTCGGTCCAACGTTGTCGATACGTCCACACTTCAGTGGCGCCGGCCTCGCGCAGGTGAAGGACCGCACCCCAGCCTTCCAGCGACGCGTCGGTGAAACACACCGCGTCGTAGGCCGCCTCGTCATAGGACGGGTGACGCTCATTCGATATTTTCCACCACTGGTTGTGCACAAGTGCTCCGCCAATCTCCTGGAGTGTGCGCGAAACCGCCGAGTCAATGTATGGAACTGGGTCGTCCCAGTCGAAGCCCCGAAACGTCAGACGGAATATGCCGCGGTAGGTTCTCAACAGCTTGAAGGCGCGAGCCGGGTTCACCTGGGTGGTGTGGAGTGCGAAAAATATCAGCGAGATCAGTGACGCCAAACTGCGGATCGTGTGGAAGTTTTTCGCAGCGCAATCTGCATCTTCGCCACGGTCTTGACCGAGTTCCGAATCAGACGTTCATGTCCGTTCCACATGTATTCCTCACCGAGAAACACCGTATTGGCACCTGCCATCTGCAAGATCGCCTCGTCGGACATCACCTCCAACTCGTCACGGTTTGGTGATGTCATGAGGTTTGCCGCCTTGATGCGCGCCACGACCGCGCGCACCGCCATCAGGAACTCACGTTCCTCACCTTCTTTCGCTGCGATCAGAATGTTGTCGATGAGGGTGGTGATGGTGACTGGCGTGTCGATGTCGACGATCGTCCAGGTCACGGCCTGACCCACTGCAACGCTCCACCGCGCACCGGTCGGGAGCGTCCGCAGACGGCAGTATCGCCCGTCATGTCGTGCTCGAAAAACGAACTTGTTGCGGAGTGTCGCCGCGATCGGGATAGCGTCGTAATAAGCTTCGAAATCGATCTGCAGCATGTAGCGGGCGTATCGCAACCGCTGCCGCCTTCCAAGGCGAGTGTCGTAGTGGACGCGTGGCACGTGATGTGTCGGGATCACCCGATTCAGCAGCGGCTCCGTGATGAGGCGCCGTCTGCCCTTCAACTCGGGCACCGTGAACACGTTCACGCCATGCACTCCTCAGGCAGTTGCGCCTGGGTACCCACCTCGTTGGCAGGACACGGCTCGAATTTTCCCATGTCGACTGCCTGGCGGATCTCGTCCGCTGTCAGGGCGCATTTTTTGATGGTCCGCGAGGTCCGCAATCCGTCATAGAAGCAGGGATCCAGGAAGCACTGGATCCGGCGAAGAAAACGCTTTGTGGAGGCGCGTTTTGTCGGCATCATCAGCACCGCCTCCATATCCAGCGGCGTGTTTTGTTTCAAGTGCAGCGGCCAGTGCTTTACTAGCGCCGGCCTTTCCGCCATCACTCGGACGAACCCGGACATGCGATCCACCATGTCCGACACCTCTTGCGGTGCAATCGCGAGGTTCGCACATGACGATTCCTGGGAGCGGAAACGAAACACCGAAGTCGCCGCTTCTAGCGGGTCTGGAACAGCGCTCTTCCTGCGTTTTCCCTTGCGGTCTCGGCCTCCACCGCAGCGCTGCTGGCCATACCCAAGCGTAGCGCAGCAGCGTGGCTTGTTTGGCGTGGCCTGATATCGTCATCAAGTCCTTCAGCGGGACACCCGCTTCCGCCATGCAGCGGAGTGCGCCTTTTCGAATCGAGGGCAGCTGTGCGCCTCGCATCTCTGTCCGCACCTCGTGTGCGATCCGCGACCTCAGCTCCTCCGAGTGAGGCGCGAACAACTCCTCTGATGGTTTCCGTTTTGCCATCATCTCTTGCAGCGTGGCTGCAAGGTCTCTGGTCAGCATCGACGGCACAGGGTATGGACCCCTCGTCTTGGCACCTTTTCCTTTGCGTATCGTCAGGGTGATTCGCACGCACGGCTCCTCCTCTGCGATGGTGGTCGCTCTCCTCCTGCCGCGGTGGTCCGGTTCCGCCGCGGGTGTCGGAAACACCGTCACGTCCTTCACCCGAAGCGTGGATATGTCGCACGCTCGCGCGGCGAATCCCCACATCATCGCCAAGAAAAGTGCAGCCCGAGGATGGCCTAGGCGAAGTCGGTCGAGGATTTTCTCGACCTGCATACGCGATACGAAAGGAGGCGCGTCTGGCACCGACTCCTTCATGAAGCGCTGCGCCGTGCCAAAAGCGCTTCGCCATTCCGGGTCGTCCTGGAGGCGAATGCCTCGCGACTGGGTGGAATAGAGCGGCAAGTCGCGCAGCGCACCCGCTACTCCCGCAAACGCCTTCGCTGTCGTTGCCCACTTCCATTTGCGTGCCCGAGCGGTCGACAAGATCAGGTCGATACACGCCGACGGAAGACGCATGAGCATCTGCTCTGAATTCATGCATTTTATGCGCGTCAGCCATCGTAGATGGTGTGCGCGCGTGTCCGGCCTCACAAGACTCCATGCCAGCTGTGAGACGTGTGGCGGTTTCGCGCTGAAGAGGAACCAGCTTCTCGGGCAGGCCTCTGCTTCCTCTGCTTGCGAAAGAGGCCTGCCCTGCATGTTTAAAGGGTTTGAACGGATATCCTCGAGTGCTCGTTTCGCCTCCTCCGATATGTTTGCGTCGACATCGGCGTATCCATCACCTTTCCTGTTGCCAGGAATCCTGGATGTCTCGCCTTCATCGCCTTCATCGTTGATGTCCGGATCGACGTTCACTCCATCACCTGGCCATCTTTTCCGTCTGGTCAGACGTGGCGCTGGATCATCCGGAACGACCTTGATGTGTCTCCGGCGTCGCACCTCTTGGGCGAGGCACGTATCGGGACGCGTGGCGTGACGCACGCTGTGGCTTTGAGGTCGGGTAATGCGTCATCCCGGCGGGAATGTACACACCCACCGTCGCCTCCGACGCCACCTTTGTGAGGACGTAATAGCTCGGGTATCGCACACCGTTCATGTCTTCCGGTGCCTCACGGAGTCTCGCTCCGAGGAGAAACTTATAGTTTCTAAACTGGTCAGATAACGCCGACATCGAGGGCCCTCGAACGAGATACAATTCGTCGATCGGAGGGTCCATCGACACCTCATCGGCTCCGTTCTCCTCACGGAAAATCACCTCATTCGGATCGGTCGGTGATGGATCCACGATGTGGATCTTCTTGTGGAGAAGTTTCAGCATCTCTTGAACACTATAGGGTTGCAGCGGTGTCAGTTTGTGTCGCACACGCTGCTGTCCAACGGCTGTGTCACTCATACCGCGCGCGACACCATCACCGGCTCTCGCCAGAGCCGTCGCAGCCCATAGGTGATCCAAAACGAATTCGTATACCTTCCTGGCGTGTTTGTTTGCCTCTGCGAATGTTTCTTCTATCCACTCAGAGATGCATTTCCCTTGTGGAGATGGTGGTGATGGATTCGCCGGCACGTTTTCAGCTACACTCACGGTCGCGTTCGTTGGCATACTCCCTGGGATGTTCTCTGGGACAATCCTCTGCTCATTTTCTGATTCTTTGTCGGGAATTTTCGCCGATGCGTTCTCAGGCTCGTGAGCCACGACTCGTGCTGATACGCTGGTTGTTTTATTGACGGGTGCATTGCCTTGCAGTGCTGCAGCACGTGCGTCGGCACGCGCGATCGCATCAATCAGCAGTATGTCCTCATCATCGGATGAGGGTTCGTTTACCAGTGGGGAATGTGATGTGTTTTCCGTCACTCGAACTGGATCCACGGACGTTTGTCTACCACGTTTCTTTGCAGCCTTACGTCTTGGAAGCGGAGCATCCATCGAGGACCTGTCCGGACGTTTTCGGGACGACGCCTGCGATGTCGATTTTCTCTCCTGTGGTGTGCGCCTCGTTCGCGCAGCTCGGTCCACGTTCCTCTGCATCCTGGTTTCCTTTTTCTTCTGTCTCGAAGATGGTTTTGGAATGCTCTGGACCGCTCGTGTGGTGCGTGTCGTGGGTCGTTTCCGATTCGGCGGAGACTTTTTCGACTGCTTTAAACCACCG
Source organism: Porcisia hertigi (assembly GCF_017918235.1). Lineage (NCBI taxonomy): Eukaryota > Euglenozoa > Kinetoplastea > Trypanosomatida > Trypanosomatidae > Porcisia > Porcisia hertigi. Next base: position 14,866 of record NW_027150679.1, read on the forward strand.
CCTCCGTGGAGAGCGTCGTGTGATCCGGATGATTGGACTGCGTCATCCATTTTTGCACGCTTCCATGGCATCTTTGCGATTTCATCGTAAAAGAAATCTTTCCTAGATACCGGGTGGTTCGTGAGCACCTTTCTCATTTTCGTGAGGAAATAATCACGAGGCGGGTGATACTGCGACGCCGCAAAAATAGTCGTCGCAAACACCGTGGCAAATCACGCCGGTGATCGACCATTAATTGTAAATAATGACTGAAAAATGCCGCGGACATGAACAACCCACAATCATTGCTATAGCGTTCCTGACGTGGCGAAAATTGTTTCACCAAACGCAAAGCCGGCCAAACCTTTTTGAGGTTCTCATTGAGTTGTTGCTCCAAAATTGGGGATGGTGCGGAATCATAAAGGGATAACTGAATGCCTGTTGCATCCTCGTCGTCTTGCTCCAAAATGCCCGCTATCCAATGCTTCATAATAAAGATTGGAAAATACACAAAGCCGTGCTTGCGCACCATCTTCGTAAGTTGTTGGGTTTTATCACGGTCCAAGTACACCATTGTATCCGACGGAACGATACGTTTTGGTGGGAGGTACTGCTCGTAAATTGCGTCGAGTTCTATGTTTGATGTTTTGCCTTCGAGCATATCGCCGCCCCACACCTCCTTGCCGAATTCGCGGGCAATATTCGACATATTTTTTGATGTGTGTGTGGATTCCTCCTTCAAAACGACGGCTGCCGTTCCGTCGCGCATCAGTTTTTTGGATTTTCCTGCGGTTCGCCTCCTCGGTATGTGTGGCCTCTGCCTCCTGCGCCGCCGTTGCCGTAGCCGTTTCGCCTGCCACCGTTTGTATAAGTTCGTCCTTGGTAACTCTTTTGGTTTGTTTGGCGCGTTTGCGTGCGCATGCGTTCGTTCAATATCCGGGAAGCAAGCTCACGATCATTGGCGTTGAGGGCGTCCAACTTTGCGTTAAGCGTAGCGGCGAATTCTTCCCAGCTGCTCAAGTCCAAAGCTCCAGTTTGTGATCCGTCCGGGCCCAAAATGGGTGCGTATTGCGCCCCGCCCTCGAGCAGGTCGTGTTTGTCATCTTTTGCCCGCCTGAACAATCTTTGCGATTTCTTTTCATGGCCGCCACCTCCCTGGATATTTGTCGCTGTGTTATCCGCCTCTTTCCGCGCCTCCTCTAGCGCAATCCGGTTGAAACGCGCCAACCGAGCCGTCTCAGGAAGTAGAGGGGTGTCCACTTTTGAGAGTATTTCGCGCCACTCCATGTTGTCACCTTCAAGCGCGCTGGTAATAAACGTGTTGTAACGATATAAACGCGACGTGCTTGGCTCATGTACAAAGAATTCGTACCAAAGAGTGATCCGCTCTGCAAGGCTCATCTCCTGAGCCCCAGGCCCCGCAAGGCCGAGCAGGATTACCGCGGATGCTGCCATGATCGGTGTGAGAAGTTTTGCTTCGATGGACGCCTCTAACCTTGCCTGTAGTCCTTCCATTGGGTCCGCTACCTCGCTCAAACGCTGCAAGAGTCTCCTGTTTCTATCCTCCGTAGATACGATCACTTTCGCATTTCCTTATCGGAAAATAACGATTGCGCGTGCATCATTTCCTCTGGATGTTGCGCGGGTGTTCCTCAAAGGTCGCCCTGCTGTCATATGATCTGGCAGATGCTGACCCGTCCCCTTTGCCTTCGAGCAAGCCGGTGGCTATACCCATGCACAACTCGATAAATTGGTTGTGATCAATGCTTCCTCCGAGGTACATCTTTTTTATCGTTGAGGCTGAGGTTCGGGTTTCGGGATTTGCAAAATAGACTTTCATTTTCTCATCAAGCTCCTCCTCTGTGAGTCGTCTGGTTGGCTCCATTGTTGCGTTGATGTTTGATGAGTCGTCTGATAAATTGTCTGATAAATCGTCTGGTAGATTCCCTGATAAACGGCGTCTGTTTAAACTTTGTTGGCGTAACTGAGCGTGCTTCAATTTTTGTGTAAGAATTCGTTTTTGCGTCAGAGACCGCATTAAACCCACTAAGATTACTTACTGGATTTGTATCCAATTCCATAAGAGACAGAAGTAGAAGGAGAGAGAACGAATAATCATTCGGTAAAGAGATAACAAACACACATACATGTGACATCACATTTGTAGAAAACCACTTCAGGAGCATATCGGCACACAAGGTGCACTGGACCAACCGTCCTGGGTACACCCGGGTCCGGGGTACCAAAATACATTCGGACCAGACATCTCGGACGAAACCCGGACATGCATTCGTCAGAAATCCCCCGCACCACACACTGCATAGCAGTGAATGTGCGTCGCTCACTCGGAAAGCCGGCCGACCACATGGTACCCGACCCCTCGCTCGGACCCCCCCTCCCGTGTAGACTTTCAATCCCTCCAGAAAATCATGTACCATTCGATTGCCTCCGTCAAAAAGACTTCGCCAATGAAACCTAATCCTGACTTAACCTAATCTCAACCCAATCCTAACTCTAACCCACCTTATGACCCTAACCCTCATGCACTCCTAACCCACATGACACTCTAACCCCTATGCACCCTAACCCTATGCACCCTAACCCTATGCCCCTAGTAAAAGAACTGCTATTATATGCCGAAGCCCCCGCCAATGCCGCAGAAAAAAACAAGTCCACCTGCCAAACCCCTCTACCCGCCCATGCAACCATTCAAATGAATCGTCAAGGATCCAGGTGGCGCCCCCACCGGCCTCGATACCCCCGCCGCTCTTCGCAGTGAGGTTCTCCATGGCCTTTCCAAGTGCGGAAAGGCTGGTGCAACTAGAGCCCAAACCCTTCCAAGCACCGGCGCCGGGATGAGCAGAGGGATTTTTTGCGTCACAGAGAGGATGGGGGGACACACAAATCCGCTGCAGGAACAGAGCCCGTTCCGGTCCTCAGCGCCAGGGTCTTTGGCGACACCTCACCTGTCTTATATCAACGGAGAACACCATTGGAGGATCAGTCGCCGCCACACAGACTGCGCACGCATTGGCCTTTCAGCGTAGTATCACGCCTCTCCTCTGGCGCGCGATGTGCGGCCCGCAGCGCTGCCAGCATGCCCGGGTAGATATTAGAAAGATCAGCCCGCAGTGACACAACCACCTAGCACAGGGACCAACGGAGCCCCTCAAGATGCTAACAGCAGCGAGGGGCACTGCTGCTGCAGGTTCCCCGACACACCCGCAAACAAGCAGAGGCTCTCCCGGCACCTGTGCGGTGAAAAGGACTAATTTACGCATTTGTGCCAGGGCCGCCGGTGTGGAAGCGGTGGTCCCCTTGGCAGCGCCGCACCCTTTCCATGCGATTCCCTCGCTCCGTGGGGAGGTGGCCAGCCTGAAAGTGGACCTCTGACACTGCTCAAATATTTCAACTCCTGCTTTTCTGGCGACTGATACGTCACAGATACCCCGGTAGCCCCACCTAAAGAAGCAAGCTTTACAACGAAAAGAATCGTCTGCCTTTGGGGAGGAAGGGCAGCGCCAGATCGAAGGCACAAGACAAACGAAACGGAAAAGCATCAAGGTGGAGTCCGTCTGCTGCCTGCTGGGTGGCGCAGAATGGCGACCAGCAGAGGGAATAAAAGCTAGCGCACCCATGTCGCACCCGTGCGCATACATATGCGCTGCGCACATGCGAGAGAGTAAGCGCGGAGAGATGATGCTGGGAAGGAGAAAAGTTCAGCTTCATGGACACATACGGTCGACCGTGTGGCTGCCACGGTGCGAAAGGACATTTGCGTGTGTATAGCAGGCGGACGCCTGCCTGCTTCACTCACATCTTGGCCGTACAGAGAATGAAAGAGAAGGGGGGATGGAGGAGAAACAAAGAGGAGAGCGCGGCGGGATACATAATGCAGTACCGCGCCGTCGGTGCGGTTGCAATTATTTGAGAGGTATCTACGCGACTTGCTAAATCAGCGCTCCCCGTCTTTGAGACTGTGTTTTTGCCATCTTATGTTACCTTTCCTCTGTCCGTTAAGTGCGACAAGTGCACATGCCTGTGTCGGGTGAATTTTTCTCTGCCTCACATGAATGGCAACCCTGCTGCCTCCTAAAACACCTTACGCAGACACACACGGAAAGCGAGGCACATACCGCTTAGAGAAGATAAAGAGCAGTGGGAGCGGGACACAGGGGAAGCAGAGACCTGTTGAGACAGATTGCGTCACTAGCCCAGTTAAAGGAGTTCACACGCATGCATCAGAGGGGAGGGGCAACAGGTAGGAGCTAAGCTGGGGCCAAACCTCATTACAACGAAACGGGAAGTGATTACAATCATACGGTAAAGGTGGGTAAGAAGGAGGGGGGAACCGCAGAAAGCCGAGCGGGGAAATTATCCCCCGAGGTGCGGGAAAAGAGAGGAGCAGAGACAATCGTCGCACCACTTCTCGCACACGATCACCCGTGAGCAGACACAAACAAACAAGCGGGGTGGACAGAGCAGGCGCACGCACGGTGGAGACGCCCGCGTGTAAAACCAATAGCCCCCACCAGAGAGCAGCGCAGCTGCGGCGCCACAGCAGCCTTGAAAGGGAGAAACACACACACGCGCCGAAAAGAAATATATATACTGTAAAAATGGAATGCGCACAGAGTCAATCCACACCATGTGCGTCGCATCGTTGGGTAGATTTGCCGCAACGTGCATGCACTGCCCTGTGAGCTTCTTCGCTATCTTCTGCTGACTCGCTCAAAGACTTTGTTTTTGCTGAGCGTCATCACGCCTTCTCCTTTCTTTAGAGCGCATTAGGCTACCGCAGTAGACACCAGTGCAACCACAGCGGCGACAGCGAGCTTCGGCAAAGCCGCAGCGTTGGGTTCTCTTGCCCGTGGAGAGGATCTTTGACAAGTTGACCACCTCTAGGACGAAACGGTTGTGGGAGCGGCTGTCTTTATGTGGGCTTACCTTTCCCAACGATTCCCCCCATCCCTCCCTGCTGGCGAGGGTCTGGGTGCCGGCTCTAAGGGGTAGAAGAGGCGTCGCGTCCTCGTGACGCCCCCACTCCGAATTTCAGTTCGAGCCCGTGGTCAACAGGAAACGACCCGTCAACGTTGTTGGTGTGCGGTGCACTGCTCTGCCTGTGTGGCTTTTTTCTTGAACCCCCACCTCCTACGGGCAAGCCTGTGAGGGAGATCATGTCCAGCACGCCTGTGTCCCGGTTGAAGTCCTCCACCTTCCTCCAGTGAAACTGGAAAGGCAGCGACGACTTTACCATGAAACAAGGAGCTTTTCTGTGAGGGACCCCATGCTCTTGCCCACCCTCAGTTGCATCTCACATCGGTTGGCGATCAGAGTGGTGTCGCACCTGCAGAAGTTTCAGCAATCAAATTCGGGGATGCTTCGACCCAACGTGCTGTCCTCAGCCCCGTGCTAGTCCGACCCTCCCCCTTGCTGCCCGATCCGCCAGTGCTGAGCTGGCTAAGATCCGCATACTGTATTAATTTTCTGAAAAAAGCTGCTGGCCACACAGATGGAGCCTTGCGCGCTTCATGGTGAGCAGCAGTGGCCGAGGCAAGGAGTGGAGGGCGGTGGTGAGCATACCTTGGAGAAAATGAGTGCAATTGAGAGAGTCGCCTCATACACTTGGGTGCATTTTGTGAGAATTGACAACAGTAACGCTAAAAATTGAGATCAGTCCAGGGAAAGAGAGGTAAAGAGGTGGAGAGTGGTCTGCTCGAAATAACACAGGGAAAGCCAACAAGAAAAAAAAAAGATGCGTTTGTCGGTGCAGCACGTTCTGTTGCATCTCTGATGTCAGAGTCGCATTTACGCTTCCGCCCCCCCCTCCCCACACGCTTGCCATGCTAAGTGGGAGGAGGGGGAGCGGAACAGAGCGGCGAATACCATGTTGCAAACAAGGTGGGGGCGTTTGTGTGTGCTTATGGCCAAACAGAGCAGTGCTGTAAGCGCGTGTCTTTTTGGGTGTGAGGTACAGATGCAGACAAGCGCCCCTCAGTCATAGGTAGCAGAGAAACCGCTGCCATTTAATTACAGGTGTCTTATATCAACACCCCCCTCCCGAAAAAAAAAAGCTGAGGCAAGTTGCTTCATTACTGGTGCTCATATGTCTCACAATTTTTGAGGGTGAGCAGTATTTGAGACGATGGGGCCTCTCCGGTGCACAAACCCTTTACTCATTAGGGGAAAAACAGTAAAACATAAAACAGCACAGCTGCGCTCTTGAACACAAGCAACAAGCACCGCCAGCCCTCACAGACGTCCATAACCACGCCTGTGTTTATGGTAAGGGGTCGCCCCTCCCTCCTTCCTCCTCCCTCTTTTGGCCCTACTCCTTCCCTATCTTTCATTTCGGTTCACATGCATAGCCGCCAGTACTACTAGACCAGCGACAAGAGTTTTGCAGCATCGCAGCGGACCGTTTGCGTAGACCTACAGGCGTTGTCCACGTAATTCGGCACATACCCCAGCGTAGACGGCACAACGGAAAACAAAAAAAAAGGGGGGGAAAGAAAGGCAGTTGTATGTGACATGCGTGCGCCCTCTGTCACCATCCCTTCAACGGCTTTACTCAAAAAAAGGGGTTGAAAGAGCAAAAAAAACAAAACCAAGAGCGTGCACCCTTGAATACATACGCACACGCACACACACATACTGCCTTCTCTGACTGCCCACAAGTTGGAACTGACCATAGAAAGGGCAACCATCGAAGCGCAGATGCGGTTTCCTTTATCTGGGGCTGTGAGATGTCTTGCGCTCTCTTAGTCGCGGCACAACATTCCCTAGTCAAACAACAGTTGATTTTTTTCATTGTCCCGGTGAGATGAAATGAGGTTCGTTTGCTGTGCGCAAAGAGGGAAGGAAGGCCGTTCAAAAAAAAAAAGGAAAAACATGGGTGGAAAGGGAAACGCAACATGTTCTTCCCTCCCCCAGCATCCTCTCTTCTTTACATTCATCAATCAAAGCGCACACACCCACACGCGCATGCGGAAACAGGTGACTGCAAGGAAAGACGGAGGCGCCTCTGAAGAAACCGGCGGAGGAGAGGACGAAGCTGGAAACAGAGACAAAAGGAATGAGAGAAGGCGAAAACAAGTAAGCGGGCAGGCAGTACAAAAAATGAAAGTATAGCCAGGGAGCAATGACGAGGAGAATACAAAAAAGGAAAGAGCAATTTGAAGTTGAGGCCAAAGTGAGTTCATCGAGGGGATTGGGGGGAGTGAGGAAGGAGGAGGGGAATGAGAACAAAAAAAACAAGAGGTGACAAGAGGAATGATAGCAACTGCTCATGAGAAAAAATACAGCTCAATGAAACAGGGGACGGATGAGCTGGTGAGTGCCGAATGAGCGATGACATGTGGGCGTGCCATCACCGAATTCAGTTGAAATCACATCCAACAAGGTGCCACGGCCTGCCTTGCACCCTCATTTGTTTTCTCGGTGTCTCGCACACATTCCCTGTATTACGCACTCTTCTTCGAGAAGCCATAGAAGACGCTAATGCCCTCGGACGGGATGACGTAGCGACACTCCCTCCACGACTCACAGAGCATCTCCGCAAGCGAGCGGTTGTCCACAACGTAGGCGTCGCCGATGATGTCTTTGATGTGATGGCGCGTCACCTCGATCGCGTTGTAGAAAGGCATCTGACTAAAGAGATGGTGTACGACGTGAGAGTTGTTGATGTAGTGCAGCCAGTCATTGATTATGTAGCCGTAGTTGCGGTCGACGGTGGCGATGGCGCCACGCACAAACGTCCAGTGTTCCTGCGTGTAGTGCGGGATGCGCAGGTCTGAATGCTGGAGGTAGGTGACGTAAAGAAGCCAGAAATTTGTCCAAAGGTAGGGCACGACGTACCAGCAAAAGATGTTGTAGGCGCCGTACCGATAGGTGCAGAGACCCAAGACGAACAGCATAGCCACAATGCCGACGTCAGAAAGCACGATGTCAAGCCGATCGCCCTTGCTGAAGAGCGGCGACGAGGGCTCAAAGTGGTTGGTGCGGCGACCATAGTCCTGACTGGCGATGTTGGTCAATAGGTACACTGGCCAACCAAACGTGAAAATGACAAACATGTTCCACAGCATCACCAACGGCGTCTCCTCGATAAGCTCTATCACACCCTGTTCTTTGCGCGGCACAAACGCCGTGTCTTTGGTGAGGTGGTTTGTGTGCTTGTGATGGTTACCATGGCTGATGCGCCAGCTGTGGTACGGGACGAGGATAGCGGAGTCGAGCAGGAAGCCGACCGTGTTGTTCAGCGAGCGGTACGGACTGAAAGCCTGATGGCCGCATTCGTGAGCAAGCACAAAAATAGCGAAGCCGTTGAGACCCTGAGCTACCCCAAACACGGTCCACGCCGCGAACTTTACGGCGCTGACAACCGCCCAGCTGACGATGTTCGCGCCGGTCACAGCATACACGGCACCCTCGAAGGCAGCCAACAACGGCATCACTGCACGATACATGATAAAGTACAGCGCGATCACCTGGCAGATGTCGCGGAAAACGTAGTACATGCTCCGCATCACTGACCGCTCAAAGTACTTGGCGGGGATTTGGTCCTGAATCTGCCTGATGGTGAGGTCCTTGGGTGGAACCACCACATCGACATCTTTGTTTTGCCCCGCCTTGAGCACGGACTTCATGACTGCAGAGACTACTGGAAGTGGAGTAACGTGTATAGGCGTATGAGGGACGGATGCGTGTCGGCAACGACAGCAAGAACGCTGACTGCGCAGTGTTTCCCTTCACCACCCTTCTCGTGTTTCACCTTCAAACGCCCGCTGCAGACGTGTATGAAATTTGGGGGATTACAGGAAAAAGGAGCGCGCGTGTGTGTGTGTGTGTGTATGTGCCTGTGAAGGAGGGGCGGGCTCGAGGGCAACCGTGCGACACGCGAGGGGACAAGGGGACGAAACAACTGAAAAGAGAAGAAGACAATAAATTAAAACGGTCAAACAGAAGCGTCATGGCAGGCCGAAGCAGTGTGGCTCACATGCTTCCGGGTCACACATCACCCCATCCCACCCCCTTGAGCGGTGCTGTTCTGTCTTTCTGAAGCGTTAGGCAGCACGCACCAGCGACGCGTTCAGAAACGCGAGAGGGGATTTTTACTAAACACGAGCGTGCGTTTTTAGACGTCACACAAACCCAGACAACGAGGAAGAGAACTCCGTGTTGCCGCCCTCGCCCCTCATACAACTGTGCTACACCCACCCGCTGTCGCACAGCAGTCGCTAGTAAGCACCCAAGGATAGGCGCTCGGCATACTTTGGCCGTGTCGCCGCAAAATCAAACGATGTGCAGCTGCGCGTCAACAACACGGTTGACAAGAGGCAATAGGGAAGGCATAAAACTGTTTGGTAGGCTCTACGCGTGTGCGCGTACGTGTCTGTGCGCCGCTGTGGAGATGTTTGTTTATATACTTCAGGGATACGTAAGCGTCACCAAAGTCAACCATGTACAACAAGTGCGGTGGCGTCTGCTGGAAAGGACAAGAAGAAAACGAGCCGAAGGAAGACAGACATGTGTTACGGGCCCAGTTCAAGTGAAAAGGAACACGAAAACAAAAAAACACAAAAAAAGAATCAAAAAAACACAGACGCATAGAAGGGGGAAAGATAACGAAACAAACGAGCGCACAAAAACACACAAAAAGGATTGCCCGCTTCGCGGAGAGTCTCTCTGGCGCCAAGAGATATGCGGCGCTTTCCTGGCAGGTGCACACACACACACACACATACATCGTTATCATGAAAGTGCTTGGAGTGCTTCAAGCATGTGTGCTTGCCGGGACTCGCATGCAGATACTAACCGCCGCTGGGACTCTTTTTTCTCTTCTACTCCCACTTCGCCTCTATATTGTGGTGCGGGCGGTATGAGGATAGGGGAGGGGGGGGGAGGGGGGGACGGATATGATCACAACTCAGGAGTAGTGTGTCTTCGTCCATACAAAGGTAGCCCCTACTTGCATTCGTCTCCCAATGATGCTGATACACATGCTAGGTTTCGCTCCTGTTTTTGTCGCTTTTCTTTTGCGCGGGCCCTGCATCCACTCATCCTTGTCTATCCCTTTTCTCAACGCACCGCAGCATCCCATAAATGTGAGTTCCTCTCATTCTCTCATTATTAGTCCGCATGCCTGAGAGGGGACCGCTGTGGTACACCCCCTGCTGGGCGGTTCCTCCTTTTGGAAATCATACAATGGTCCCGGTCCAAAACCTGACACTCTCATGCTCTCAACACACAAAAAGAATCGCACCGCGAAGCATAGCAAGCACGGACGAAGAGATGTCGCACATGCATATATGTACGCCTGGATGTGTGCGTATGTGCATTGTTTGCGTGTGCATGGAACGAGCGACGAACACGAGCGTCCCCCCGTGAGATTGTGGAGGGGCCGCAAAGTGTAGAAAGAGTGAAAGGGAGGGGAGGGGGGCTAGTTATTTTCTCTTGAACGCTGCTGTTTTTATAGATGTGCAGAAGAAGTGTCCGAAGAGCCGGGTGTGCTTCTCTTCATCCCCCTCGATGTGAGCCACTGGCAAAGCAGTGCAGGTAAAAAAAAATAGGGAAACACACTCGTGAAAGCATATACACACGCGCATAGACTACCAATAAAAAGTCAACAAACCAATCAGATGCGGAAGTAGTACGGGAAAAAAAAGGGGGAAGGCAGGCACATTCCGAAATGATGATGTGGCTGATGACAAGCGAGAAAAAAGAAGAAAAGAGTTTAAAATGAGCCACAATAGAAGATGCCAGTTCACCACAGCAAATAAAAAAAAAGAGGCAACAGCAGAAAAGAGGGAGGGGAGAAATCGTCTTCTCGCTTTTTCTTTGGTTTTTTTTCTTCCTCGATGGCCCCCTCTCCAGCGGCTGAACTGAAAAAAGAATAGGAAAATTGAAACAAAAAAAAGCGAGACAAGAAAAACTGATGCATCTCGAAGACCGTCGTATTCTCTCTGTCGCTTTTGATGAAAGGGAGGGGGAGGGGGAGGGAGAGGGAGAGGGGGAATGAGGGAGCATAGCTCCAATCGCGTACAGGTTTTTTCTCAACGGAGTCCGGCGTGCTGGTGTTACTGCAGACCTTTTCCTGGTACTAATTTGGCGTTGAGGGTGGCCAGGCTTCACCGCCTCACTGGACACCCCATGAATTGAAGAGGGGTTCAAGTAGAAGGTGAGTGATGGTGCAAAGCCACAGCCTTCGCAATTTGCATCCCTACAGCCCCATGGACAACTCCGCCTTTACTTCGAGCCGGTGTCTTGATCCTTTCTCTCACCTCATCGACGTGCTTCGCCGAGGTGCTCTTGCCTAGCACACACACACCCTACGTCTATCCCCACCCTAACACACACGCACACACAACCAGAGAAATAGAAAAAAAGGGTGTCGGAGGCAAAGATAGAGACGGGGAGCAAAAAATCAGCTGAGCGATGGAGGAGAACACTGCAGAAAAGGGCGTAAAATGCCGAGGCAAAACAGAAAGCATTTTTTAACTATCGTCTCTGTACTTTTCCGTCTCCCAAACGCACCAACGCGTGCGACCGTGACGATGCATTTTTGGGAAGAGGCGACCAAGTGGATCTCGCTGTACGTTGGGCGATTCGTCTCTCGGAGGCAGACCCACCACTGCTTCTGATGACCAACGCGCACGCGTGTACGCACTCAAACATGGCACTCAAAACAAGGAAGCCCCTGAACAACGAGAAATGGAAAGCGAAACACAGGAAAGCCCAAATTTATTTTGTAAAAAAAAATAACGCAGGCGCGTCACTCCAGAGTACTTGATGCTTTTCTTCGCTTCTTCTTCTGTCTCCTCCGGCGAGAATGCTTCGTAGCGATTCACCTATGACCATGCGGTGGCAAAGAGGAGAGAGAGAGGCGAGCACGCCGTTGGTTGCTCAGTGGGGTGGGAGGGACAGCGGTCCAATATTGAGTAAAAGAAAACCAAAGCCACCCTCTCTTGTGGTGCCCACTTCAGCGATGCGCGACCTCGCGAAATGCAACCCGAGCCAATCGGAAGATATACAGACAGAACAGATCATTGAGATTTTTTTTTCATAAACACGGCAAAAATACAAAAACGAAGGGAAAAGAAATGCAGTTACATAGAGCAGGGTTTCTTGGTGCCTGCGGTGTCGGTGCCACATCATGAACGCTGTCAAACAATGTGAACAAATATAAACAACCGAATATATATATATATGTGTATCAATTGGGGATGAGGGTGTGGTACACTGGACTAAACGGTGCGAGGTACACACACAAAACACAAGAGTGCACTCGAAAACAAAGAAAAAGTGGGGAAGGGGAGAGGGAGAGGGAGAGGGAGGGGGAGAATGAAACATGAAATCAAGTAGCGACAAAACGAACGTGCACACACGGCGCACGCAATGCATCACAGAGGACTAGTGCTTTTCCTCCGAAACTGATAGCGATACGAACTGGTGCGTGGTGTGTGCCTTCGAGGATGTGTCAAACCTATTGAGCCATTTCTGAAAGATGGAGAGGGCCTCGACCTCCTTCGGGTCGACCGGGTCGCAGATGCGGGTGCCGGGAATAAGTAAAAACACTAGCGGAACAGCGATGAGCGGGGTAATGAGGTGACCAACGATAAGCAACCAGCGCAGGTTGCTAAAGTCACACGGCGCACTGGAGGAAAGAGGCCACACCGTCTCCATCAGGATGGCACCAATCGTGGACGACGTCGACGCACCCATGTTGCTGAAACTCGCCAAAATCGCAAACATCGTGCTCTCGCACCCTTTCGGGCACAGACGAGAGATGAGCATGTTGAGCGGCATATAGTTTAGCATGTAACACACCTCGTAAACGATAGCGTCACCCATGATGAACATGGCGTGATCCGGGATGCCGATGTACAAATTCCAGCGCTCCACGATGATGAGGTCGAAAACACTTGCGAAGACCTGAACAAAAGTGGTGCAGATGAGCGTAACGCGGTAACTCTGCTTGGAGAAGACACGCGCAAAAATGTACACGCCAAAAAGGCCAGCGACGTTGCCAATGAGAGCGCCGATAGTGTAGTAGAAGGTCTGCGAAAAGTTGGGTCCGTTTGGCAAGCACTCAGCATCCGACATGTAAAAATTGTCGGTGCCGCCTGTGATGAGGATGTAAGATACCAGCTGGCACCAACCGAAGAAGTTGGCCTTCATAATCGTCATGGGGATACAGAGAAAGCCGGTGATGCCCAGGATAACTGAGATGCCGATGCAGCCGTAGAGCAGCTCGTGGGTCGAGCCCATGATGTTGAGCACAGTCAAGGCAACAACGCCGACCGTCATGATGATGCTGTAGGCAGCAACGGACACGTTGCGAGAAATGATCTCCTCATTCACTCCAAAGGCGCCACACATGCACATTGGCGTCCGAAAGTCGTCCGGAGCCACCCCGTCGTCAAGCTCTCCAAAACTCACCAGCTCGTCGCCGCTGCTCTGCGGGGAAGACTCGTGAAGTGGCACGGAGGACCTCCTCTCTCTCTTGCTCCCGGTGCTGTCGAAAATCACAACGGCGCTCTTGACCGGCTCAAAGACCGTGCTCTGCGTTTGTGTCTCTTGATTGAGCAGGAAAAGATAGTCCTCCTTTCGCTCGACAGTGTTCTTCTTCTCGCCGTACCAGTTGAAGATGAAAAAGAAGATGCAAAGGCTCTGCAGAGCGGCAGAGATGAAAATGCCAATGGTGGGACGGCCCAGGTCGGAAAGCGGCCCCTGTATGGCGGAGGCAATGACTGCACCCACCATGATGAGAGCCCAGACCCACGAAATCAGGTCCGCTCCAGGAAGAGGGTGACGCTTGATCAAACGGCTGTAGTGACCCTCTGAGAGCACATCAATGTTCGCAATACAGAAGGAGGAGATGAAAATCATACCCCCCGCGATTTCAGCACTCGACCGCCTGAAGGGCAGCACACCATACACCACAGCGCACAGTGCACCGGCTATGCATGACAGGGCCATGTACCACCGCTTTGTGTAACCAAAGAAGGGGAAGGTATCGCTCAGGATGGCTGTCAACGGCTTGATGGAGAAACCCATGGAAGTGATACCGGAGAGGCGCTGGTACATCCCTGTGGTGATGCCGTAATTCTTCATAAACATGGCATATCTTGAGGAGCTGAGAAGTGTCTTTGCCAGCCCTTTGCTGAGGACGTAGACCGCACCCAGTGACAGAACACACTTTGGACCAAACGGCACTACTGCTGTTCCGAAAATTGGGAAGTTTCGCATGAACGGAGCAGCGTTGAAGAGTGCAGCAGTGTCAGGGTGGACGTAGCATGGGTCGTCCTTCCCCACCTGCTGCTGGGGAGGCGCTGGGTAAAGCACGTCACCGCCACTGTGTACGCTTTCAACGGGATGATGAACATCCATGGCTGCTGAGGCCTGCGTGTCCAAGTGTGATTGTGTGTAATTGGAGGGAGAGGGGGAGGGGGGTAGTGAGCGTAGGGAAGGAAAAAAAGACGTGAGGCGGGACGAAAAGGGAAGCGGGACAGAGACTTTGCCTGCAGTTGTAGCGGGGGATCGGCGTGATGGAATGCGAACAGAGTGAGGGAGTGCTGCTACAGAGAAATCCCCAGGGAAAGGGGGGGTTGTCTTATGGTGCGCGCTTTGGTGTTATCCCGGAGGAGGGGGAAGGGGAGGGGGAGAGGGGAGAGGAAGACGCAAAGCACAGGTTGAATGAGAGAAAAAGGTTTTGAAGCATAAGGAAACAATTCCTACCAGAAGCAGCAGCAGGCAGCATTGTCAGTGAGAGCGAAGCGTGTGGGCAAGATTGCATTCAACATTCACGGAGACTGTTCAGCTATGCAGCACATTCGGACCTCCGTCAGCGCAGCTGATTCACACGGAAACGGAGACCTACTACGGACACAGACAGTTACCCAGCGGCCCTCAGTTGTTGAGAAGGTGCGCGGCGGGGAATACGAAAAAAAAAATAGTGGGAGCACTTGTCCTGCACCAACAGCAACAAGACTACACATATATGTATTACCCATCTGCGCCTGTGGTGCTACTTGCCTGTAGGCAACTTCATGAAAAAAAAGCTCAAAAGAGAAGGAAAGGACACTTGGGATTCACCAAAGGCAACAGCCTTCACAACGGGCTGAAGAGCATATGCATCGTCCGTAGCCACAGAAAGGCAAACTTTTTGCCTGAAGTTGTTCCTCCTCCCGAGACAGGGCATGGGGAAGGAGTTCACCCTCTCAAGCCCCCCTCATGGCGCCTTTACTTGCCCTGAGCCTCGCTGAACACAAATTTAGTGAGACAGGGCCTCTTTTATACAGCATTTCTATGTTTCCCCCTCTTTTAAAGAGGTGCGCCGCAACGAAGGGCTTTGCTCATTGTACGAGTACATCAGAGCAAAGCATAGCGCTCTCAGAGGGAGGGTCAACGCGAGTGTTGGGGAAATGGAACAAACAGAAAAGTAAAAAAAAAAGTATTCAATGATCGCTTTTTCCTTTGTATTCGCAGGGTGTGAGGAAAGGAGTAAGAGGGGGGGGCCTCCGCGTGAAAAAAAAAATGTTAGGCTGCCATTCTTCCCCTCGAAGGGTCCTCCCGGCGACAAGTGAGGAAAATCATCAAAAAAAAGGAAGAGAACGTGGGGGAAAAAAAGTAAGAATGAAACACACGAAACACATCGACAAAAAAAATCACACAAGGAAAAAGACAGACTAAAAAAGGGGGCAGAGTTCACTGAACGTCTTACACTTTTATCTTGCTTCGCTCTTCTTTGCTTCACTGTGTGTTGAATCAAGGGATTCTCTTGTTTTTTCAATGCGAAGGCAGCACCTATGAGGAAAAAAAATCACAAGATCAACGCAGGGAGAGCAAGAACTACCAGCCAGACTACAATGAAGACGGGAAAAAACACGTACACGCCACCCAGCGCCACAGGCCCTCATAACAACACAGAAAAGGGGGGAATGGTGCTTGAAGGAAAAATAAAAACAGATCAGCTAAAATAGATAGGCGAGGGAGTTAGGAGGGATCACATGAACAAGAGACCGAAGCAACGTCCTTTACAGTGGGGTAACAAAGAGGAGGGGGACAGGGAGAAAATAAAGGAAATCGGTCAATCTTGCGCAACCAAAGTCGCACTTCCTGTGACAAAATGTGAGATGCGTTGGTGTTGAATACGTGTGTGAACGGTTGCCTGTCTGCCCTGCAGGTGCAGGTGAGTGCCAGGGTGGCCGATGGCACATGTAACCTGAAACCTCGTAAAAGGGCAAGAAACACACACACACTTCCCCGTGAAGAAAAAAGCGCACAGATATGCTACAACATCGAATCGATGCGAAGCCAAGATCAAAGTAAACGGTGCCTGCGCAGTAGTGAGGGCTTCTCTAATGGCTCAACACGAGCAACCAAAAAAAGACAGTACAGAAAAAAATCGAAAACAGAAAACAGTTTTTATCACGTAAAGGCTTAGGTGGCACTATCAACAATGCATACGAAGCAAAGTGCGCTACATGGCTGGGGCGCTGACACCCTGAGCAAAGAACGTTGCCGAGACGATGGCTGTGACCAAGAGAGTAAAGATCCATCCCCCGTACATCTTCAGCACCATAAGCCAGCGAATATTCAGGAAGCCGACATCGACGATGCTGATGGCAATGACACCGCCAGTGATGCAGTGAGTGGACGAAACGGGAATGCCATAGCCGGAGGCGAAGGAAACCACAAGCGCAGCGGCCAGCTCCGCAGAGAAGCCACGGCTCGGTGTGATGACAGTCAGGTCCTCCCCCATCAGACGCATCAGTCGAATACCAAAGGTGGCAAGACCCAGAACAAGACCGGAACCACCGAGGCACAACACCCAGATCTCGACAGAGGACTTCTTCGTCACACTGCCGGTCTGGTAGATCTGGTAGATGGCGGCGAGCGGGCCTACGGCGTTACTTACATCGCTGGCACCGTGGGCGAAGGAAGCGCAGATGGCGGTGAAGACTTGCAGGTACCGGAAGACACGCTCGGCACGCCAGTTGTACTGTTGGACCTGGAGGCCGCTGGATCCAGTGACCTGAAGCTCCTCTGACTGATCCGAATCGGAGGACTCTGACTCGGCGACAACGTTGCCAGTGACCTCACGAGGCTTGCACACGTCCTCCTCGTTGTTCGGCGCGCGCTGATTGGAGCTCCCCGACGTTTCCGGGCGCTCACGAGCCGCAGCGAGAGCACGCACCTCATCACGGTCTACCAACCGCTTCAGGAGAGGGATGAAGGCACATGAGATCACGCCAGCGGCGGCGCCAATGCACGCCGCAACCCAGGCAGCCTTGTTCACATCCCACTTGAGCCGCTTCGACGCGCCTTTGAATAGCACGAAGAAGGACTCCAGGAAGAAGGCGATGGCGACAATGATAGGCAGGGTGTACATTGCGCGCTTCACACAGTTCTTCGGGCGAAGCACCAAAAAGCGAACTAGGCTGTAGATGATAGACGCCACGGCACCGGTGAGTGCAGGAGAAATAAACCAAGAGGCGACAATCGGGGCGACACCGTCAAAGAACGGGAAGTCGTTCTTTTTCTTCGCCCAGTTCACACCACCGGCGCCACCGTAAACCAGCGCGAAGCCGATTACGCCGCCACAGATGCTGTGGGTCGATGAGACGGGAAGGCGCAGCCAAGTGGCAACAGATAGCCAGCAGAAGGCGGCACCGCAGGCACAAAGCATACCGTACATGAAGACATACGGCTGCTTTTCGAAGTTGCTGGACTCGGCGATCCCGCCGGAGATGGTCGATGTCACCTCACCACCGAGTAGCACGGCACCGGAGAACTCACAAATGGAGGCAACGATGACAATCTGCGTGAGGGTGAGAATCTTCGCACCGTACGTGGTACCAAAGGCGTTAGCCAAATCATTCATGCCCACACCGGCGCCAGTGAGGAACGAGACGAAGCCGCCCACAACGACGATCCACAAGTACGGGTTGACTTCGGTCATTTTCCCCTGGCTGTGTAAAGGTGAAAGAGAAAGGAGAGGGATGTCAGATGGTGGATAAGGAAATAGTAGAAAGGTACTGAGTGACGCGCTAGAGTATGAAAGAGTCAAAAAAGGAGTTGCAGAGCGTAAGCTCTTCAGGGGTAAAAGGAGGTAAAAAGTGACAGGAGTGGTAGGGGGAACGAGGCAGAGGTACGAAGGGGGGAGGGAAGGAGGGAGGGAGAGAGCAGCAGAGAAATAGAGAGTTTTGTGGTGTGTGAGACTGTATCCCGCAGGGTGCGTCTGGGGTAGTTTCTCGTATCGCAGAAACAAAAACAACGAGTTTGGCATAATAGCGCCTGAGGGCGTCGGCGCATTTGAAGAGACTCTAAAAGAGGGGTGTTGGTCTGAATTCGTTTTCTTCTTGTATAGAGAGATAAGTGACGTGCATGCTCTCCGCGAGTTGGAGGTTAGTAGAGGCCTTCTCTGATGATCGTGAAAACGGAAGCCGTGGTAGAGAAAACTGGAAAAAGCGAAGAAGCCTCGGACAAGAAAAAGTACCATATTGTCGAAGCCGGGGAATACTGCCCGCGTATTCAGTGCCCGCACCGATCAAGATTACATCAGCTGGGTTGAACCTCAATAAGGACGAGTTACGGGGTCAAGGTAACTGAGATCAGTGATAAAAACGTTGAGGAAAGTGCAGTTTTCTGGTCGGCAAATATGGCTTAGGCCTTCCAAGTGCAACCTGAGGGGGGAAAAAACAGTCGCCAAGGATGTTGTTTCTGCTGATAGAATACACAGGCTGAGCTCAAAGGTGAGCGGTCAGAAAAGAGCACATGTTAAGACGGATAGAAGTACCCAGGATTCATGTTGTTGTCGGGATCAAGGGCTTGCCTAATAACCTCCTGAATCGCAATGTAATCCCTGTCGTGCACTCGTACCAGGTGACAGACCTCACCAGCCCCGATGCCGTGCTCGCCTGACACAGTGCAACCCACCTCGAAAGCGCACAAAATCATCCACTGCTCCAGCTCACGAGAGCGCTTGAAATCCTCTGGGTTGGTATACGAGATTAGCGTGTGGAAATTTCCGTCGCTGCTGTGCGCGCCGATCAGACATGATCGATCATTTTTTCTTTGCGAAGTCTGCCTCTGTTTTGCCTACACGCTCTGCAAGCTTGGACAGCGGCGCACACACGTCCGTGGTGATCACCCTGTTGCACCCCCTTCCTAGTGTAATGCATGGTAGCGAAGCAGCAGCAGCGCCGCGCGCTCCAGACGGAGTGCGTTGGCTCTCTGCTTTTGAGAAACCGCATGTTGTGTCTATTGCCACCACCTTTAGAAAGTGCCTCCACTGCTTTGGAGTCCCTTTTGGCGTCGCGGAGACGGAGAGTGGCTCCTGATACATTTCACGAGAACCATCGCGTGCTTGGGAAGCGAATTCTTGAAGTCAATATTTGCGCAAATGACAGCTCCTTTGTTCAGTAGCTCGCAGCGGAGAAGTGTGCTGGGAACGGCGGCACGCTTCAGTGTCACTACCGTTCTTTACAGCAACCTCGGTCCACGCAAATGTGACAGCACAACCAGCATTATAATTTGTTGCGGGAAAGAGGCGAAAGCATACCTCAGAGATAATGCCCCGTGTGCCCTTTCTTCCCAGATACGAGTGAGTGAGCTCAAGGCCCGCTGATGACTTGCACACCACCTCAGCGCGTCTGGAAGAGGTTCCCTTGCGGGGTGACCACCAGCAGCGACATGACGTTTTCGCAGGTAGTTCCCTACTTCAGCATGCTCCTGCCGCTCCAGGATGTGGAGATTACACACACACACACACACACACACACACACGCAAAGACTGAAGCAGAGATCAAGACCGATCACAAAGCCGCGCTTTGCAACTGCTTTGTTGAGTTCAATTTTGCTGACACCAGCACCAGCACACAGACACAAATTCTCGCTATCCACCACCGAGCCGCTCAAGGTTCTTTGTGTCCAAGACGATACCCGCCAGCACACGGAGTGCAAGCCACTTCAAGTCCTGTGTCTCCGCCACGGAGAGTAATAGGCACCCTAGGCTTCCCTTAAATCTCCACAACCGATCTCACTAGCAGCGGCGAGGATGGAGCCACAGCACCTGCCGGTACAGATGGAATATGCGTCGACTCGTCCTTACTAGCGACGTAACCGATTCACGTCCACGACAAAACCGTCTGACGTCCGCGTTTGAAAGACCCTGATTTCATCGAGGACTTCCCGGTAGCGACCCTGACTGTTCTCGAAGGGCTCCACCTTGTATTCAGTCAGCCCCGAGCGCGTCGAGCACGACGAATTCCACGACTATGTCATGAGAGACTGTGTGCTGCACAAAAAAAAATGTCAAAATGGAACTAGCACGATGCAAATATAACTATATATATTATTTTGTCTTGCATCATTGTGTTTTATGTATCACCAGCAAAGGCAGTGATTCCTGGAAAAAGCGCGGAGGCAGTGACAGAAAAAAAAAAAGATTAACAGCTTGAGAGGCCGAGGCGGAGTGTAATTTGACAGTTTTAGTGCTTTACAAGCTCGACCAGAGAGTTTCACCGGGGAAGTTGTTTCATATGACCAAATGAAATGCAAAACAACAAGGATCTGAGACAGGGGAAAGAAATACTACGTTGTCCTTTCATCTGTTCATTCGTACACCACTGAATTGCTCCAAATAACTTGGGTGAGGATGTGATAGCGATGTGATAAACATCATTACCCCCAACGATGCTTACTAGGTGAACGGCTCAGGGAATTCCCAAACTCGCATCTCCGAGAAGCAAAACTGCCTAACAGAGTAAAGAATTGAGAACCTTTCACTGTTGCTCGTTTTTCATCAACCAACAGAAAGAGACCTATCGAACTACAGGTTTCCAGGCCACTGACCGTGATACCCCCCTCCTGAAAGAAAACAGAGCGGGAAAAAAAGACGCACTGTCCTGTCGCAGACACACTGGGGGTTTTCTTCCCGGGAGGTAACTCAAAAACGACGACACTTTTCGCGATACCGTAAGCCTTCATTTTGGTGCGTACTCACATTCGTCTCTACCTGTGACATTCAGCCGCGATCTCTGAACAGTGAAGAAGCAACGAGAAAGTAAGTAGATTTAGAAACGTGCAAGCCAACGCCATCGAAGTCCCGCTGATAGCTCAACTGCATCAAAGTAAAAAAAAAACGTGCAAAAATAGTTTGCTCTTCATCCCTACAAGTTGCCGACATATTCGCGATTAGAAAAGCATCTCGTTAAGGCTGAACTGCCCGTTGAGGGGAGCCTATCCCAATACCGCTGAGTACGATTGATGCGTTCCTGGAAGAATTAGAGAAAAGCTGTGCATTTTTTTCGTGTGTGAGCAGCTTAATAATGCGTTGCGACTGGCGAAGGAAGATCAGGGGTGACATATTTTACTCGGTTGGAAAGTAACTGGGTATGTTTTGAAATGTCAAAAAGAAAAACGGACAAATGCCCCTACGTTGATAGCACACGTACAATATTGGACGAGATGAAAAAAAAACGAGAAACCTCCGTCTATCCATCGGAGTTCGAATGAAAACAGGGGGGATGCCGTTTGTCTGCGCAGCGATTTTCTCGTGAATTTGAGAAGATTCGAAAGACGCTCTGTTTTTTTTTTGCTGTTGTTGGCTTAGGGTACTGCTAAAAGCGCCATTTGCTTTTGATTCGTTCTGCACTTGCATGCAAGAATTGGTTGTGTGTTTGGAATCTGCTTTAGCAAACAGAACTGTATCCACCTCGCAAAAAAAAAACTGAAGAAGGTATCAATTTGATGAACGTAAGCCCGTCTGCCATTGAAAGCACGCACTCAATAGAAAGGAGGGGGAAGCCCTAGTTCTCTTAAACAGCAAACTCTCCCAAATAAGATGAAAACAGAAAAAAACCTCTGCTTGTTTTGCTAAACGTTTGTGCCCTGAGTAAGGAAACCCAACCAAGAAATGCGAATGAAAGAGTAAACCGGGTTTCCAGTTCTTCCCCGGAGCATGACATATATTTCTGTTCTGTTTCTATGAGAAACGCCCAATAAAGGAGAAGGGAAGGAGACCGTTTTTTCCCCCGCGAGAAAAGCAACCATTGGATCATCTGTATAAAGAGAAGTCTCTTTCACATGAGTCGATATCAGGTGCACAACAAATCAGGAGGGCAACTGAAACGTAAGCGCTGTGCACTCTGGACGCATGGGCTATAGTTTTCTAGAATAAGGAATTTCCTATCCTTGAAGGCATATTGCACTCACATAACTTCTTTTTGAGTCTCACCCTTCATAATACGGTAGTAAGTCCTGTATTGTCACAGCATTCTATCATCGAAAGGATCATCGGGTGAGACGGATCATGAATGGTTCGACACAAGTATTCTTACTTCTTCTGTGAGCAAGGGATGCCTCTCCAAGTGGGTTATCAGCAGAGTTAAAGAGAGAGACATGATTTGATCAAAAACAAAAAAAAATGTCTGTCTAAGCAGACCTTTGGAATTGTGGAGGGTGCATCCATTCAGTCATCACGATAGAGGGTTATTGCAGAACCCTCCCTCCTTTTCCACTCACGTCGCATGGCTCAGGAAGAGAAAACAACATATTTTCACCTTCAATCAAGGGGCGCTTTTATTTTTGAAAACTATGTGTGTTGTGAGTTAGCTGAACGAGGAAAATGAGCGTGCGCGCACCTTGCTATGTATGTCACGGCTCGTGCGGTACTCTTGACAAACGATTTTCCTTTTTGAAATAATGAAAAAGGAAAATAATGTTATCGTACATCTGTATATCCTTGCATCATGGTGTCCCATGAAATACTAGTGCTTGCGTGAAAATAGCCTGCTCGTGACAAGTGCCACAAACATGATCAGGTAGCCGTGATTCTTGTTTGTGAGTTTCCAGTTCTGCATGGAATATGTTTTTATCGCACCCACACATTATTTCAGTGTCACATCACTCTTTTCATCACTTATGCCGCGTCATGGAAGTAGCGCTGGCCGCCAAAAGGAATGCTATGGTGTGAAAAAAAAACAGCTGAGAAAGCGACATGGCACTTAAAGCGGAATTCTAAAGCTGTTGGTTAGCCATACGCAGAATAACCCACCCGGGCAGTCTCCAGAGAGTGCGGGGGAGGGGTGGGGAAGTAATAAAGTTGGCAGTTGAAAAAAATAATATATACCCAAGAGAAGAGTGCACGTTCCTTCAGCGCATATACTAGAGGTGCGCTGCACTCATGGTGCTCATTTCTCTTCAACGGAAAAAAAAATACGGCTGGCACTGCCCATCTCCCAGTGGAGTAGTGGGATGCACCTGGTGCCGCAGCTGAGAATACCCAAAAAAGTTTCACCGAAAACCATAGACTTTTATTCCTTGGACGCACGCGATGCTGACCGCAGCTGGGCTCACCCTCGCAGTCGACAAGCGGCCCACTTTGAGTAGATCTGTTGCCAGACGGGTAAAATCGACCCGGAGAGGTTTTAAGCAAAAGTGCTCCCCTGGTGGTCTCTCTGTCTTCAAATGAACTTGGTCACAATGTCACGAGCACGTGCTCGAGCGCCACGTTGATAATAATGGCAAGAGGACATCTGCTCTGCTCTCCTTGCTCTGCCGACGAACGAGCTGGTCCGGAGGATAAACATGTGACGACGATCTGCTTGAACTCGCCGTGATACGACCGTCGTATTTTTGAGTACGACATTCTGTGCAAGCTTTGGGAAACGAACAAGGTTGCAGAAGTGTTTGAACTGCAGCGCCTTGGAATTTGTTTGGAGTCCCTCCCCCCCCAACTTCCTCCCCAGCCTGCTGGCCAGTGGTGTGGCTCCAACGTTCCTAGCGGCGCTTTACTTGGAAGTCCCTGTGTGTGCACATCATGAAGGACCCCTGTTCTCACTTGTCTTCATTACAACCTGCTGCGAAGAGAAAGGTAGTTGCATTCGCAACGGCGGATTCAGTGACTGTGAGGTCTCTCCCTCTGGACCCTAAGGTCATGTGTTCCACGTGTGTGCTGGGGAGCTCATAGATTGATATGTGTTTTCTCTACTGTGTTTACAAGCTCATTTGACCAGATGCGAATGCAATTTCATAGCAGCATGAAAGCGTGTTTGATGGGTTCTCAACTGTTCGCGAATCCGTAGTGGGTTCACGTGGCAGTGGTGGGGTTCGCTGTTCGAAAATGCTACGCACAAAATTTACCGCCCATGCCTAGCGGGTGGGTCGGTAGTTGTCTTGGCACGTGGCGTACCGAGCGAGAGTGTGTGCCTGGATAAAGGCACCTCATCTCTTACTCCCGTTCCTGAAGCATAGTTGTTGGACTTGTTTGTAGAGTTTTTCTTTCCCCTCTGCTCTGATGATAGTGCTTGGGCTGCATGTTATCGCCGCTAATGTAGGCTACTTGGGAGGAGGAAAGAGCGCTACGTACTACCATCGACTCTCCCACCGTCAGCGGAAATTTTTTCCCAGGCTTTCTGCCCGCAAAGCGCTAGCTCTTTTTATCAGTGTGAAGCTGGATGTGAACCTACACTTCTCCTCCCCCCCCCCCTAAGGAGCGGCTGCTGTACTTGATGGCGCTCATGGTTCTCTTTCGTTTGGCGACGGCGTCCTGTTTCAAAGACAGTCCTAATCCACTTCTGATACGGATGTCCCTGTTCTTTGGCGCCTTGGAAAGACCGCAGATTTTGTAATGCTAACACGCACACAAAAAGTGCGTCGTCAGTTGCGAGCTGCCCTCGTGAAGGTGCGCCAGCCGCTGGAACCAGTAAGCAGGCAATGAAGTTGTTTGAAGTTCATGCTCCGAGGCATCCTTGGTCGTAGTTAGGGAAACTTTTTATCTCACGGTTAGGTATCATTGTGTTCAGCTGAGTGCCTCGAAAAAACTCTACGAATTTGTTTTGATGTGCTCTCTCTCCTGATCTGTACTTTTTTTGCAGAGCTGAAAATACGACTCAGCTTTCAAGGCCCCAGTGGTGGGTTAACCATTCTGGGGCTCATGATTATCTTTTCCTTTTTACGATAAAGAAGTTTTGGTGTTGTTGGGCAGTTGTCGGGGGCTAACGGAGGTTTTCCCCCAAGAAGCGCCATCGATAGAGCCCCTGCTTTTCTGGAGCACGCAAGAACGAGAAACCTTGTTTGTTTGGAACTGCTCATGCACACATGGATGCCTACCGATCCGTGACCCAAGCAGATTAAGTTGCCTTCGCCTGCATGCACTGAAATGACGCGAGGTCTTCGGGAAGGTAGTGGTGCCATGAGTTCAAGTACGTCGGCCCTGGAAAGCTCAGACGCGTCGGCTGGAAGGATTCGCTAGAGGGTCTCTGCGGCACTTTTGGTTTAGGATAGCAGAGCTCTCTTTGTTAATTCATGTGGTGCGTGGAGGGCTTTGCGTTGGCTTATCAAAGAAGAGAATCACACTTTTTTTCTCCCCGAGATCCAAGAGAGTCTTCTGTGAGGATAACGAGGGCGTTCGAGAAGCAAATGTTTTGCTGAGAGGAGGTGACTCATACGATTATCATGTTCCTGGAGAACGCGCTAGAGCACTGCAGCAGCTGGCGACGCTGCTGTGTAGCGACATGAGTATCCTCCTCGGAAGTACTGCCAGAGGTCTCATTCAGGGGAAGGGCAGCAGTCAGACAGTTGGTTGGCTTCGTTTTTCTTCCCGACTTCTTCCGAGACTTGAATGGAAAATTTGAAAGTCTTACTTGTCGCGCCTTTCGATTCCTGGGGCAGGTAGGTCGGGTGCATCTTGGACGTGTGCACGTTAGCCTCTTCTTCCCGTTTCTCGGGAATCAGGAATGATGTCGTAAAAAATAATTGAGCGGTGTTGCAGTGTCAAGAATGCCTTTTTTGTTCTGAGAGTGGAGCCAGTGCTCTCCAGGGGAGGGGGTGAGCTGTTCTGTTGTGACCCCAGTGCTGTGACCTTGCTCGTACTTGTTCACATGGCCGCTGAAAGGATCCCAGCTTTTTTCCCCATTAGCTGGGCATTCGATGGGCTGGTGAGACGACCGCAAAGATAATCCGAATCAACTTCAACATTACGATTGTCTCTCCGCAGAGCTTCTCGCTTTCGTTGGACCATTTCCGGGTTGAGGCCTCTCTCTGTTGCCGTGGGTGATACTGGATGTTGGGCATCATGAATTTGCTGACCGCTTCAAAAATTTTTTTTCTCAGGCATTCAAAAGTGGATCGCGTTTTGGGGCGATGCTTTCGTTAATATGGTAAGGGAAAGCGTTTATCGACTCACGTTTCTATATATATATATATGTTTCGCCGACAGTAATGGAGGCTGTGTGTTTGTCAGCGAAGGTGTTGGGCTTCACGCTACCAAAGTGTGCGAGCCTCCAGTCAACTGCAGTTCCTCGAACAACACAAGGAACTGATTGACCTGTTCTCGTCATACCGCTTGAAGAGGATGCGGGCTCACGAAAAAACAGGAAAACAACAAGGCGAACACAACATACCATGCAAGATGATGTTCTCTCAAGGACGAGGGAAAAGGCGGTTACTCAGCGTGAAAAAAAAAAACAGCCTTTCCCTCCAGCTGTGTGCTCAACACCTGCCACTCCTCTCACTATATTTGACAGACTTGTATCTCGCGGATGCTCGTGCAACTTTCTTACTCTTTTTCCATATTAGCGAGTTTCACACATGTATCGTGTTCACACTAGCTCTGTCTTCCCTGGGCTCACGCATTATCACCCTTGTTTCAATTTGGAATAGAGGAAAGAAAGGGGGCCAACTCCGATCCACTCCCTGGCTTGCAATAGTAGAGAAGCATGAGATTCACAGGGAGTAACTTATTCCTCAGGTAGCGCTCACTAGTCTTGTCGCACGGGCAGCTATGAACTTTCTCACCAGTGCCTATAGCGACACCTCTTATCGCTTTTACTGTGATGCTAGCCCTCGGTTTTGCGTGGCAGTCGTGGCTCCAATTGCCGAAGGCGCTGAAAGAGTGTCGCGGTTCTTGCAGCAGGTATCGCCACGCATTTCCGTTGTTTGCTTGGAGAAAGTACCCGTTGATACCTCAACTGAAGTACAGCCGCCCAAAAGTTCGTTACGACTTCTGCGGAGCAACTGGTGCTTTCAGCACCAAAAGTCGGTTTTCAGCTGTATCGTTTTGGTTTGCCATCTAGATCGTTGTGGCGCCGACTCGTCAGCTGAAAAGTTAGCCGAGGAGCTGGTTCTTTCTCTGGGTGGGTCACTGGAGGCGATTCAGTGCGACATCGTGCTCGCTGCTTTTTCGGAGTCGACTGTGGATGGCAAAGAGGAGCTCAGAGTCAGCATTGAGAAGTGCTTGAAATCCCTGCTCGGTAGCCGCCTTGCAGGATCTGTGCTACAAACGATCGAAAACGGCGTGTGGAGAGGTATAGCTGCCTTACAGCGCCTCGTGTTTGAGGCTTCTGTTGCTTATCACGAGAGGGAGGTTCGTCGACTCCGCGAGAGAAAAGAAAGGATTCATGACAACGCCGCCGCCGCCCAGCAACTACTCCTTCCACAGCTGCATTTCAGTACTGGTTGGCATTACTTGGTGCTTCACGACTTTTCAAATGCAAGGCTGCAGATGTTATCGGGTCTTCACAAAATGAAGAGTCTGTATCCTCTCTTTCCTCCTTTCCAGGCTCGCTTATGCGGATCTGTTTTTCTGTGGCACTTTTTGTTTTGTGTTTCTGTGGGTGGGGGTCGCTTCACTAGTTCTTCAGAGGTTTACGGGGAGATACGGCGCTTTACGGATTGGATCGGCTTGGCTTACGGTGATAGCGTCCAAGACGAGTGCCAGATGGTTGTTTCGATTCTCACAAAAGTTATGGAGGCAGAGTGGCTCGAATACTTGGCCCGCAGAACAGAAAATCTGGAGGCGCGGCAGTGCTGTGATTACCTTGTCTCTGCTGCGCAGGCACTGCAAGACTGCGTTGCACTTTTCCCATCTTCTGTGGAAGACTGCGCTGTCGAGGCACCCTCACACATCGGGGAGGAGGAGCTCCTGGGTAATCACGCGGCCGCGTTGTGGAAATGTTTTGACAGAAATGCTGTCCGTGGTTGGATCAAACGGCTCCTGACGGAGGCAAGGACTTTAGGCTCATCTCGTGAGATAGAGGTTGATTATCTTGCGTTTCTCATCAGCGACGATCTGATTGACGGCGTTCCTGATACTGAGTCGATGGAGTGCATGCTGTCGAAGGCAAGCACCGCGATCATCTCCCATCTAGCTGAAATGGCCTGGGGCGCTGCCAGTTCGTGGAGTCTGCTCTCTCCGCGCTTGACTGCTGCTCTTCTGCTCCACGGGTGTGTTGACCCCCTGGGCTACAATGACCAAGGGAGGTATCATCTGCGGCTGCGCGAGTTGAAGGGGCGCCTCCAAAACATTGTCTTGGAGTACCCAAAGGAAAGACTCCAGGCTCCTTTCACTGCTGTCGCCTACTTCGACGAAGGGGGCGTGAAGATTGTCGGGGGTTCAGCAAAAGTGGTTATTATGCTCTTTTCTACCTCTGCGGTGTGCATTAACGTCGATGCGCGCATGCTCACCCTTTCGTCTGCGCTCACCGCTGCGAACGGAGACATCCGTTTGCCATTTAGCTCCAGCCGCCGGGTCACACTTTGCGCTGGGAGCCCCCAAGAACTTGTTGTCGATGTGCCTCTTTCACACAGTGGGGAGCTTGTGTGCCACAGCTTGGAGGCCGACGTTCATATTGGCGGTGTTTCTGTTGCCACACGCTGGCACTTTGCTCTCGGAAACCGAAGCAACCAGGGTAGACCACCTAGTGCTGCGCGCGCGGCTGTCTGCTCAAAAATCTCCCAGCAGATACTACAGGTGACGAATCCCCCGACTGTTTTCAGGGTGGAGTCCCCCTCTCTTCTTCAAGTCGTCGAGGGCGAGTGTGCTGAGTGTGACATCGTCATTTCGTGTGCCTCACTCGGGGTGCAGAGTGGCTTCATGACTCTTCCATACGAGCCGAAACTCTTTCGGGCTGTGTGTTGGAGTACCACAAACCAGCCACTTCCCGTCACGGAGTCCGACGGTCAGGTGCGCTTTGCCCTTCCAGACCTGACCGCTGACAGTTGTATGCATCTCCTCGTGAGTTTTGCATGCATCCGCAGCGCCGAGTTTCGGCTACCTCTTCTCTTTGAATACTCCACGGATCGCTACGGCGTCATCAGCTCCTCCAGAACCCTTCACATCTCGGTCGACCCGCCTTTCAACGTGGAGCACACGATGACGAGTGGGACCCTCTGGAATGGCGCCGCGGCGGTGCGTTCTATGTTGTCGACGAACTCATCGTATGTGCAGTACGACAAGAGTATGCTCGTTAAGGCAGCTGACATATTCAGCTCCCCATTGGTCACCAACTGGAAAGACGATTGCGCCCTCTATTTTTTCACCCGAGAGACGACAGCGAAGGAGTTTGTATTTAAGTTCGGTGACACCGTGACGCTGAGCTGCACCTTTCGCTGCACTGCAAGACAGGGTATCACAATCCTCCACGCTAACGTCGTCGCCGGTGATGACGTTGACGTGCTGTCGTGCTGCAGCGGTGAGGAAGGATCTTTTCTCGAGGAGGGTGAGTGTGTGACCATGGTGACTCGCTTTCAAGCCAAGCGTCTTGGGAGATTGAACCCAGGTTTCATACGTATTCTTTTCGCCCCCCGGTCCACCGCAACGCGCCTGTACTCCGATGTGTGCATTCCCAGCGTCCACATCAAAGACTTCAAGGTGCAGGTGTCTGCAAGCTATCCGCAGGTTACACAATACGGCTTGCCTCTCGTGTTGGAAGTCAGCGTTTACAACGCGGCCGGAGAGCCGTTTGTCGGGAATCTGTCGCTGGAGGACCCACCGTGCGACGACTTTGTGTGCTCCGCTACAACACGCAAGTCCCTTCAAATTGGGCCGTCTGAAGGACATGTGACACGGTACGTAATCACCCCTCTTCGTGTCGGTAATCTCCGCCTTCCCCGTTTTTACCTCTGGTGTGAGGCAACGTCGTGTCTCGTTGCCAGCACTGATGAGAATTGCGTTGTGCATGTTCTTCCCTGTGCTCCTTGATGGCTGCACGGGTCGTTTTTTTTTTTTGGGAATGGGAAGGGTCAGCCTCTCCCAGGTTAGAGTCGCTGAGAAAGAAAACAAACGACGCCGCAGCGCGTGACATCAGCCGCATGCGTTGTCGCCTGCTGTTTTTTTTTAAATTTCGCTCGTTTGCATTATACAGTGTTCTGGACGCACTTGCCTAAGCATAGCTAGAAAGATGGTAGTGATGGTGCGCATGTGGTGAATGGGCTTTTTTTTTCAGACTCAAACGCGGTGCACGGTGGCGGGGGTGTTTTCACACCTGCCGCACAGCTGGCGCTGGGCACCTTTTCTTGCGTTCCTCCTCAACTTTTACTATGCAATTCAGCAGCTTCCGCAATGACCAGCCTACCGTCTATCCCCTCATCTCTCTTCTTCGTGTGTACTTCTGCGTTACTGCCCGGTATCGCTTGTCAAAGGGCAAGTTCAGTGGCGTGAACAAGGGTAGACCGGTGTTTGTGTTCAGCTGTTTGGAGTTGGCACTACCCACCCCCGGGAACACGTGTTAATCTTGGTCTTGTGCACGCCCCTTCACGCACAGTTTTTGTTGTATTGTTGCGCGCACATAAATATTTTCTCGCGCGTGTAAAAGCAAGGCGCTGCTGTAACGCGCACACGCGTGCCTCTTTCGAGGGTGCACCTCATCCCTATTCAGGGAACGCTAAAGGTAAGGAGGAAATCATAACCTCAGGTCCCACCCATATTGCTGCAAAAAGATTTCATGGCCATGGAGGAGCTCATTTCGACTGCCATTGCTGCAGATGGCGTCGCGCCTGATAATGTGAGAGACGCATTGCGCTGTCATTCGCTGCTCTCTATCTGTGAGGGTATGCAGGAGTACTTGTGCGCACCAGAGAAGGTGCAGCCGGCGATGCGGCTGCTTGCATCCGTGGCTGTTGATCGAGGTGACCTCAGCAAGACCGATGTCGGGCTTCTTTTTTCTTTTTTTGCGGAAAAGCTGGCGCAGCATAACTTACAGACAACTGCTCTGAACTGCCTAGCGCTGCTCATATCATCCATTAAGGAGCAACATGCATGCGACGAGGAGTTGTTTAGAAACCTCAGCGCTTCCTTCACACGGCATGTGCAAGTCCAGCAAATACCGCTAAACAACCGCAGAAGCTGTTTTTGCATCATGTCTTTTCTGTTTACTGAGAAGACCTTGGGTCTTTGCGATGGCGACACCCTGGCGGTGCTGCTTGGGCTCATGGACGGAGAAAGTGACCCGGAACTGGTGTTGCAGACATTTGATTTGCACGTGATAGTGGCCACCTGCTCCACGAAGGAGGCCTTCGCCACCGTTGCGGACGACTACTTTGAAAGCATCTCCAGCTACTTCCCTGTGGTTTTCTCACAGCCTCCGGGTTGCAAGGTAACTAAGGCGGATCTGCGTACGCATCTGAAGCGGTGTCTTTGCCTCGACGTCTACAAAGAGCTCTGTATTCCGTTCATGCACAGCAAGCTCTCCTCCCCATCTACTGCGGTCAAGGAGGATATACTCGATGTGCTGCTTTCGTGCTTTGACACGTACCGCTGGCAAGATTTGGTGCCGCACTACCAATCGCTGGTGCTTCACATGAAGAGCGAAGTTATCAAGCTGTCTTCCTTTGCTGACCGCACAGCGAACGCCACCTTGACAAAATGCGTGCACATGGGCTGCGAAATTCTTGGTCGAGTGAGCAAGCAGTGTAGTATCACGACGCAGTCAGAGGCGCTAGAAATATTCGGACCCGTGGTGGAGGGTTTTTTGGCTGCTCTCACCGCCGACCCGTCCACCTGCTCCGCCTATGCGACAATGATGTTTCATGTTCTTACCGGGGCGTGGAATTGCTGTCTTTTCCTCTCTTCGTACCTTTTCACAATGCTTTCGATGACTATCGATGGTGCAGAGCGACCAGCCAACGCGTACCTTCTGCTATCTGTTGTTGCCAGCAGCATGCTTGATGGCTTGTGTGTGTTTCCTGGCGAATCACACAAAGAGCAACTCCGTGGCAGCATCGAGAGGACTACGCCACTGATTACAGAGGCAGTGACGTGCTGTTCGCAGAGGTGGCGCGGTTCAGAGGACGAGAAGAGAGTCGACGATTTCACTGTCATGTGCGGCTGCGAGTTTATCGTTTCCGTGCTAAAACTCTCTGCGCTCATTGAGCATTGGATGCCAGTGGCGGCGTTGTCCGAGGGCGTCGACACCATTGTGTGGGTGGCGCTGACTCGCGCTGAGATATCGACGAAGGTGTGCCGTCTGCTGCGGGAGTACGCCGCCGTGGATGCGATGCAGGCCCAAGAAGCACTGGGCCGTCTCCTTTCCAACCCGTCGGCGCCAGCTCAGGAGGCCCTTGCTGTCACGTGTGACTTGGCGAGTACCTCCCCAGCTGGGCTGCTTCTCGCTTTTGAAAACGGGTTTTTGTCACCAAAATGTGGGTGGATGGGGGGGATTTCGCCAGAGCAGCGGGCGGCCTCTCTGAACAAGACACTGCAGGATTTCGGGAATGCGCTTCAAGATGACGTCGCTGACCGCATGGTGGCATTGCTAAGCCGTGAGGACGTGTCGCCGGAGTTCTTCGAGTGCGCCCATCGAGTGGCTGCTAATTTGAGCGGTGACACGTGCGCCGGGCTGCTCTCCACAGAGGGGTCGCTCTCCTTGTTCGGAATCGCAGCTGTAGTGAGCAGCCGCACACATCTTCCCCGCGTACAGTGCAACTGGACGGACACGGCAGCACAGCTTGTCGATCTCACTACTGCAGACCACCAGGCGTGGCGTCGCGTAGGGATGGAGGGTGTGACCGGAATGCTGATTAACAAGGTTTATCCAGAGGGCACACCAGCGTTGCTCACTTGCAATTCTCCCGGGAGGCATCTCAATATGGGAATCGCGACTCTATGGGGCAAACTCCTGGAGGGCTGCGCTGGCCGTGGCTCTGCGACGGGGCCGCCACCTGGAGTGCTAGTGTCCTCATTCCTGTATGAGATTTTTGGAGAAGGAGCCCCTGCTTTGTACTGCGATTGCACAGCGGTGCAGGAGGCCTTTTCGTACGTACCTTTCTTGGCCACTCAAATAGCTGCCTGCCCCTCCGTCTTGCAGTTGCTATTGGCGTCTGGTATAGGCCATTCGGAGCGGCCAGGCCCCATGCTGTGCGCAGCTATCCAATGTCTTGTAGATACGGAGACAGAGGAGCGGATACAAGGTTGTCTAGTGGATCTCCTAGAGGTAGTGCGCAGGCTCACTAGCGGCGGTGCGGACGGCGAATATGCCCTGGCTCGTGCGTTGCTGTGCAGCATCGACGCGAAGTCCGGGGGTAATGTTGCGTTGGCGCGCTTTGTGCTCTTCAACGAGTCAAGTCTGCGGGCCCTCCTCGAGGGCACTACAGACGCGGCTCTAGCTGTGCGATGCCGCAGCTTGCAGCTCATCACGTCTCTCGCCCGTGGTGCCATGTCCTTGATGAAGAGCTGCTCCCAAGAGGATAAGGCAGAGCTGATGCGAGCACGCGACTACATCCTGCTTGTCACAAAACGGTCTCTGGGCGATCACAAGCGAAGGGTTCGCCAGGCGTCGGCGGCGTGCCGCCACGAATGGTTCAAAGTGAAGTAAGCCCAAGGTAATCTCTGGTGGGCAGTGAGTCGTTTGGGCAGAGTTCAGGTGGAATCGGGGTAAGTCCAGAATGCGAACTACTCGTACTCCTCACATGCACTACTTTATGCATCACTACTTTCACCCGTCTTGGAGTCCGATACAAACACGCGCGCGCACACACACACACACTTCTAAGAATTTTCTCTCTCTGCCCCTCCAGCGGTGGGTGATTTACCATGCAAAGTCTTCTCATATGTGCGTCGCGTCATGGGATCCCATCAGTGCCGACGTGAGAGGGTCCTAGGAACATTTGATCAGGGGAACACGTCTCAGGCGTTACTCTCTCGGTCTCTCGAACTAACAAATATGGTGGTCGCCGTCATTCGCGTTCGTTTGAGTTTTCGTTGACCCGGAGAAAGGGGAGGGAGTGAACGCCCCCCTTTTCTCTTCCCTGTTCTTGTGCACGGCACTTTTTTTTTGCGGGGGGATGTGAAGGGAACTACTTGACTGCAATCGTTCACTCTCACCAAACTGTTCTGATTTGTCATTAATGGCGTGCAACGCATGCATTCTCTTCCCCACATTACATGAGAGTACACATGTTGTACTCCTTGGTGAAGGGTTTCGACACCAAAATCGCTTGAAGGGTGCCTCCATGAGATTTCATCACCTTGTCCAGCTTTTCTACTCCCCCTCCCCCCGCAGGCGTATGCGTCCAGTGTCATCTCGACACCCACACACAGTCGCAAAAACCCAACGTGGTTTTGAAGAAGGAAATACAACCGCAAGTTTATTCACCCATTAGCGTGGCCAATACGCCGGACTCGATGCGGGCGATCATCTTCAGCGATGTCGTCTCTCCAGAGCTGGTTGAGCACATTAAAGCCATCACATCCGCGTCGTATACCGAAGTAGCGTACGTGGATGTTTCTGAAGGGGCTAAAACGCGCCTGGAGGCGGCGTGGCACACACGCTACGGTGGGGCGTGTGGCGCTCCACCATTCCTCCGCGAAGAGCTGGATGATGTGAAAAACACTTTCGTTTGCTATCTGACGGAGACAAAGACTCTCAAGGACGCTGATGTAGCATACGCTGTTTTCGTTGCAGAGGTGCCTACGCTGGTGCTCACCCCCTCCGAGACCTTGTCACAGCTGATGCACGTGGCGGCAGACGCGAGCGTGTCTTCGAGGAAATTAGCCATTGAATCTTTCTTTGCAGTGGCGCCTCCACTCATCTCTGAGGAGGTAATCGTTATTGAGGGTGGCGACGGTGCCGGCAAGGAGACGCAAACAGCGCTCCTCGTGCGAGGGATTCGCATGACTGGTGACGAGGTTCACACCTTAGATTTCCCCCACGAAGGGGGGCTTTATGGAGGGCTTATCCGGGTGCTGCTTTCCGGTAAGAAAGGGTCTATCAGCGAACTTGACCCGAAGCTGTTCAGCTTCTTGTACTCCCTTAACCGGTTTGGGTGCGTTCGCCTCATGCGCTTTTGGTTGCGACGAGGCAGCTTGGTGGTGCTGGACCGTTACTACACGGCAAACTTTGGTCATCAGGCTTCAAAATTGCCACCGGAGCAGCGAGAGGCGTTCATCAGTGAGCTGGAATTCACGGAGGTCCGCTGGCTCGGTTTGCCTAAGGCGACATCCGTCGTGTACTTGGATCTACCTCCCTGCGCGGCTTTGGAGGCAATGAAGTGCGATGCCACCCGAAAGCTACTTGACATACACGAGACCGCCGGCAATGCTTACAAGGGGAGGGTTCGGGAAACCTACATGTGGTGCTGCAAACATCTCCCCGGTTGGCATCGTATTGCGTGCTCCGGAGATGACGGACGTCGTTTCACACGAGAGGAGGTGCACACTTCCATTGTCAGTTATTTGCGGAATGCCGGTTCGCGTGTGATTGGTGCCTAATTGTGAGTTCCGCACGTGACAGGCAGTGGTGGCGTGATGTTCAGCTGGTGTGTTACCCATTGCGCCAGGAACGTTTCGGCATCCCCTCGTCTTCTCGCCCGGAGCTGCGGTCCCCGCCTGTGTGAACGATAAGCGCAGCGAGCCCGGCGTTGTGCCCGACATGCTGCGTGAGCTTCTTAGATCTCTCGAGGCCCAAGGCCCCACCCCCGTTCAGCTGTACGATCGTACATGTAGTGCTGTGGTTGCGCACATTTCACACCCGCTGCATGGGTTAACCCCCCCCCTCCCCCTTCCCCCCTGTCCTCGGGTGCCTTTCGCTGCTCCCCCTTTCTCAGTGGCTCCCCCTCACGGCGACGAGCTGTCAGCTCTTGTTGCGCAGGTGCGTGTCTACGCATCAGGTCCCTTGTGCTTGACACACCCGCCCTCCTCAAAGACGCGCGGGTGCAGGAAAGGGTGACGTGACCCCTGCTGCGATGTGGTCATGGCAGGGTCCCGCCTGTCGCGGCACGTGCGGGCAGGCCATCCAGTTGCGCCTCCGTGGCAGGGACGGAAACGAAGAGTGGAGGCGGCGCTTTCTTGTCAAACCGCACCGCTGTCCTGCCAATTGGGGTACCACCCAGATGCGTAAGTGCGCACGCGCATTCAGGCGTGGCTGGCATGGTGCATGATATCTGAGCAAGGTATCCAGAAATGTGTGGCGCCAGAGTGACAGCTGTACAGAGCGCGAGGGGGGGGGGATGCGTGCTGATGATGTGCCCCGAAGTGCTCGTGTGTGTGTGACACATGCGAGGCCTTCGACAGCCGATCTGGTGGGCTGGTGCTGCGTAGATGCCGGGAGGACGACGAGAGCACCCCGAGTCACACCACCTGGCTGAATGCAGCAGTCTGAAGTGACTGGGCGGCGCGCGTGGTGGTGGTGGTGGTGGTGGTGGCGCTGACCCGAGGCTGACGCGCTCCCCTCTCGTGTTTACCCGCCATACACCCAGGCTCCCCCCCAGGCACACTCACACGACAAACACCAGGGCTTGTGGCACTGTGCAGGACGGTGAACGCGGTTTACCTGGATCAAGGCACGCACTGTGTCCAGGTCTGTCTGCTGTGGATCACACCGCGCGTATCTGAGGAAGGGACACGGTTGGGCATATGAGGGGCTCGTTAGCCGGATGGCATGATTAGACGGGAGGAGGAAGTCCGTCCCCGACCAATTCAGTATAGAGGGGAACGGTGCAGCAGCGTTAGGGGGTGCGCTGTGGTATGCGTGCATTACAAATGGTATTCACCTGCTCGTGACAGAACGACGCGATGGTGGGAAGGGGGGGGGAGACAACGGTCTGCCCTGTGGAAGATATGTCAAGTCATAAAAGGCAGTGTAGCATTCACCCATATCAAAGAGATGACATATCGAGTCTTGACCGATTCTCTTTCTGTCGTCGCTGAGTTCGGGGGGTGGGGGGTGGGGAATGGTGCGCGCGTGTTGTGTATTGATGAGCACCGCTCGAGGGTGCGTCTTGTGAGACAATGTGAAATATACGCTAGAGGACTCGCATTCGTGACGATGGTTTTCGTCTTGCGCTTTTCAGACATGGTGAGGCGGTAACGGAGATGCACTGGGAGTCAGATAATTCTCGTGTAGTCTTTTTTATGCTTTCATACACCTGCCCGGCGTTATTTTTGTCACTCTTCAAATCATTCCTATCTCCTTCCTGTCTTTTTTCCCCAAACGCGACCATCCATATGACTTAACATATCTCCCCAGCACATCGCTGAGTTGAACACACGGAAAAGGAGCAAGATGACTACCTCGAAGGTTCACTCGCAGCGCAGCAAGAAGCTGCACCAGCTCTCGGCGAAGACGAGCAAGGTGAACCGCAACCGCAAGGCACCCCGTCTTTACATGAAGGGTACACTCGCGGGCTACACGCGTGGTCTCTACGGTCAGACCAAGCAGACCGCGTTGGTGCGCGTCGAGAACGTGAACACCCGTGAGGACGCTAAGTGGTACGTGGGAAAACGCATCTGCTACGTTTACCACGGCAAGAAGGTCAAGCGGTGTGTCCGCTGGAGCAAGGCGCCCGCGCGTCGCAGCACCGCTCGTGCCCTTTGGGGTCGAGTGACGCGCCCGCACGGTAACGCCGGTATGCTGCGCGTGAAGTTCAACGGCGCGTCTGTGCCGGCTTCCGCAATCGGCCGCCGCATCCGTGTGTACCTGTACCCAAGCCAGATCTAAAGTGGTATTTCCTCTCGCGTGTTGATCTTTTCCACTCTATATTTTTGTTCTACTTTTCTATTTTCACTATATAAAAAAAAGAAAAAAAAACTGTTGAACATCACATCAGCCAAGTAGGGTGCTGATTTGTCTCGGGAGGGTTTCCAGTGGGATTTCGTGCTTATGCACTCGTAGGGGAAAAAGCGGGTGACCCTTCCTCGTAGTAATGCTAACGATCTCTCTAGGCGATTTCTGTGAGCGTTTTAGCCGGCTCTGTGGACGTCACAAAGGTGTCCCTAGGTGCTCACCGCGTCAGCGACAAAGAACGTGTCTCTCGACTACCGCATTTCACTCTCTATAATGCCTCTTCGGCTTCTTTCTCGTGGTTGCTCACCCTCTTCTCATTCCCCCCCTTCCCTCAAGATGAAAACAGCACACATCTTTTTCATATTTCCTGCGCGAAAGTTGTTTCCCAGAACGTGTATATCGCGCCTTGATCTACACCTCTTGTTTGAAGTCGTTGTGCAGAGCTGTTGTATCGGGGAGGTTCACTTAGTGCTCCCGCCGTAGAAAGCGTAGTAGAGGCGATGTTGAAGGAGTGCGACGTTTTCTCAGACTCGTATGGCTGTATTGTCACCAAGTCTATCGGGTATCAGGCCCCGTTTCCACTCGTGCGGCTGAGCAATGGGCGGTTCACGAAGACCCATGACGGGGCGTGTGTGCAGGGATCATGCTTCGTCTCCTCTGTATGTGACAAAATGGTTTCACGGGGTCGTCTTCTCACCATGGATGTGTCGGCGCGTTCTTCAAGCGTTTCTTTTTTGCAGCTGCTCTCAAGCTCGTCTCCCCCGCTGGCTCTCGGGCCGGAGGTCAAGTACGTGTCGAAGATCGATAGCCTGGAATCAGCTTCCGCAGTGGTGACTCGCAGCGAAAGAGGCCGGTGGAGCACATCAGTGTATGTCCAAGGCGAAGGCTCGGAAGGCGCACCGTGCACTCGCCGCGCACACTTTCGCCACATCTCCGCGGCGTCTCTCCTTGGTTCCACATTGTGGCTAGCGGAGACGGCGAGCGGCCACCCTGGTGTCCGCGCGGTACACCACTATTTGCTCTCTACGGCTCTTGAAGGCGGGGTGTCTCAGGCAACTCTTGTGAGGGGCAACATAGGGCGACCGCTCGACGTCGTCGCCCTCGACGAGGACACCGCTCTTCTTCTAGGCACCAAAGGCGTTGCGATGATAGATCGACGACAGCGCCACACTGGCATCCTCCTCTTTTCTGCTTTACTAAATGGTGGGGCGACAGGTGACAGACAACTGCTTACCTTTGGTGAAGACCACACTTTGCGTGCCTACGACCTACGCCACATGTCAGCGCCTCTGTGCGAGGCGACTTCCGCTTCCTATCTGCGCATCAAGTCAGAGGCTGGCATGCGAACTTCGCTTTTGGTGGCGTCTGATATCACAGGCATTTTCGATGTGCTTCATGTGACCACCGTAGCATCTTTGCAACACTCCGGTGACACTGTGCTGGATGCGGCTATTCTTCCTAGCCGACAGGATGAAGTACGTGTGTGCACCAGCACCGGAAGTGGAATGGTCTACGACTGGACTGTGGCGTAATTCAGGCTTTTTCATCATGCGGCTTTTTTATTCTTTCCCTTGGTGGAGAAAAAGTGATGGGTTTCTACTTGAACCGTCTCCTGTGTGATATCGTCAGCAGCACACAGCAGCGACAGAGGCCAAGTTCAAGTCTATCTGCGTAACGTGCTCAGGTCTCCCTTCGCTGCTACTATTCCCTCCCCCCCTCCCCACACGCACACCACCATCACTGGCGGAGAGAACGGAAACGGTGAAGAAATTGTTTTGTTTGAATCGTAATCCCCTTCTTTTTTTTCGTTTATTTCTTTCTCCTGCTTCTCTTACTGGGGCTATCTAGTCTATATGTCCTCGTCTTCACACAACGCGCCCATGTTGTCTAGCGTTCCTCATCGTTGCCCCTCGCCAGAGCCAGGACCTTTGGTCCATTGACGCTTTCTTCCCACCTTCCCCTCTCCGCAGCACTGGTCTCTTCTCTAGGGGCACCTGTTTTGGTGTTTTGAGGTGAGCATGTCCTATCTTGTTTTCCCACACCTCGGTGTCTCACAGCGCACTCGTCGGCGATGCCCCAGCATAAATTGAAAAAAGAAAGAAGCAGGCGCCCAGCGAAGATATTCGTGTTTTTCTGCGCCTCGGCCAAGAGGATTCAGGCAGCGAGACCGCCAGATTTTTACAGGTATGAGAAGAATTTCTCGTGCTGCCAATTTCCTAATCGGATGGTGTTGTGCTGGTGCTTCTGCAGTTCCTGCTTTTTGTCGAAGCTGTTCGATTCTATCGTTGGGCAGGCACGCGCACTGGTGCTGCACTGCCCAATGGCATTCTTCCTGCACTGCTTCACGTCGATCTCCATGCGCGGCAAGCGGTCCACCAGCTGAGATGCGGGTTGTAACATGATGTGCGACTGCGTCCTAGTCAGCCGTTGTGGATGCCTTTGGGAACCCCTAGGAGGTCCACGAGATCTCCACGGGGAAGTGGAGGTTGCTGGAGCGATCGAAGGGGTGTGTGGTGTCGCCGTACCAGAAGTCATAGTGAGTATGGCAAGTCTTTGGTGGCTCCATTTGCACGACATGCGACGCATCCAATGCTGACGCACGTTCTCGGTTCGCCGTTTCCACGTACTTTTTGGGTCTCTGCTGCCTCTCCTTCCACACCCACCCACCCACTCACACTCACTCACCCACTTACGTCTTTCACATGCGCGCCCTAAAGATTAACGAAAACAAAGAACGGTACGTTGTAATCGTCGCAGCGGTGCCCCTCTCCCCCTTGCCGCTTCATTTCCCATGCCCCAATGCAGATGAGTCGCTGGTGCTGTGTCACCCCTCTTCCATCCTCATTTGATTGCCTGATTCCCTCTTCTCATCGTTGGGGTCGATTCTGCGCCGTATAGGGCAAGTCGACAGACATGGAGTCATTGAAAATAGAAAGCGCCTGCTGCGTGTATGTACTTCTCTGCGGTGGACTCCTCGAAGTATGCAACATCGGAGGTAATGGTGCCACATAGGGGGCGGGGGGGGGGGGGGGGGAGGGAGGTAGTCACGTGAGAAAAGACACGGAGCGAGAAGGGGGTTAAACACAAATGAAGGGGTGGGGAAATCAGCGTGTGTGTGTTGTGCGCCCTTTTTTATTTTCTTTGGCGTTCACTTCTGCTTTTTGGTATCTCTTTTTCCCCCCTTTACGACCACAGGTGCACAAGGCCGTGGGCCTGCACTATATATTTTTTCTTTTACATGGAACACACCACATTGGCACACCAACAGCCGTCTCCGCTCCACTGTCCGTGTTTTCTTTGTCCTCTTGGTGTGCTTCTGCCCCTCTCCCAGCTCATTGCGGTCATGCAGTTCCCACGCTGATTGCTTAACAAAATGTTCAAAAGGGCGCTCTTGAGATCATCTATACTGTCTTTCCCGCTGGGACAGACAGCTGTGATGCGCCACGAGCGCGAACGCTGTAGCAAGGATTTCATCTCTCGTCACATCATCCCTTCCGCGAGGCCATGCGCCGTAGTATGCAAGGAGGATGGCTCGAAGGTGTTGCTGAACGGTGGTGGGGAAAACTGGCTGCACCCCATCTCGCTGCACGAAACGGATTCGTTCTTGACAGTTCCCCTCACAGAGACAGTGTACGTTGGGGAGGACCTGTCAAATTCACGCAACGTGTTTGTGGTGGGTGAGGGTGAGGTGCACCGCGAGTATGCACAACACCGCGAGTGGGCGTCGCCGATGAATGTCTTCTCGTCGCTGGGATCGATGGAGCAGTCGCTGCTGGGCCTCGCTCTCTCGATGAAGCAGTGGGCCGCCGTGACGCCATTCTGTGCGCGATGTGGTGGCGTGATGCACTCAGCGGACTATGGCATGACGCGTGAGTGCACCTGCTGTAAGCAGTGCATATATCCAGCTGTGAATCCCGCGATTATTGTTGCTGTGCTCGACGGTAAGGGCAACGTCATCCTCTCGGAGCGCCGTAAGAATCGAGAAAAGCCGTCGACAGGATGCAATAGACCTCGCTTTTCGATCCTCGCGGGGTTTGTGGCGCAGGGGGAGTCTGCAGAGGCGACAGTAGTTCGTGAGGTGATGGAGGAGACGCGGGCAAGGGTGACAAGTCTGCGCTACGTCGGCTCCCAGCCCTGGCCCTTTCCCTTTCAGCTCATGATGTGTTACTACGCAGTCTCAGATGACAGTCCGAGCCTTGTCGCCGAGGATAGTGAGTTGGTTCAGGTGCGTTGGGTCTCAAAGGAGGACGTCCGCAAGGCACTGGCAGGGGACCACCCAGAGTTCATGACCTCTCCTCCGAATACTGCCACTCATCTTCTTCTGAAGGAATGGGTGAGCGGACGGGTCGATAACTGGGGCCGGCCCCAGGCATGCGTTTAGGGCGTTCGCGGAATGAACACAGTGCAGGTGGCGCAGGGGCAAAAAAAGAAAAGGGTGTTCAGGGGGGGGGGTGGAAAAGAAGTTTCCGGCATAGGGAATTGATGGACGCCCTTGTGTGTGGGTTGTTGTCTGCAGTACAGCTCTTCATGCTCCGTATCATCTTTGCTATGTAGTATTGCGCTGCGCGCTCGTATTTTATTTTCGGCTCTTCAACTGTTGCTCTGGGGGAGTGTATTTTGTTGCAGCTGAGGAGGAGGGGGGAGGGGTTAGGGGAGAGGAGAGAAAGGATTCGTCGGCGAATGTGCGGATTCACCGCGGAGATGGCAGTGTTGCCGCACTTTTTCGCTGTTCCGCTTTTGGCAGTCTTAATCAGCGTGCTTGTATGCACATAGGTGACGCCAGATCCAGCGATATGTTGTCACTTTTTGCATTTCCCGCCATAGACGTGGAGACTTTTGTCGGACTTGTGGCTGGGCTGCTGCTCAGCTCTCACCGTTGACATGGATGCTAGGCGAGCATAAGGGTAGCTTCCAGTCTTTCTCAGCGTCGACGTACTTGCCTTAGTGCCTCGATGCAAGGGGAGTGGGTGGGTGTCTGTCAACGCCGATGTCTATTATCTCGACCCCATGCAATATCGCATCAAACGACACGAAGTATGCTAGAAAATTTCTTTATTTTGCGTACGAGCGTTTTTTTCGTCCGGTGCACAATTCCATTCGCGAGAAGTGAACACGGTTACGACTGACGGTGATACCTAACGTTACTGTGGAGACGAAGTCGGTCACTCGTACAGGCACGCTAGAGCCGCAGCGCTGGCTCACTCAACTGCTTAAAAAAATATTCTCTTGCGCTTCTTCGAGTGCCGCTGTAGCTGGTGTTTGAGTCCTCGTCGTCCCATCGTCACTGAAGCCCATTTCGGTTGTCCCGTGTTTGCGAACTCACGTGGGATGGCCAGGTTGCCCCTCCGTTCGACCGGCAAGTCTTGCGGAGACTCCCAAGTGGGTTGTGCTCGAACGTTGTGTGGCATCCGTGGAGTGGTCATATTGCTGAAGGTCTCCCTTCGACCGGATCGCGCGCGAGACGCTGTGGTGCATGTTTGACACCCCCCCTCAGTTTGTCAGAGAAGGGATACAAGGAGCACTTTTGCTATATATTGGTGTCGGAGGTAAGGTAGGTTCATGCGAGCGCTTCTGC
Organism: Porcisia hertigi; assembly: GCF_017918235.1. Taxonomy (NCBI): domain Eukaryota; phylum Euglenozoa; class Kinetoplastea; order Trypanosomatida; family Trypanosomatidae; genus Porcisia; species Porcisia hertigi. The sequence goes on from NW_027150679.1 coordinate 58,207, forward strand.
AGCTTGCTCATTTGGGAAACCTGCTTCGCTTTGCACTGTGCAGTGTACGGAAAGCGATTCATGATTTTGAAACCTTCCGCACCACGTCCAATGCGCTGGGACGGCACTGTCTACGATTCTGATCGTTGCGGTGCGCCACTGGGTGGCTTTTTGGCACAGCACCCGATGATGCCTCAAAGTGGCGTGCGACTCACTTCATGCGCTGCTGTATTTTTGTGTATGCTGGCTCAGAGCTCCCATTGAGCTGGAAATGCACTCAAGGTTTGCTGAGTGAGACAAAATATGATGGCCAGAGTGCCGCACCTGCTCCTCTCCTCTCCTCTCTCTGAGTCTGGCCATTTGTTCTTCGCATTCGCAGGAGCTTGATGGCTCACTGTGTGCTCCTTTTTTCTTCTTTTTGCTCCTCCTCTTTTACACTTGTCTAGACATCGAAATAGTGACTGACTGGCGCCACCGAGGCCGCCGTGGAACGCACTATTGTTGGCTTTCCGCGTTGAATTTTGTTACTTGTGTACCCTCTGTTCTCCCTCCTCCCCCCTCCCCCTCCCCCTCCCCCTGCGCCTCAGCCCTTTACTGTGAGATTACAGGTCTTGGCTGTTTTTTTTCCCACCCTGCAGATCAGTCATTTTCCCTGTGCACCGACTCCATTCTGCAAGTCCCTGCTGCTTATCGGCATCGCTTTGGTTGTTTCTCTTCCCTCAAAGCCTCGGAAAAAAAAGAATCTGACGGGGTTTCTCACGTCTGTTCATGATCGTGCGCTCAGGCTGATGTGCAGACACGCACTCCAATGACTAGCGGGGTCCACTCTCAACTACAGCAGTGTGCCGTAGGGACTCTCCTCCTTGCAGGTGGGGAGACACATTGTTGTTGTGTCATACGGACTTGGTTCTCGGTTCTCTCCCGCGACATTTTTTTTTCTTGGATGCATTCAATCTTTTTTTTTTGATACACACATAGGCATCTGCAGACTTCCTCTTCGATCTTCTCTCATTTTACGCCACTTCAAATTTGCGTCTTGCAGTTTCAAAAAAAAGAGAAAAGTGGTGGTGCTTGCAGGTCGTGTTGAGGTTTCAAAGTCCACTTTCACCACCTGCTATTATCTCGTGCGTGTCCAACTTCATCACGTCTCACAATACGTCGCACTTACCTTACAGTCTGCCGCCTTAGGGGGTATTGACAAACACAGAGAAGATGCTTCGCCTGGGCAGCTGCTACATACCATGGTCGGTGTTTACGGTGGCGGAGCTGCGCGCTAGCCTGTCTCAAATCGTGCTCCTCCTTACTGGGGGCGCCATAGTGGGTCCACTTCGCCGCTGTGGCGTTGCGGGCTATGTTATGTTGGCCGGTTTCGCTGTGGGTATGTTTATATTCCAACGGCGAATCGCCTCTGGGTTACCGGTGCGCTTCCACTCGCTGCGCGTGTGGCGCTCGTCGGCTGAAAACTTCCGGAGGACATCAGCATTCCTGAAGACGCTCAAGTCAAAGAAGTCACCTGCTCTCGATGTCTCAGCGGAGGGCTTCGGTGCGCACCCTGTTGCAGTGATTACTGGCGGAGAGCGTGGCATAGGCGAAGAGGTCGTAGGACAACTTGTGCGTGAGGGCGTCGATGTTATCCTGTGTTGCCCTTTCGAAGTGCAGGCGCGCCACACCATATCAAGGCTGGAGGCACGCATTCCGAGCTCCCGGGTGCACTTCATCAAACTGAACCTCAACGACGAGGAGAGTGTGCGACAATGTGCGGCAGAGGTGCTGCGTTTGACGCCGCGGATCGACATTCTCATCAACAACGCCGGATTATCGAACCCCTTCTCTTACCGCATGAACAAGCGTGGCTACGAGGTGGTACTTACCATCAACTTTCTCGGCCATGTTCTCTTCACGGAACTCCTGCTGGAGCGAGTGAAAGCAAGTGGGCCCTCCCGCATCGTCAACGTGGCGTCGCTGATGCACCTCTTTGCGCGTTTACCCGGTCCGTGCAAAACCCCGCTAGACGCCATGGTCGCCAATTGTGATCCTGCGTCACCCCATCACACGCACAACTACAGCCTCTCCAAGCTACTACTCGTGTGCTACACCCGTGATTTAGCGAGGCGCCTCCGCGGAACGGAAACCGTGGCGGTGGCATTACACCCGGGTGTAGTTTTCACGGATATTTACGCCTTCGGTGCTGTTTTCATGAGGATCTTCTTGCGGACTGTGTTCAAGTTCCCCGGGGAGGGCGCCGAGGTGGTCCTCTACTGCGCCTTGGCGGGAGGCATTCGAAGTGGCTCTTTCTACGCGGACACCGCAGAGAACGACAGACTCATCTCTCCGTTAGCCCTTGATGACATGCACAACGAGCGCCTCCGGCGCGTGTTGCTGCGTTATTTCGCACTGGACGGCTCCCAGCCGACAGGCAAGTTGCTAGCCGAGATTGCCAAGTCGATGCTGTGATTCTTTGGTGCGCGAGCTTCTTTGTTTGATAGACAGGGGGCGGCATTCACATTGAATTACTGTCGTCGCATTACTCCACGATTATCGGCCCCCCTCCCCCACCCCCTCCCCTTCAGTTTGGAATGACACACTGATAGAGGAGTAAGCACATGGAGGAGGGGCTCCTCATGACTTTTTTACCCAGCTGTGTCTTCAGTCGTCCAACGGCGTTAGTGGTTTGCAACAACGTGAATCGTCTTGTGGCTGTTGACTGCCTTTGCTTGATTCTTCCTTGCTTCAGCCCCTTGATGTCATTTTGCTGTCGCCCAGTAGATGTGCTTGTACACGCTCATTACCCCCCCCCCCCCTCTTCCTCCCATATTTTTGGCGATCTTCAGTCAGTGCCTCTCAGCGACACTGACATCTTTTCTCGCGCATATGATGTGTACATATGTGTTACTTCATTTGTTTTTCCCTGTTCCCATCATTACCATACCATACTCGGATAGGGTGGAGCGACTTATGCTACGTTGGCGGGTTCACGTCCCCGACATGCTGTTTTCCCTCCGTCTCCGGGCATGGATAGGGGTGAGGTGGTAGATCACTGCAGTCCGAGGCTGGAAGTGCTGTTTGTAGTCACACCGGTGCACTTTGTCTCTTATCCTACTTCTTTTTTTTTTTTTTCGCAGGTTCACTACACACACCAGTCGACACCGAACTTCCAAGAAGGGTCGGCGCTGTAAAACTGCATAACACGCACACACACAAAAAGGCAAACGTGTCTATATATGTATACATATGTCTATATATAAAATATATAAATATATATATATACATATATAAATATATATAAATATATGTGGGAAGGAAAGACTCCACTCCTGCAAAGGGTGATGGCTGTGTCCTTGGCATCCACTGTCACGTGTTCCTTAATGACGACAAGCGAACGGTAGCACATTTTCTTCGCTGCTAGCCTCTTTGGCCGTCACTGAGCTAATATGCTACGCTCTTCCCCCGTTTAGGGTGCCCGCCCATGCGAGACACCACGGGCGCGCGCCTTTGTCCACTCCACGGCTTCGGGGACACACTTACTTATCGTGTTTCTCTCTCCACTTCTATTCTTTTTTTCACTGCTGCTTCGCCCAATTTTGTTCTTTTTGGTTTGTCTGCTCTCTTTCACTGGGGTAAATCGACACGTCTTCGGGGTGCTGCGTAAACTGTTTTTCGTTTGCCCACACTGGATGCTGCGTAGGCACCGCGCATCCCCGAGCTCAAGTGCATCGACCGCTAACCTGCTCTTCCCGACACACAGACAAACAGCACATCAGTCCACGCACCCTTCCACCAATACCCTTTGTTTTCTCTTTTCCCGTAAGTAATGTCTCGCAATGTTGATTATCTTGTGATGGAGTACCTCGCCGAAGTGTATCCGAGTGTCGCGAAGGCGCTGCGGAGGGATGCACCATCAACGAGACAGCCATCCCACTCTCCCTTTGGCAAGAAAAGTCTGCAGGAGGTTGTGATGAAGTATCGTCTCCACAGGTCAACCTTTGATGCAGTGGACACCACCACCAGCTCTGACGACGATAATAAAGTGCAGCAACCACGGCTGGAGGCTGCGAAGGCGTCGTCAAGAAAACCGATTCCGAATCCAAGCGAAAAGAAGTCGCTGATTGCAGAGAGTGATAGTGATGGCGAGCCGGTGAGGAGGCCGGCGGTCAAGAAGGCGTCGCCCAAGGTCGCACCGGCGAGGGCTGTGGCGGACAGCGACAGCTCCGGCGATGATGAGCCGGTGAGGAGGCCGGCGGTCAAGAAGGCGTCGCCCAAGGTCGCACCGGCGAGGGCTGTGGCGGACAGCGACAGCTCCGGCGATGATGAGCCGGTGACATCGAAATTGGAGCCTAGAAAAGCGCCGGCGTCTCGTACAAATGAGGAGCCGGCCTGGAAAGCTGCAAGGATGGAGCCAGCGGGTGCAGGGAGACACACGCATCATCACGTCAACGAGGACGGCACCTTGCGGCGTTTTCAGCGCATTGACCCATCCAAGGTGACATTTTACTCCGATGCCCTGCGCGACAACCGCCCCGGCGAGGAGCACCTCGCGCTTCGTCAGAATCAAGAGATGATGCGCACCAAAGGTAAGGGTTTCAATAAGCTGAAGCAGAAGAACAAGGGCAAGTTCTACGGCGCTGGTGTCGACCTCAGCGTGCGCGCCTACCAGTTCCCCGACAGCGACGACGAGTAGGCGATTGTGCGCAACGAAGGCTCCGGCATGGGGGGGGGGTAGAGTAGAGAGAGGGGGAGGTGCGGAGTCTACGACAGTTTCTGTGGAGTTGCGTTGCTGCGCATCCAAAGCTGGGAGACCGAGAGGGCGAGCGCGCATGTGTGGATGCGTTGCTCTGACCTACTTGCACTCGATCGGGCTCGCCTGCGAAAGGGAGCCTCGCCTTTTTCTTTTTTTTTGCTCCCTATTGTTTCTGTGTCTTTCACTGCTGCCCCCCCAAGCTGCCCCCCCAAGCTGCCCCCCCAAGCTGCCCCCACTTTCAAGTGGGGCTCTGTAACTCCTCCTCCTCTCTCTCTTTTTGTCCCCGATTAACATCGCTCCCGATTTCCGTAAACATCCACATCTGAGAAGCAAGAAAAAAATAAAACATACAAACGCGACAAAGTGTTCTTTCGGCGTTGTCGCTAGTGGCACAGCTTTAAGGCAACGTGTGGGGTGGGGTGGGGTGGGGGCTCTGTGCGAGCACTCGTGTGCTTGTGGCTTCGCCTTTGAATCAACTAGTTCAGATGGGGTACATGTTCTCCAGTTACCGTTAGCGAAGAGCGGAAGCGGCAGGGTTTGTGAATGCCGGCTTTCCTGCCAGATGTGCTGCTGTCCTACTGACAGCTCGGCGATCAGGCAGGGGCCCCTGCCTCGTACGTATTTGCAGGCGTGCAGCTGTCTTGGTGAGGCGCTACGGGACCCCCCTTCCCAATTTTTATCCCATTCTCCCTTCCCCATTCTCCCTTTCCCATTCCCCATTCCCCATTCCCCATTCTCCATTCCCCTCCCCCGCCACGAGTTACGCCACGCCTTTGGCAAGGCACTGGTACTCTTGCAATCATCTTTGTTGTTCTTCCACACGCTTTCACTTATGCATTTTGAACTGACCCACTTCCGCTTTCCTTCTCTTTGCACCCATTATGTGGCGCCATTTGACTTTACATCCGTGTAAACACACACACACACACACACACAAGTGCCCGATTCCATTCCGCGTGCTTTAAACATCCACTTTAACCTCCGCCTAATCTCATCTCTGTACTCGAGTGACCGCGACAACCCAGCTGTTGCGCTTTTCACTGTCTCACCCTTCTCCTCCACACATACATATACACACACGTACAAAACTAGTATTCAATGATGGAGGGGACTGTGTCGAGTGACGGCATGCCACAAAAGACAGCTGCGCCTTTGCTGCTGCCCAGTAGTGCACCGCAAGGTGTGCAGGTGCGGAGGACTGCAACCCTCAAAGGTCACAAAGATCGTGTCTGGTGTGTTCGCTGGTGTCCCACTGCCCCTGTGCTCGCCTCGTGTTCTGGGGACACGACCGTTAAAATTTGGGGTCGCGGCCGGTCCGTAGAGAACAGTGGTGATGCATGGAAGTGCCTCTGTACGTTGGAGGGGGAACATGGCCGCACCATTCGTCACATCAGCTGGAGCCCGAGCGGTGAGTTTATTGCATGTGCTTCCTTCGATCACACGGCTACAGTGTGGCGAAGAAACGGTGAAGACGAAGAGTACGGCTTTGAGATAGAGGGCGTCCTGGACGGTCATGAGAGTGAAGTAAAGTGTATCGAGTGGGCGACCGACCGCATGCTAGTTACAAGTGCGCGCGATCATACCGCGTGGATTTGGGAACGTGTCGATGAGGGCGAATACGAATGCGGCGGTGTCTTGACAGGGCACGTGCAGGACGTAAAGCATTGCCAGTTTGTGCTGCCGCAAAACGATGGCGAAGTGCCGGTAGTCGTGACCTGTGGGTACGATAATACTATCAAGGTGTGGTCGGAGGGTCACCACCAGGATGACTGGCAATGTGTGCAGACAATAACGGCACATGAAGCCACGGTCTGGGCCACAGCTCTCCAGAAGGTCGAGGTGCCGATGGAGCTCGTCAGGGCATCGCACGCCGATCACGTGCCCCTACCTCAGCCATTGCTGTGCAGCTGCTCTGACGACTTGTCCGTCATCTTTTGGAAGCGTAACGCCGCGGGTAGGTTCGTTGAGGTCGCTCGCACCTCCGGCTTTGCTGAGCGCTCTTTATTTGATGTGGATTGGGCACCTCATAACGCCCCAGTTGTAGCGTGCGCCAGCGGCGATAACAGTTTTTCTCTGTTAGGTGTCTACGAGGATGCAAGTGGTGTGCACATCTGCACACTTGCGCACGTCGCGGATGCGCATTCAGCCGACGTTAATAGCGTCGGTTTTTGTTGTCAAGGGACCCTCGCTGCGTGCAATGCTGAGGGTGAGAAGGCCGGCACACTATTGGCAACGGCTGGCGATGACAGCGTGATTCACCTGTGGTCTGTATCTGTGGAGTGCGAGTGAGTATACTAAAGTCCTCCCTCCCAAATATATAAAAAAATGCAACAATCAAAGACATGCACGAATGGGTGCGGAGAGCCGTGAGGAAAAAGGACAAGTATGTCGTGGATTCGGGTCCGCATGTTTTGGTCCGCGCAGCAGCTTTTTTTTTTCGGTGTTTCCTGCACCGGTGGTTGTCGGAGCATCTCCTCTCTGTGGTCCAAGAGGAGAGGAGAGCTTCCCCCGTGCCGCCGTGGCGTGTACTTTGAAGCACTCATTTCCACTTCTCGCACCTCTCTCCTTACATTCCTCTCGCTCTCCCCACCCCCCTTTTCTGCTGTTTCGCCTCCCTCCCCCCCTCCCCCCTCTGTCGCACAATCGCGTATCGTCGTTGTCTCTGTGAAAGCTGCCGACTGCGATTTACTCATCTCCCCCATTTCATACACGACAAAAATACATTTCACCCACAAATTGAGTTCACGCCGTTTATGTGTGTATATAAATAAATAAATATATATATATATACATTTGTACATCCCCCTCTTTTTTTTCTTTCCGAGGCCTCGCTTAATTCTGTTTCTCAACCTCATGTTCATTTGAGTTTGCCGCCGTCTTGTGCCTCAAAAAATTTCTGTAGCCCCCCTTTTTTTCACTCATCTACAAACAAACGCCGCCCGGTCCCCCCCCCCCTCCCTCCTCCCTCCTCCCCCGCTATCTGTCCGCGCACTTACACAAACACACGTTAAACGAACCTGTCGCACAGCGACACGCTCCACGCAAATATTTCCTGCCTTTGTCACGTAGAAGGGAATATAGAAACTTAACACTGTAACACACACACAGACAGATATATACGCATATATATATATACATATACATACATATATATATATATATATATACCTGCACATACACACACGGAGGTACAACGAACCGACTTTTCAACTTGGCCATCACTACTGTGTACTTCACCATACATTATAGTTATTACCTCATCTTGTAAAAATATTTTTGTAAGTTTCATAGACACTGCTTTTTGTTCTTTTTTTTTGCTTCGTGCCGCTTTCTAGCCCCACCCCCCACTCCTCTACTCCTCTACTCTTTCTGCCTGCGTGTGCCTGCCATTCCGCGTGTTGTTTCATCTCTACAACACTACCACGTCTCTCCATCTCCCATCTCTGTGCTTCGGTATCATACACGTAGGCACACACACACACACACACGGTAGCACAGCTTCACTGTTCATCACGTGCAGAGAAAGAGAGAGCGCCCCTTTCGTCTATTGGGTCTGTTGCGTCTTTTTTTTCTTTTCCGAGAGGGAGTACACATTCGTGTGTACCGTGCCGCAATCCCGTACCCATCGCCCTTTTTTTTGTTTTTTTTACGCCTCGAAGGGAAAAATCCACGCCGAAGCGCGTTGATTTGTGAAAATGTTCCGCGCATCTCCTCTTTCGGACTGCACCCGTGCCAATATCCAAGCCATGAACCAAATGCACGATGGTTCGCACTGCGGTTCCTCGGTGAAGCTCTCCAAGACAAAGCGGCACAACCCCTACGCCAGCAAAGTGCTCGCCCCTGAGGATTCCGTAGAGTACAACAGCATGCTCAACTCCCCGATTTCAGTTCACCACTCTCCACTGAACTGGGAGGCCCGAGCCTTTGACCCGTCGTTCGTGTACAACAGTGTCAACACACCATACTTTGCGCAATCTTTCGCCAGCGTGTCCATGGAGACGCAGGTACGGCGGTCTCTGTTTGGCGACAGTACAGCTGTTCTCACGGGCACCTCTCCCTCAGACGCGTCCACGGAGCTTGGGACCAGCCCCGTACAAGTCCCAGTGGCGCCGGCGAAGCGATTCGTGGCGATGGCGACGCCGAAAAAGAAATCGGGGAGGATTTATGTTAATGGATGCCCCATTGCGGTGCCGCAGTATGATAACGAGGTGACGGTGCGACTGCGCCACAGCGAAGGCATCTTCGTCATTCCTGACATTTATAGTCTCATGGCATCGGAGGAGGAGACGCGGGATGTGGTAGGGCTTCCGGTTATCGTCGAGGGCGACCGCGGCGAGGACTTCGGCGTGATTACTGGCATGACGATCGCGGGGGCTGAGCTGACTACAACCGCACCACCGCCCCAGGCTGAGGAGGCGGGGGCGGCGGCGGCGAGGGTATCGCCAAAGAGCACCGCAAGTCCGCCCCTAAAGGTCCTGCGTGTGGCGTCCCCGCCTGATGTTCAAAATAGCGAGGCGCTAACGCAGCGTGAGGCCGAAGCGCTCGAGTACTGCCAGTCATGCTTGTGTGAGGTGGAGCTGTCGGTGCCCATCACCATCGAAGGAGTCGTCTTCCAATTCGATTGTAAGAAGCTCACCGTACGCTACACAAGCAATGCCTATGTGGACTTCAATGATTTGACGCGCATGTTGCACAAGAAGTACAACTGCCGCATCTGGATGGACCAGCTGAACCGTGACGCCGTCAACAACACCGAGAAACGCGTCCGACGGGCCGATCACGGCGGGAAGAAGAGCCACTCGCACCACAGGGGAGCGCCAAAACGGCGGGAGCAGGAAAGAGTCAAGTAGTATGGGTGATAAGCAGGGGAGGGGGGGGGGGAGAGTACGGGGGTGGGGTGGCGAAGCGGTGGCGCATGCGCATAACCGCGCAGTAGTCGTCCTCACACAGCGCAATGTTTGTCTTCCCCATCTCTGTGTGTTTCACGCACGGTGCCATGAAGGGTTGGGCTTTTTGTTGTTCCATGCATTCTCCTCCCGGCGTTCCCCCCCTTCTCTCGTCGTCAAACCGTCTTGGACTTGAGCGCGGCGCATATTCTGCTTTGTGTGTGACTGTTCGATCCTTCGAGTGTCAATCATCGTTGACCCACTACCTCACTCGACCCTCGCTGTTTTACTCGGCCTCCCCCCACGGGCCAACCGCACTGCAACTCCCCTGGCTTGCTCGATTGGTATCATCTGATGCCCCCCTCCTACCCCTCCCCCTCCCCCCATTTCATTCGCTTTTCTATACGTTCTACCTTTTTCCTCCCGCCGATGGCCTTTCTTCACCCCTTTGCCCCTCTTCACCTGTTCTTTTTCTACTAACGCCTTGTTTCCCACGCGAATCCTCCACTCGTGAGGAAGGACGTTGTGATCGTCAAATATTTTTTTCTCACCCTATTCAGAAGATCCATGTTATTGGCACCCTGCCGTTCTCCGTTTTTGTTATCTCCGCAATCATGACCGCTCCCTCTCCTCCCCTCTCCCCCCCCCTCCCCTATTGGCTTGCTCCGAAACGTCGGTTCTTCCGCGTACATATTTCCTTGGTTGCTCAATTGCATGCATATCTATTTTTCATTTTTGTTTATTGACGGGCGTTCTCTTTCCATTGCCAAGTATGCCTTTCTTTCCCACGACGCTGTGAGTGAATGATGGGAAAAAAGGGCAGATGGGGAAGGGAGGGCGACAAGGCGACAGCGCTATTGTGTCTTTATTTTGCTTTGTTTTTCTCCAAATGATCTTTTCGGTTCTCTCTTTTTTGTTGTTGTGCATGCCTGCATTTGCCTTTGTGTGTCTGTGTGCTACATGTTCCCCACCGTTCATTCTTCGTCTGTTGATTAAAAAAAATTTGGAACTAAGCTTTTGGAAATTACTATTGTGTCTCTTCCCCTCTCCAAAGTAGGGGTAAGTCAGATAAGTCCTGCAATCCAGTCACTAAGACTCGGTCTTTTTTTTCCCCCCCCTGCTGCCTAGTCTGTGCATACGCTTGGACGCCACACTAATCGCTTCCTCCTTCCCCTCACGAGCCGTCGAACACGATGGAACGCGTGAATGCAAGAAAAAACCACTTAGCGGGAGGCTGTATCACATTAGCGAGGAAGGGTGTAGAGCTGGCGCGAGTGGAGCGAGCTACCTTTGTCCAGTGCAGCATCTGCACCTGTCCGTACTTGAAATGCATGCAGCTGCACGTGACAGGCAGTGGTGGCGTGATGTTCAGTTGGTGTGTTACCCATTGCGCCAGGAACGTTTCGGCATCCCCTCGTCTTCTCGCCCGGAGCTGCGGTCCCCGCCTGTGTGAACGATAAGCGCAGCGAGCCCGGCGTTGTGCCCGACATGCTGCGTGAGCTTCTTAGATCTCTCGAGGCCCAAGGCCCCACCCCCGTTCAGCTGTACGATCGTACATGTAGTGCTGTGGTTGCGCACATTTCACACCCGCTGCATGGGTTAACCCCCCCCCTCCCCCTTCCCCCCTGTCCTCGGGTGCCTTTCGCTGCTCCCCCTTTCTCAGTGGCTCCCCCTCACGGCGACGAGCTGTCAGCTCTTGTTGCGCAGGTGCGTGTCTACGCATCAGGTCCCTTGTGCTTGACACACCCGCCCTCCTCAAAGACGCGCGGGTGCAGGAAAGGGTGACGTGACCCCTGCTGCGATGTGGTCATGGCAGGGTCCCGCCTGTCGCGGCACGTGCGGGCAGGCCATCCAGTTGCGCCTCCGTGGCAGGGACGGAAACGAAGAGTGGAGGCGGCGCTTTCTTGTCAAACCGCACCGCTGTCCTGCCAATTGGGGTACCACCCAGATGCGTAAGTGCGCACGCGCATTCAGGCGTGGCTGGCATGGTGCATGATATCTGAGCAAGGTATCCAGAAATGTGTGGCGCCAGAGTGACAGCTGTACAGAGAGTGAGGGGGGGGATGCGTGCTGATGATGTGCCCCGAAGTGCTCGTGTGTGTGTGACACATGCGAGGCCTTCGACAGCCGATCTGGTGGGCTGGTGCTGCGTAGATGCCGGGAGGACGACGAGAGCACCCCGAGTCACACCACCTGGCTGAATGCAGCAGTCTGAAGTGACTGGGCGGCGCGCGTGGTGGTGGTGGTGGTGGTGGTGGCGCTGACCCGAGGCTGACGCGCTCCCCTCTCGTGTTTACCCGCCATACACCCAGGCTCCCCCCCAGGCACACTCACACGACAAACACCAGGGCTTGTGGCACTGTGCAGGACGGTGAACGCGGTCTACCTGGATCAAGGCACGCACTGTGTCCAGGTCTGTCTGCTGTGGATCACACCGCGCGTATCTGAGGAAGGGACACGGTTGGGCATATGAGGGGCTCGTTAGCCGGATGGCATGATTAGACGGGAGGAGGAAGTCCGTCCCCGACCAATTCAGTATAGAGGGGAACGGTGCAGCAGCGTTAGGGGGTGCGCTGTGGTATGCGTGCATTACAAATGGTATTCACCTGCTCGTGGCAGAATGACGCGATGGTGGGAAAGGGGGGAGGGAGAGAACGTGCTGTAGGACTCGTGCTCTTGTAGAGTCCGTGCTGGTTAGTCTGGAGTCACGGACGGGGGAGGGCTCCTATACTCAAGTTTGGTTCGTTCACCCGGCGCTCTTCGGTTTGCAGACTCTACAAGGACTGCCACACGGATATTGAAACTTGTCTTCTTTCACCTGCTCTCTCCCCCTTTCATTCCGTTATAGCAAACAACGTGTCTTAATCTTCAAGTGATGCCGGCGCTGTTTTTTTATTGCCTTTTAGTTTTTTTTTGCTTTCGTCCATAGAAGTATGGGGTCTTGCTCTACCATCCCCCTACAACAAAGACATTGTCTCTTTTTTTTGTTCTTGGTACCTATATATTCTAGGGTGCTGTTGTCTCGCCCTCTTATTTGTCCTCCTCCTTTTTTCTCCTATCGTATGTACTCTCATGTAATTTTTTCTTCTCCGTTTCTTGCCTTTTTGTGCATGGTGGGAGGAAACGACATTGCCGAGATGCGTGTTTTTGAATGAAACTGTTTTTTTTCCTCCTCCTCCCCCCCCCTCACCACCACCATGCACTCCACGCATACACACAGTCGGTGTGCGGCGCACAGGATGCTCGTGGCCACCACATCAATGCTACTCTACGCACCGCTGTCTCAAAATATATTTCCGCGCTAGTACTCCCCGATGCACACACAAAGAAGGGATGGTCCTACTAGCGAATATTGCTTCCTTCGATTTCTGCTTCTGTGCCCCCGTTCTCACTCTCGCTCAGAAACACGTCATTCATAGAATAACACCTGATGCTTTTCGTGTACCACCTTTGGCTAGTTTTTTCTTTTTTTCTGGAAATCCCTCTGCGAGTTGATATTTTTTGAACACGATTTCGATTTTTTTTTTTGTGCTTGCGATTCTTCTTTCCTCGGCTTTTATTTTGTGTTTTCCCCCTCTTCCCTCTTAATGAAGGACTGACGCATCTTCTCGTCGTGCGTCTTTTTGGTCTTTTTCGTCTTTTTTGTTTCTCGTGTTTGTCTGCTCTCCTCTCTGATTTGTTTTTTATCCGTCAAGGCATTTTTCTCTCATCGTCCGTGTTGTGCTGCGATGTTCCGCGTCTCCTGCCGATTATGTCATGGCTGGTGGATGGGCGTGCGTGCGTGCGTTGTGGTCATCTTCTGCCTCCCACCTTTTCGCGCCTCTGTCTCTCTTCCAATGTCTCTCTACCTCGATTGATGTGTTTCTCGTACATTGGTCGCAGCGTAGCGCTGGCGCAGCTCATGTTCATGGCGAGATGCGCATGTGAAGCGGAACACACATGTCCACACTAATCCACTCGAGAGGGAAGGGGGAGAGAGGGGCCCCATCATCTCCCATCATCTCCCCCCCTCCTGTTCACTCATTTTTTTTTACATTTTCCCCATTGTTTTCATCTCTCTCGGCGTATCGAAGTGTGTCACGTTTCTATTAGATGTATAGGTGTATGACTTAGGTTACTGCTCACATATATATATATTTATATATATTTATATATATTTATATATATTTATATATATTTATATATATTTATATATATTTATATATATTTATAATATATTTATAATATATTTATATATATTTATATATATTTATATATATTTATATATATTTATATATATTTATATATATTTATAATATTCATGCGTATTTGTGTGTGTTTGCTCCCATCGCACACGCCAATGCAGGACACGGCGCTCATTCCATCAATCAGACACGTCTCATTCCTTCTTCTCGCTCTCTCTCACAGCATGCGCCGGGGCACGTTAAGTTCGACTTCCCTCCGGCACTGACACAGATCCCGGTGCGCAAAAACTTCTGCTTCATGTACACTATCTTTTTTTTTGGATTTTCGTTGCTCCCCCCCTTCTCTTTCCTTCTCCCAAACACTTTCTGAAGTCTCTTTTATTGGCGTTGTCATATACGCTGAATGAGTATGTGCTGCATGCTCAAAGAGGTGTGGCCTCTGCGTCGGGGCGCGCTCTCCTCACTTTTGTGGATACTACGTGTGGGTTCTCTTCTCCTTTTCCTCCGCTAGGCTGCAATGTACGTCTTCTGTCCCCGTAAACCTACTGCGTCTTCTCTTGTGCAGGTGCGGATATGTGTGTGTGTGTGTGTTTATTTAATCTGTTGTGCATCCGGCCTCCAAGTCCTTTTGGCCACCGCTGAGTAAAGGAGGGAGTGACTTGGGGAGGGAGGGAGGGAGGGCGCGGTGATGTCTGAAAACGTATTTTTCCAAAAATGTTGCAACGCCCTTCGCACAGCGGTGATTGCTTTCACACAAGACCCCATTGGACTCGCTTTCCCCTTCACCACCGCCACCACCCTCTTGAAGACAAGGCTCAACTGGGCAGGCACAGCCACGTTCAAGCAGGAGCACCAGAATAAAAAACAGTAGAAAGGCAGTGCAGCACACAGTAGACTCCCTCACCTCCCTCAAAGAAGTACAAAACATGATCATCTCAATCTTTTTCTTGCTTTGGTGCTGATGCTTTGTTCGTGTCGTTGTGCGGTAAAGAATATACACACTCCCGCGCAGGCATACTTTCCTTATTTACAGCGTATTCAACGCGTGTACGCCCCCGTAATAAGGCACTGTCATTGAGAGAGAGAAAGTCAGTGTGTGACAAAGGCAGCATATGGTTTCAGGCTTGCTTCACCCCCTCCCCTCCCCCCCTCCCCCCATTCGATGCGCTGTCCGTACCATTTCCTTCAGTTTTTCTACTTGTACTTGACGGGGATCGCTCTGGTCTCTGGGGAGGAGGGGGGAGGGCTTTCCTCCTACTCCTTCTTCTTCCTCAATATACACACTATCATGTTCGTGTTATCCCCCCTCTCTCTGTCACTTTTTCCGCTTTTTCCCCAAGTCTTCGCTGCGTTCAAGACGGATCCACTTTTCTCGTTTGTCCCCCCCCCCTTCTCCTCCCCCCTCAAGTGTTTCGCTTGTTTTCAGTTCTTTCGCTGGTGTTGAAGGGACGCTTGGGAGGGAGGGGTACGTGTGCGAGCCGACTATTTTTTTCTCCCCATTCTTTCGTTTTTTTTTTGTGTGTGTGTGTGGTCGTGGGGGTTTCTTTATCTCGCTCTGCGTATCTCTGCTTGCTCTGTTCTTCTATCTTGCTCGACTATGAGGCGCCCCAAGGGGTGACTCATCGTCTTCAAGAGCAGACTCGAGCAACCGTTAAACTAGCAGGCAACTGCAGTTGCTGGGACCCAATGCAGGCAAACATTCTTGTGACACGAAAGGCGGAGAGCAGCTCCTGAGCGTGCGGCCTTTCCCACTCTTTCTATGCGTTTGCGCTCGTCACGCACTTTTTTTTGCCTTTGTGACGACGTTTTTTATTCGCGCTACCGCTGTCTCCCTCGCAACCTTCAAGGTCCCCCCTCTCCCCTTCCCGGCGATTGTGTTCCCGATTAAAAAGGGCGCGGGGTCTTGAGGAGCGACACTCCAGTGTTACACGAATCAAAAAACAGCGTTCATACTAGCATGCATCGTCCTTTCCAACCAGGTGTCTCTCACTCGGAACGCCCTTCCCCTTCCACTAAGAGTCGGCTGGCTCATCTCTGTTTGCGTGTGCGCGACGACTCCTCCACTGCTCGTCGCTCAGAGTGTATCTCGCATTTTTCTCGTTTTGCAGACCTCATGTTCTGCTGGTATCCTTACCCGCTGGTTGTTGCACGCCTTTCTATCGGTGCTGTATGGCCGTTACCCTTCTCCCATATCCAGGTCTAGTGTTACAACCTCTCTCCGTTGTATTGGTGTGCGTGTGTTGGCTGGAAGATATCTTACCCCCCCCCCCCCCCACCACCACCACCACCACCGAGTTTTCCCCTTTCTTTCCCTCTTTGTTTTTTTGTTTTGTGCTGCCGTGTCGACTATTATTTTTTTTCCGTACACTTGTCGAGCTTCTTTTTTTTGGCTCACCCTCGTTTTTATTTTGCCTTCACCATCGCTTTAAAGGCGTGTCTGGCGGGAGCCCAGATCTATCAGCCAGTCAAGTGCACACACACACACACACACATGCACGCGTGCAGTCTTGCACAATGTGTGCGGCCGAATACTCCGTGTGTGTATCCGTGCATGCTTTAGCTGACTGCTAGTGCAGGTGAGCTAATGACCGATCAAAAAAAAATAAGACCAAAGAAGTACCGAATGTGTGCGGCATCTGCCGAGTTGGAGGCGTGCAGGCGTTACCTTCTGTGAAGAACGCACGCTTGCCGCACAAAGAGACTACACGACGTCTGCATGAGATCGATCGATTAGGCCACAAGTCTCCGGGAGAGGAGACAGCGCCCGAGGACGCCCTTTTTCTTCCCCCTCGCCTCCAGCCTCAAAATTGTCGTGTCTGCTTGTTGTTGTGGACTTGTGCAGCACACCGGCACGACGGAGGAGGGACTCCAGCATGCCGTCGACGTCTACTCAACTGCCGACGGGACGTCTTCAATCTTCTGGTGTCCGTGAAGCAAGGATGCACCAGCATGCGATGCTCTTCTTTCTGTGTCACCCTCGCTCCTTTATCGCTTTATATTTGTGTTGCTTTCGCACTCGTACATGCACTTACACGCATATACACACATACACGCACACACAATTTAGGGGTTACTGACTGCGCACAAATCTTCTTCAGCGCCTTTCTTTGTGGCCCTGTCCGCTCGACTCTCGGTATCTAACTCCACACTCCGCACTCCGCATTGCGTCCTCCCCCCCCAACCCCCATATCAATTGCACGTCTTCGTGTTTGTAAAGCAAACTCGGGCGAATACTTAGGTGTGTGCCTGTGTGTCTCACTGTCTGCCCGAGAGCGCAGCGTGTGTGTGTGTGTGTGCGTTCGTTATTTTAGTAGATGTTCCTTTTTGGTTTCTTCGGCCTCTGTCTGGAAGAAAACATTCAAATTTTCTTTACGCTTCATTTTTCTTGACGCCTCCTCCCCCTGATATACAGGTTACACACACACACACACAGTGCAGCAAACAGTCTAGCACACAAGCGCTTCCCCTCTCGGTAGGACGTCACAATGCCTCGTGAGACGCATGTGTTGCGCTTCAAGGTGATCTCAGTGGAGTGTTCATCCCTGCCAAATGGCCAACAGTACACCATTATGTACCACCGTGGCGACACCAATCGTTCTACCCCGTGCTACGCTGCTCAGGGAGGCGTGATCAACTTTGCTACAATGCCGGAGGGCGCGGCTGTGGTACACTTTAAGTCAGGTCGCGGGAATGGCCGCTTCGCTCCCAAGTACATCCGCTTTATGCTAGAGGAGTACACACGTGGCATGCCGCGCCGATTAGTGGGGGAGACGGAGGTGGACTGCACGCAGGTGCTGAAGGGGCTCAGCACATCAGGCTCAGGCCTACTCACTGTCGTCTTTCGTCTCTATGGCACCACGGCCAAGATGAAAACCGCCGTGCTCGTCTATCCAGAACATGCGGTTCCTCTTACCTTCGACGGGTTGATCGATCCCAGCGAGGTGGCTGCGACGCCGCCGCCGCAGACAGTGAAGGTGATGGGCCGCAGCGAGGCCATGATGGTACTCATGGGCCTTGAGACACTGCTTGAGCGGCGGCGCACAATGGAGGCGGAGGGGAAGACGGCTCCGAAGTCTCGCGAGGAGCAAAAGCTGGCGGAGCTGGAGGAGCGACGCAAGGCACTTGTGGGCTCGGAGGGGCTGGCGAAGGAGGTGATACAGGTCCGATGTGAGGAAATAGTGGCTGTGCAGTATATCGCGCTTGCCCGGAAGCACCGCAACAACTTTATTGGCCAGACCGCTGCCTACCTTCGCGAGATGGCTCTCAGCAGTGGAGAGGACTTCATGGACGACGACGTCAGCAGCAACAACAGCACCACGCTGGAGCAGCTGAACCGTGTGAACCGTGGCATTGAGGTTGTGCAAGAGCAGATGAAGAAGCTGAATGAACAGCAGGTCTCTCTCGGTCGCATACAAGAGAAGGTCGATGTGACAGCAGAGCTGTGCGCGAACCTCGAAAGGGTGGCCGCGCTCCAGCAAAAGATGCAGCTGCTGCAGCAGTCCCGCACAGCGCTGGTGGAGGCCGTGAAGAAGCTGTCCGCTAAGCGGGATACTCCACTCGCCCAAGAAGTTGCCGCCATCAACGCTCGCATTGCAGCTCTGAACGCGGAGCAGCAGCAGATGAAGCCGAGGATACAGCACATGTCGGCCGTGGCTGCCATCAACGTAGTCAAGTGGGCTCGCAGCAAAAACCCGCCGGTGCCGGATGTCACAAACATCCCAGATTCTCTCCGGGTGACCGATATAAATGGCCGGAACGCTGTTGATGACCTCTTTAGGGATACAGGCGACCCGAAGAGGTCCAACGAGACCACGCTAGATGATGTTCAGCGCAAGCAGGTAGTAGAGGCGCTCAAAGGACTCAAGGCCACCGCCCCACCATCGGCCACGGGTTCGCCGACCTCGATGTCCTCTAGCTCCGGCCACCGCACCCCGCGTGATCTCTTCGCTGATGCGGGTCTTCCCAGCGCGGGTGACTTTAGCATCAACAAGGCCAATGAAGATGGGGCGGCTGGAAACAAGGCTTCTGAGAAGTCGGCTCACAAGGATCCGCTTAAGCCCTCTGGTCTTGGCATAGACATGTTCTCTGCGCAGCCGGCGCCAGCTCCCACCGCCGCCGCCAAGGCAGGTCTGCCAGCGGTCAGTGATTTTACGCATTCTCCGTTGTCTTCCCGGGAGCGCGGGGCTGAGTCCATCTTCAACTTCGGCGCTATTCTACAGGCAAGCTCGGCCTCTCCGCAGATGGGCGGCGGCGGCTTTGTGCTGGAACTGCAGCAGCCCGACGCACCGACTGCGAGCCCTGCAGTCCCTGCGACTACGGGGGCCTACAACAAAAAGGACGATCCGTATTATGACGAGATGGACGACTTCACGGTGGCCCCAGACGCTGGCGAGAACAATACTTACGGCACTGTAGAGATTACAGGAGGGTTTCTTGGCTTTGGGGATGATATGAATGCGCAACAGCCCGCCGTAGCCGCCGCCAGTCCGTTGTCAGGGTACGTGGCGCCGCGGCCGACTTTCGACTTCGGCGCAGGGGCCGTAGACTCATCATCCACGAACACAGACCGCAATGGCTCGAACAACCCCTACAGCGGCATCAGCAATCTGCCAACCTATAATTTTGGCAACTGAGGTGGGAGTGCGTGGCGTGTTAACGCCACAAAGGTGTTTGTTGGCGAGGATAGTAGGGGAAAGGTCTCTGTGTCTCTGTGTGTATGTGTGTGTGTACATGTGTGTGTGTGTGTGTATGTGTGATCAATGTATCCATTCGTCTCTCTCTCCCTCATACACACACACACATGTACACACACAGAGACCTTCTTGCTGTCCATGGCGTTTGGCGTGATGTACACATTTGGGTGTGTTTTATTTGGTGCTCCCTCGACGAATCCAAGTGTCGCTTCACGGGGGGGGGGAGGGGGGGGGGTGCACCCCTGCATCTTTGCACTTTCTGCAGCTCTGGTGTCTCGACCTTCTTCTTTGTGCCACTGTGTCGAGTTGTGGTTTTCTTCGATTAGGCATCGCATATAGGCCGCCGCTACGAAGGCCACGTACGACCACCTGCGGCAGTACTAGTTCTTGGAATACAGGTCTTTGATTACATCAAGGCTACTTGTCATTGGTCATGGGAGCAACACCCTCTATCGACACGATAGGGTGCACGATCCGGCACACAGACACACACAGACACACACAGACACACACACACACGCTTCTTTATTCCCATTTTACACTGAAGGATTTTGTGACGCATTCTATTCCCAGTCTCTGCTTCTGCGGCCGGGGTGTGCCGAGTCAAGTGTGTGCTCGCTGGTTTAAGAGTACCTTCCTCTTGCTTTCCCTCACTTCTGTGTATTTGGATTTGTGTTCATGCTGGCTGAGAGGATGCCGGCAGCGCTATGCACTGCAAAACGGGTGCTCATGGTGGAGATCGAGGCGAGTGAGTCAATGTGAGTCTCCCTTTTCAGTGGCCGTGCCCCCTCCTCTTTTCTACTGTTCGTGCCACCCCACCTCACACAAGCATAACTAGAAGAAAGCGTTTGTGAGGGAAGGGGGCCTTGAGGGAGGGGAGACTCTGCATCCCCTGTACGGCGTAAGAAAGCATGTGGCTTTTTTTTTTCGGTTGGCTATGCCGCCTACCACGCCCCATTTTTTTTTTTCGGTGCATCTGTGTGTATGTGTGTCGTCTACTTTATGCTCGAGTCTCACACTTTATCATTCGTTGCCTGGCTCTTTTTTTTTCCTTTGCTTTGCTTTGCATTTCTTTTTTTTTTTTGCGCCCATTACGTTTTCAAACATATTGATTGATTTATATATTTTCCTTTTTGGTGCGTGCGTAGGTTGTGTGTTGTGGGCGTGTTATAAGTGCAGCGTTTGTACGCGCGTCTCTCTCTTTTTTCCCTTTTTTTTTTTCAAAAAGGGAGGCGGTCGAGCTTATTGTGAGCCATGCAAACTCTGGGATCGAAATCTCTCGACTGAAAGAGTAATGGTGGTGGTGGGGGGCCAAAGCACTCGTCGGAGCATTGAAGTACCAACGCGAACATGTCCGCACCGGGACTGTAGTTTGCCCACCACCGCCTTATTATCCCTCTCGAGAAGCGCGCATTCATCGTCTGTCGCCTTCGTGGCTGTTCGTCTCCTGTGCGCCCTCGAGGGAAAAATCAACAAGTACGTGAGTCGGCGGATGCGGCGTTGGAAGATGCAGCATGCCAAGCCGCTTTTCATCCCTGTGATGGTTTCTGTCCGTGTGTGTGTGTGTGGACAGATCTGCGAGCTGTCGATCAGGCACCGCTCCTCCTCATCTTGCAGTGGTCTACTATGCCTTTTTTTTCCTGCCTCTGTTCTATTGGATTTCATGTATCGATTGTATGTACTCGTTTCTATGCCCCCCCCCCCCCTTCCCCCGGATGTTGTCTGTCTTCCCTCTGTGTGCGCCCATGCCCTATGCGTTGGAAGCTTCTCTATTTTTCCCCTCCTCCCCCTCGCTGCGATGCTCTTTCTCTTTGACATCCCCGCTGTACCACCGGAGGGAAGACGAGGGAGAGGACACAAATAGGGGAGCTTCGATGAAGAGACCGCGCGAGTACTCGCCAGGACTACATTTGCCCTTTTTTTTTCTGTGCTGCCTGGCTACAAAAGAACGAAGTGTGGTTTGCACTTGAGCATTTGACCAGACATACTCACACGCTCACACACGTGCTCAGGATGCGTGCCCGTGCCGGACGATGCCTTTACACCGCTCTGCACAGCCCCCCGTCTACATTCATCTGCATCGTGCGGAACACGCAACGCCGTGGATTTATTGACACGCCCATCACTGATGAGGCCATGGGCTCGGGCATGATGGCGCCCAACGCGGTGCCGCCGGACTCAGGCAGCACGAGCAACCCGACGCCGAAAGACCTCGGTTCCTCGTATGTGCACCCACTTGACGTGAGCCACACCCCCTTTAAACTGTACGGGGAGTCTACCGCGTATGCCAACGACGATGCTGGCCGCATTTTCTCCTCTTCCAAAGTGCACAGCTATGACCCTGCCGTCCTCTTCAGCGATGTGCGATTGCAAGAGATCCACCACAAAGCGCACAGCCCCGCTGGCGGCCTCGGCGTTACCACCTCTGGTGATTCGTCGCTGGCGGCCGACTCCTCGGGGACAGAAACCCAAATGACTGAGGATGAAGAGAACGACGCCGTCATGCGCTCCGGACGCAACAAGCAAGGCGCGGCCGGTGCGGCAGCGATGGCTGCTGCGATGCTCGACTCGCGCCGCGCGGCAGACGGCATTGCAATGGTACCGGGCCACCCTCTGCCTGTCGTCTTCCCACGGCAAGATGGGCAGCCGTCGCCACCGCGCTTTGTCAAGAAGTTCGGCCCCGGTGGTGCACGCCAGGCACGGGCGAAGAAGCGGGCACGAAAGACAAGGCATTCCAAGGCGGAGGGCGTTGATGCGCTGCTATGCGGTGAGGTCATGGAAAGCCAGCAGCGTCTCGAGTCAAAGAGTCTGCAGCAGAGTATTGTGTGGCGAGTTCAAGTGTTTGATGAACACCGGATGTCCATCCCCGTGAGTTTTTTCCAGCACTTCCATGAGGCGGCTCCTGGGCTGCCGGCGCGGGTGTTGCAGGGGCTGAATGAGTCTGGATTTGTACGCCCGACACTTCTTCAGTCGGCTGTCATCCCGCTCCTCATGCGCGGGCGCGATTTAGTGGCCACTGTTTCTGACGACAGCGGCACAAATGTGGCCTACGCTGTACCGTCCATAGCTCTACTTCACCAGGTCAAACATAGTGGGACGCACCAGTGTTTGCCAAAGACGGAGAAGGACACCGGCTCGGCACTGTTGCCAGCAGAACCGTCTGAGATCTCGTTATCATCTTCAGGTGATGCGGTAGCACACCCTATCGTGGTTATACTGTGCACCACTCGCCAAGCAGTACTGCGGACAGCTGATCTGTACCGCAGCCTCGCTCCCGAAGACGTGCAACTCGTGGCGGCATACCCGTCCATGGACGATGGCGATGCCGAAGACCAGGAGGGCGTTATGCGAAGAAAGAGCGGCTGCAACGTCATTGTGGCTACGCCGTTTCAATTATCAAGGCTGATGCTCAGGGGCCATGTCGCCCTCGACCGCGTGCGTATGCTAGTGGCGGACAGCACCAACCATCTCTTGGGGGATCACAACCCAGACGGCGGCTCGGCGGTGCAACACGTCGAGGACATAATGCAGGCCATGAAGGACAACGAGGTGACGCCGCAGGTTTCTTTGTGGCGCAGAGAGGTGGAGCCGTCCATGGATGGCGTCTTCCGCAAGTACATGTCGCCGCTCACGGTGAAGGTTGTGGTGACGCGCGAGGAGCACACGAACGCAAATGTACGACAAATTCTGTATCCCCTGTCCAGCCCCGATGACCGCATCAAGGCCATCCAGCAGCTGTATAGTAAGCGCACCATCTTGAAGCGTGATTACGTGGTCGTTTACTGCGCCTCTCGCCAGACCACAGAGGAGGTGATGCAGGAACTGGCCAAGACGCTCTCGGTCCCGTCGTCCATGATACGGTGTGTGCACAGCGGTCTGCGCTCTCGCACACGCAACGACGTTCTCAAGGCTTTCCGCCAAGGCGACATACACATTTTGGTTGGCACTGACATGACAATGAAGCGCCTCGATGCCGCAGAGGTGGGGCACGTCATTCATTACGATCTGCCTGTCTCTACTGATGTGTACATGCAGCGCGTTCATCAGTTGGGTCACTCTGGTCGCCAAGGGGTTTCACACACCTTCCTCACCCCAGGAGACGTCCGTGTTCCAAGGATTGTCCGGTTTGTGGACACGCAGATAGACCACGCACTCAATGAGGATATTCGACGGTTGATTGCTGTTATTGAAGCGGCGAGCGGCGAGGAGCGCTGGGATACCGCAGTGGTGCCGGTGAAGGGCCACACTTCGTCCAAACTGAAATGGCGGGTGCGCGGTTTGCGGAACAGGCGGTAGGATAGGGGGGAGTCCCTCTCGGGTGTTGTATTGGTGTCGGACAAGGGGTGGGTGGGGGGTGGAGGGGGGGGGGCCCTTGGGCCAGGGAGGCTTGAGGCTGAAGGCGGGATGTTATTGCGTCTGCAGGTGGAGGATGTGTCGCTACCAAGCTCCCCACAGATGAGAAACAGAGGAAAGTCCATACGAATTCGTTGGGGCATCCCCCTGTCTTTTATGCCTTCCGAGAGAATACGATGTAAGGCAGGACGTTTGCATATGGAGAGAGGGGAACCCAATGTGGAAGCTTCAGAACCGCGTCCATCGGGACAGAGGTCAATGCCGATGTTCTGCTGCTGCTACTGCGACGACGACTGCAGGGATCAACCTCATGCCTTGTTCATCGCTGTGCTGCTCAGCAGCCCCCCCCCCCCTCCCCCGCTCCCCCCTACATCTGTTCGGTTGGTGTTTCGCCTCGTTTTTTTCTTTTGTATGCAAATTAGTTTTTTTTGCTTTCAAACATGGTGTGGCCTGTCGGATATCTCATTGTGAAAACACCTGTGCTTTGGTGACTGCCGCGTGCACCAAAGTCCGTACAACGAGACTGCTTAAAAAGAGGGATTGCGACTGTGAGGCGGCCGAGCGATAGCATCGCTACTCAAAGGAGTGTTGTGATATATCGCAGAGCTTCTGTGTACGCTGTAGCAGGCGTGTCGACGCCGGGGTTGTCTGTTCCGGGTTATCCTGCGCGAGTTTCGAGAGGGTGCGTGCATAGGACCTCTTGACGTCTTTCACTCCCATAAAAAAATCAATTTTTTTTTTGCTGCCGCACCAGTGCGTAACCTTTCCACGACACAGCCATCTCTGCTCCTCTCACCCCCGTTTCTTTGCTTCTCTGCTGCACATGTGCGTTCCAGGAATGGTCTGCGCCTCCCACCCCCACATCACCCGCCGTCCTAATCACATAGAGGTCGGCAACGAGGGGACACATCCACAGACTCACAAAGAAAGAGAGAGCCCTCGCAAAAAAAAAAGGGGGGGGTGTACGGATGAGGAGAAAAACGAAAGGACGGCCGCATCACACGTCTCACGTTTTGGCCCCCACACTCTCCATTAAAAAAAAGATTTTTTTATCGGTCGATCTTTGTTTACATCCCAACCACCACTTCGCCGCCCCTCGGACCTTCCGGGAACCCTTCCAGACCCGCTCCGTGTGCTTGGTCAAACCCTTCCGCACTCAACCCCAAAGAACGTAAATCCAGAGGACAAGAAGCGCTTCGAGGCACACACACACACGCACTCACACACACACACCCACACCCACACACACACCCACACCCACACCCACACCCACACCCACACCCACACCCACACCCACACCCACACCCACACCCACACCCACACCCACACCCACACCCACACCCACACCCACACCCACACCCACACCCACACCCACACCCACACCCACACCCACACCCACACCCACACCCACACCCACACCCACACCCACACCCACACCCACACCCACACCCACACCCACACCCACACCCACACCCACACCCACACCCACACCCACACCCACACCCACACCCACACCCACACCCACACCCACACCCACACCCACACCCACACCCACACCCACACCCACACCCACACCCACACCCACACCCACACCCACACCCACACCCACACCCACACCCACACCCACACCCACACCCACACCCACACCCACACCCACACCCACACCCACACCCACACCCACACCCACACCCACACCCACACCCACACCCACACCCACACCCACACCCACACCCACACCCACACCCACACCCACACCCACACCCACACCCACACCCACACCCACACCCACACCCACACCCACACCCACACCCACACCCACACCCACACCCACACCCACACCCACACCCACACCCACACCCACACCCACACCCACACCCACACCCACACCCACACACCCACACACACACACACCCTGTAGCATATATATTTTATCACGCAATGAACACCTTGCACCCTTCAAGGGGTTCCATTAAGTGTCCGCTTGTGGGTCGTGCAGCAAAGGGCAGTCGCCGCACCAGGGAGAAAAAACAAAGAGTGGGGTTGGACGCATAAACGTACACTTGAGTTGGTAGAGAATAGGCAGCGGTGTACATTTGTTAACAAGAAGAGGGAACCTCAGAGCGCATCGACTCGTTGGATCCGTATCTCCCCCCTCTCCATGTTCGCTTCTGCTCTTACTGTTTCGATCGCCTCCCTGCTTCTACCCTTCTCCTTTGCTTTTCGTTTTCCTTCACACACACACACACACACACACACACACACACACGTGCACACGCGGGCTCAGTGTTGTCACTTCACTCCCTATCAGATCGTCGATCGTTTGCATATCCGCTTGTGGGAAAAGGGCACCCCTTTTTTATTTTTGCACGTCACCCCCCCTCTTTTCTTGTGTCTTCCAGCCTTTTTCGACGTATAAACAGCGCCTTCTTCTCTCTCTCTCTCTATATATATACAGACACACACAGACACACAGCCACAGCCACAGCCACACACACACACACACACACACACAACACAAAAGAAGTGCCCCCACCCCTACCCCCCCTTGCACACATCATCGATTCACTTACTCACCAATCACTCCCCCCCTCCCACCTTCAAGCCACCATCGCCACATCTTTCACCGCTCTGCCTCGATCCTCTGTTCCGTGTCACCAAAAACACTCGCGGCCGGAGGACTTACACACACACACACACTAAGTCAAGAGTCGGTCAGCTCACAAAGAGGGAACACAACGCCAGGCGACGGCGACGACGAGACACGAGGGAGGCCTCCTCCTCTTCCTCCTCCTCCTCCTCCTTCCCCGCCCCCTCACCCGCACACTTCCATCAATAAACAGAGGGACAAGATCCAGTGAGAAGTAGGGAGTTGAGAGCGGAAAGGCGTTGAAGTCGCCGTGTACGACACCACAAGACAGACACTTGATTCAGTAAAGAAGCGTCAAAGTCGACTTTCTCACACACACACACACACACACACACTTTTTCTTCACAGCAGTCTCCTCCGCGTAGGGTTTGCAGTGTTTTTTTTTCCACTTGTGTTCTTGCCGTAGTTCGTTGACTCCGCGACACACACGAGTGTGTGTGGGTGTGAGTGATTTGTTTTTATCCACACCGCCTTTCGATTTGCTGAAGCGTTTGACCCCTTTTAAAAATAAAAAATTCAACTTTGGGTTTTCTCTCCTTCTCATTCTGCATTTTTTTTTGTTTGACGCATCCATTCCTCCATCATCATCATTGCCGCTAGCATCAGCAGCAGTCCTCTCCTCTCTTCTTCTCCCTTGCGCACTATCAACATTCTTTGTTTTTCTTTTTTTTTTCGAGTTTTTTGCTTTCCTTGTTTCGCGTTGTCAAGTGTGTTTGTGCCACTGTTGAACGGAAGAACAAACAAGAAAAGATTGACGACTAATTTTTTCTTCTCTCTCTTTCTCCCCCCCGAAAAAAAGGGGTTGTGCTGTGTCAGGTGGAGGAAGCGAGGGGCTTTCTAGGTTGCCGTTGAGCGTAGTTCCGGGCGCGCATCTGACAGCAACAGCTGCAGCTCTCACGTAGTGCTGCGGTGCTCACAGTTACTCACATTCTGCGTGGGGCGAAGTGTTCTATTTTTCCCTTGGTCTGTGCGGCTGGCCTGCTGCCCCCCCCCCTTCCCCCCCGAAAAAAAAGTCGCTCCTTTTTTTCGCTTATTCGTCGACAGGTCTGGACATCTCTGGATCAGCGCCTCCTCCCCTCCCCCCCTCACACTCACACACACACACACACACACACAGACGTACGTTTGGGTACATTTGAATTCCCCCGCTGTTTTGATTTCTTATTCTCTATCTCTGCCCAGATTTTGATTCTCTGGTCGATCACTTCTTCACATATTGGTAGTGATTGCCCACGCACTTCGCAAGCCCAAGCTAGCGACCCCCCCCCCCTGACACTTCGTTCTCAAAGCGGTAGCGGCGCTGCAGCCACGAGGAAGGAATCGGGACCACACAAAGGGGAAGAAAAAAACAGCAAGCTTAGACACAGGCGATATCACAAGAGGGTGTTTTGCTCTCACTCAGGGACACGCGCATCGCAGCACGAAGGAGGAGGAGGAATCGAGGAAAGACACGAGCATATTGAATGGCAATCACTATATATATTTATGTATATATATATATTTAATATAAAAAAGGGAAGAGATTCGGTGAAACGATTTTCGATCGAGATCGAACTAAACTACCTCTTCTTTTTTTTCACAAAAAAAGGGGGAAAACAGACGTAAGGGAAAGTTGAATATACTCAGGTTTTTTCGTTCTTTTTTTTTTGTGTGTGTGCGTAATCTCACGTCGACTGTTTTTTTATTATTATTATTATTTTTTTTTTTGGGGAGGTTAATACTAGCGCAGGGTTGTTTAGTAGTGTGCTTGCTGCACCGCCCCTCTTTCTTTTCTACGCCCCATCTCCACATCCTTCTTCATTTTGCATTGTTCCCGGGTACATAGACGCGCATTTTTTTTATTTTGCTTGCGTTTTCTTTTTCCCTCCTGTTTTTTTTGTTACGCTATTATTATTGAGCACTTTGTTTTACCTTTCTGTGTTTCCGGAGGTAACGCGCGCGCGTGGGCGGAAGGTGTGTTCATACAATCTGCATTCCCGGACTGTCTCGCGTGTTTTTTTTTTTGCGGTGGGTGCTGTTGACAATTGTGTTTGCTTATACAGCGTTGTCGCGTCTCACGTGCACGTTTTTTTTTTCCATCCACCTCCCTTTTCTTCCCTCTCTCCCCGCCCCCCCTCTTTCGCCTGTTTCTCATTGTCGGTTTAATTATTATTTTTCTTTGCTTCGCTTACACCGTTCTTCCCGGTGTAACGCGGTGTGCACTTGTTTTGTGCGCGCGGGTGTGTCTGCGGATATACGAAAACGTTTTTGCTGACGCATAGCCTCACTGCTAAGGGGGGCGGGTGGGTAGTGTTGCCGACATCAGCGCTGCGTCTGCATTGTCAAGTGAGAAAAAAAAAGCAAAAATATGAGCGATATGGACATGCAAATACAGAGTATAAACTACGCCATCGGCATGGGCTCGGGGTCCTTCCCGTCCGATGATGTCTTATCAACGCACGATGATTCAATCCACTGTGGCGATGCTGCCACCACCGCGCTTGGTGCACACCCCACCTTGTTCCAGGCTCTGGCTGTCGTGGAGGAAGACGAGGACGAGAATAAGGACGGGGATAACAGCCATGACGTTCTACTTCGTCTTCTGAACGAGGTCCGGGCGGTGGAGAGCGACGTGGACTACAATGAAACCGAGGCAATAGACCAGTGTTTCGACGAGAACGCCACTGGTGTCTTCGCTCTGTCCCACGAAGAGCCAGAAAAACCGTACGCGCTGCTCTACCCGGGTCTCCCCAGCGGTGGAGAAGCCATGGTTACAGCAGGCTTCACAGTTGAGGGCAACGGCTCGTACTCGTCTGCCACCAGCCCGCCACCTCCCCCGCCTCCCCCACCACCACCGGCGTATAGCACGCCAGGCATGGCCGCCCGGAGCCCTTACCTTAACTGTTATTCTGGGATTCCCAATCTTTCCCCCACGCCTGGCTCGAAGCCGCCGCCGCCGTCGTTCGCAGAGGCTATGGCGACCGCTCACGGCACCCCTGCCTCGCTGGTTGGTCGTACGGGGCAGTCGCATGAGTGCTCTCCGATTTTGGCCGGCTACGTGCCCCCCGTGCCGGCCGCTCCACAGGAGTCAGTGGTGCTGCGGAACAACAATGGCGTCTTTTTGCTGCTGCCGGTATCCAAGCCCACACCGCCGTACACGCCGCCTGCAGGCAGCACGTCGCCCCCAGTCTCTCCGCTGCCGCGCTACTCGCTGCCGCCGGCCGCCGCGTCCACGTTGAACATCACTGCCGCCGCCAACTTCCTTGGAAGTTCTATGACTCAGCCAGGCACTCGTGCTTCCAGCACAGCCGAGCCTCCGCAATACACATCATTCGGACCTGCCGGAGGCAGCCCCTACCTTGGCACCCCCGTCCCCTACACACGTGGCGTGAGTTCGTTGCGTGGAACCCCGTCCTTGGTGGCTGCGCCGCCGCCGCCGCCGCCACCACCGTACGTGGGTGGGCCGTCGCGAGGACCCGCGGTGCGATAGGCGAATCCACAGGACAAATAACAAGAGTGCGTTGCTTTCCTGAAAACGTTCCCCCCCCTCTCTCTCCCCCCCCCCCACACACACACACAGGGAGGCTTGTTGCGGCAGTGTGCATAACAGTGTATACATGTTTCTTACGTGTGCTGATGTTGATGTACCCTTCGTCACCCCACTCCTGCCTCTCTGCCAACGTGTTCTCAGCGGCAGGTGCGGACTACTTTGTCAAAAACGGCCGTTTCCTCTCTTTTTTGTGGCCTTTGTTTTTACTGTTTTGTTTTTTCTTTTCTGTTGTCTCGAGACGGGGTCAGTCGTCCTGACGGCTTTCTTATAACCCCCCCCCTCCGTGCCTCGGGTATCTTGTCTATTTACTTCGACTCCGCCTTGACTTCATCTCCGCCGCGTCTGCTCTGTACATATAGTTGCGCTCTTTTAGTGTTCGCTTTTATTTGCTTTTTTTTTGTGGTGTGTTGTGGTGTGGTGTGGAAGGGGACGATAAATTCTCATTATTTTCGCTCAACGCCAGCCAAATGAATTTTTTTCTCTCTCCCCCCCCCGCCCTTCCCCCCGCCCTTCCTCCCGCCCTTCCCCTCTTTTTTTTTTGCCTCTCGCCTTGCATTTATGTTGCCTTTTTGGTGCATGAGCATGAAAGGGATAGAGAATTTGTTGTCTACGCTGGGCGGGTCATGGCATGGCGCACAGACCCCTCCCCCCCTTCCCTCCGAGCTGGTGCGCATTTTTTTTTTCGTGGTGGTTTTCCTGGATGCCGCCGAAAATAAAATCGAGAAGGAAAGAATAAGAATCCCAGAAGTGAAGCATACACACACACACACACACAATGTGCCAGAAACTCGAGCTTGTATCACTGGGCTGTGGTTTGCTGCCCCCCCCGTTCCGTCTCTTTCGCTCTGTTTTTGTTCCTATATTCGAGAAGTGTTTTTGTTTGTTTTCTGTATTTAAATATTAATTTATGGTCACCCCAATATTTTTGCCGGAACGGCTTCACCTTGTTTCCTCGTGTATGTGTCCCTCGTCATCGGAACATGACGTGCATCTATGCGTAAGCCTCTGTGTGTGTGCAACGACATGCTCGACGTCTGACTCGGAAGCTCTATAAATTGACACGAAGGGTGACGGTAGAATGCTAGAGATTTTTGTGAATGGCCCACACATGTTCTGAGCAGTGCGGGAGTGTGTCTCGTTCCCTTTTTGTGGATGAGTCCTATTGGGCGCTGCGCTGTTGAACATCCGCAGTCAAGGCGGAGAGTGAAAAAAAAAAGAGGTGGGTACGACAAGGGGAGGGGGGGGGTCGCAATGAGAAAGAGTCTCGCTGGACCACAGTGCGTTACACAGCGCCGTGTTGTTGCATGGCTGAACGTCTTCTTATAAGTCCGAAATTTTGCTCTGTGACATGACGCACCGGTGAGCTAATGTCTCCCTCTTCTCGTCGCTGATCGCATCCCCCCTTCCCCCCCAAAAAGATTTATGTTGTCGACCGTCAAGATCGAATGCATTTTGTGGAATCCACGTTGTTTACCTCGTAGCTGGTCTCTCCACAATCCTGAAGGTCTTTTGGCCCCCCTTTCCCCTCTATCACTGATGACTGAGAGGCACACGACATGTACACTTGTGTGTGTG
This sequence comes from Porcisia hertigi, assembly GCF_017918235.1. Lineage (NCBI taxonomy): Eukaryota > Euglenozoa > Kinetoplastea > Trypanosomatida > Trypanosomatidae > Porcisia > Porcisia hertigi. The sequence continues at coordinate 89,791 of NW_027150679.1, forward strand.
GATGTCTGCGTTTTTGGTGTTTCTGTGCAATGGCGACGTCTGGGCGCTCTCCCACAAGGTGCGAAGCGCCAGAAGAGGATGCTCGCTCGCTCCGCAGACACCGTGTGAGGGCACTGGGATGAGAGGACTCGATCATTTTTTCCAAATCAGGTTGACTTTCTTGGTTTTCCTCCATTGCATATATATATATATACATATATATATATGTATATGTATATTTATAAATATTTGTATGTATTTTCTCTTCCTCTGCCGAGTGTTTTGGTACTTTAACTTTTTTTTATTTCCCACGTTGATGTGTGTCTGTGTGTGTGTGGTGGTGGTGGCGGTGTTTGTTTAATTTGTTTTTTTTTTGGCGCCGCGCATATTTTTCCCCCGATTTCGACTCCGCTTTGTCTCTACCCCAACCCCCCTTCTCCCCCTTTCTGTTTTTTTAATCGGCTTATTTGGTGGATAAGGTGGGGGAAAAAACGAGGCCTGGAAGTGTGCGTCTCCCCCCTTCCCCGCATTTCTCTGTGTGTGTGGGGCTGGGGGAGGGGGGGGGGGGCTCGGCAGGGGGGGGGGCATGTGAAACCAAAGGGAGGTTCCGGTGATCTTTTTGTTTTGTTGCTGCCCTCTTCGCTTCAATGAAAATAGATGAACGTCACTCTGCGTGCGTTGAAGACGAGGCGTAACACTAGAGAGTAAATGTTTTTCTTTGTTTTTCTTTTTTTTTTTGGGGGGGGGGGATGGATTCATTGTTGGAGATTAATCGATTTTTTTGCATATATATTTCTGTGTGTGGTATCATTCCCGACTACTCTCTCCTCTTCTTTTGCCCAATCCCACTTTCTCCCCTTTCCTTCTTCTTCCTCTGCATCTGTGCGTTGTGCTAGGCTGCTGGGGGTATGGTACACACTTTTGCCTTTCCATCCCCGTTTCGATTGTCTTTTCTGTTTTTTTTTTGTTGTCACCCCGCGCTCTCTCCTTCCCGCTTCAATCATGAGAGAGAGACGCACACAACAACACTAACAAAAAAATATCAAAGAATACACACACACACACACTCAGACATATATATATATATGTATATGCATAAACATGTAAAGAATGGCATCACCCAACACACCCGGAAATATGGTGAGGCCACCTAACAGTAAATTCTCTCTGCTTTCTCTCTCATACACGCACACAAACGAATCATCTTTTCATCTGCTTTGGAGAAGTCTAAGAGGCGTCAACCCCTCTCAGGTGTTGTCTTGGACCCCCCCCCCCCCCCCCCCCAAAGTGAGAGGTAGGCGGCCCACTGACGTTGGCTTCTGTCACCACCTTTGTTGTCCCTCGACCCAAGGCGGTAAACTCACGCAAAGTGATGTTTGATTCTCTTTCTCTCTTCCTTCACCTGGCTGTCGTCCTCTTGACCCCACTTCAATTTTTGTTTCTCTCGGCTCTTCTTTCCCACGAATGCGCGCTTGTTGCGTTAAAAAAAATTTTGTTGTCTCGAATGTGCCGTTCCCCCTTCCTCCGACTTCTCCCCCTCACCCCAAGAGCAGCGGTACATTACAGCCACGACGCGCACACACACGCCACGGTTACTACACCAGCAAAAGCATTGAACAAAACAGGAAGTCATCACCACCACTACTGCTGCTGCTACTTTTTGGTGGCCGCCCTTATTTATTTAAAAGAGAGTGTTTTTCCCCTATTTTTCCATTTTCTTATTTTTGGACGTTTTCATTTACCCAAGACGAATTGGGCGTGTGGCCGCATCGACCGACTGACCCACACCCACCCACCCACACACCCACCCACACACGGGCTAACTCAAGCAGCTAAAACGCCTTGACATCGCCCTGTATCCCCTCCTCTCGTGTGAGATTACTTCGATATACGCGCATGCGTCATTGCTTTTCCTTTCCCCTCCCTTTTTCCTTTGCAAGCGAAGGAGTGAAGTGGCACGTCTCACCCCTCTGCGCCTTACAGTGCAGCTGTCGCGTATTTCGTGTGACGTTTTTTTTTGATCATTTACTGGCGTTCGCGTGGTTTCTTTTGTTCCTTGCCGATCGATTTTGATTCATTTTGCGGTGGGCCACCTTCCATTACGTTCGCGCTCTGCATTTATATATTGTTGTTGTTGTTGTTATTGTTGTTATTATTGTTGTTGTTTTTTTGGGAGATCTCTCTCTTTCTTTTTTTGTTTTTTGTGTTTTTCTTTATTCTGCCTCGACCGCTGCCTCGTCGTGTTCGTTTTCTGTTTGCGTCTGCCTAGGCACCGACACACACACTGGTGTCCGGCTCTCTCTCTCTCTGACACATACATATCAGAGATATTCACATTTTCTTCTCTCCTCTTCCCCCCCCCCTCCCCCCCCCCTACACACACACACACACCGGTAAAGTCAACACATATTGTTTTGCTTGTGTGTTTCATTTCATCGACAAACGTGCAGGACGTGAAAGCAAAAAAGAAAAAGGAAGCGAAAAAGTGTGAGGGCTGCATCGGTGTGTATTCGTCTAGTCAAACACCTTCGCTCCTCTCCCCTCCTCCCGCGGCATAACGCATACCGTCACAACACACTCACAGAGAAGAATATCACCTCCACGTAGGTGTGGCACGTAATCCTCGTTTTTTTCTTTCCTTCGACTCCCGGATTTTGAATTTCAAGGAAAGACGAAAAAAGGGAGGGCGGATACCCCCCCCCCCAGACAAAAAAAAAGAAGGGAAGGGGGCAGCACTCGTGTTACGGGAGTTGGACGTTTGCAGCGACTTTTTCTCTGAGGAAACGAGGGAGAGGGAGGTGGGGTGGAGTTCGTTGGTTTGGTTTGACTGTTTTGTAGACACGTCGGCTCCAAGGGCAAAAAACAGTAACCAGGCCTACTCGCTTACTCCCACCGGTTGGCCCCCTCACAACAAGGCGGAGGAGGTTCCCACGATGGATTCGCACAAGCATCGGGCACCACCACTACTTATGGTGCCGTCATCAAGCTCGCACACGCACTCAAAGACAACCGTGACCAGCGCCAATGCAGCGAGCAACTTCGATAAAGGACCGCTGCTGACACCTTCTGTCTCCAACACAAATGAGCGATATCTCCTCCAGGGGGCAGGCACGCCCATCCGTCACGCCTCCATGTTGGAGAACCAGCAGCTCACCCCGAGTGGCTCCTTGCAGTGGCCTTCAACGCACCGCTCTGTGTCCAGTGCTGCAGCCACGCGTGATAGCTCGCGGCACTCACAGATTGCGGACCGCATGAACGCAACTGGTGTGGGCATGTCTGCTGCCTTGTGCGTGCGTGATCGGGCACGCAGCAGTGCCTCTGAAACACCAAGATCTTCGCATGATGGACACAATGAGTACCGGCCCTCCACCCATACTGGCGTGGATTCTCGGCCAGGTTATGCCCCCGGACCCCAACTCAGGACACCACGCCTGGTGGAGGATGGCGACTCTCTATCTTTCAGTCAGCACAGCGCTGCACATAGCGTCTCCACGACAGCGCTCTGCACACCGCGTGACGGTACCATTGCTCTCTTGCGGGGGTCCGCGGAGCCACCGTCAACGGCTAACGAGACCAAGAGCGGTGCCACGCCGATCCCTCCGACGGTTCACGACTTTGAGGCGGAGGCGCATCAGTTAACCCGCGAACAACTGGAGGAGCAGGTGGAACACATGCGAGCGACCAACGTGGTTTTACAAACGTCTGTTCTTCGACTGCGTGAATCCCTGGCGACCCTACAAGAGGGCATGCGCGCCAACTACGCCGACCTTGAACGACGCCACGAGAGCATTGTAAGCACGCTCCTGCGACGCCTCGAAGCCACGAAGCGCCGTCGTAGTAAACTGGTCAGTCACTTGTGTACCGTGGAGGCTGAGAAGGCCTCGCAGGATGCAAAACTGCGCAACACCACACAGAGTATCAATGAGCTGTCAAAGCACTTGCGGCACGAAGAACAGGAAATAGCCAACCGCCTGCAGCGCCGCCTGGAGAGGCTGCACGCGCAGCGAGTGCAGCTTGACCACGCTCTGGAGGAGCAGACGAGTTCACTGCAGCAGCTGGAGCAGCTTGTGCAGGAGGTGGAAGAGATGGACCAAAGCGACTCGGCGGATACCGGCACCGGTTGTTTGGGAGCGCAGGTTGCCGATTTGACACCGCCACCCCTCACTGCTCCCGGGGGCAATGCCGCTCCTGCTGTGGTGCACGAGCGGAGCAGCAGTCGCATGAGCGTAGCGAGCTCCACCAATGCCGCCACCACCGCCGATGTCGCATACGACCCTACTGCGATGATTCGGTACTTGGAGGAGGAGATTGTGGCAGCCGAGGGCCTGCGGGCGGAAGCGCTCTCCAAGGCGGAGAAATACGTGGCCACACGCGTGCGTCTGGAGCGGCGCCTCGCACGGGAGAAGCAGCAACGGATCGAGCAGCAGCTCCGCACACAGGCGCTTCGTCAGCAACTGCAGGATACGAGCACCGCCGCGAACGAGGCGGCGGCAGCACAAGCAATAGCGATGGAGATGGAGGTGGAGCGACATCTAAATAGCGCGCGCTTGGGCGGCGACCTCATCTCAGGCACCAGCAGCACGTGCGCCACGCCCATGGTGCGCGCTGTGAGCACAATGGCCAGTAGGGGGAACTCCGGGTCGCCCGCTGCAAATCGGCTGTGTTCTGGTCCCGCTCTGCAGGACCTCGAGAGCCGTTCGCAGGATTCATTCATGTTGCCGATGAGCAGCGTCTCCAGCGTCCCGGCTGCTGCCAGGAGCCGGCCTGACCACGTAGGAAGCGGCAGGAGCGTCTCATCCTGCCTGGCGCGCTGCACGTCGCCCAGCGATGCCCAGGCAGGTGCTGCTGTGATGGGGACACCGAGCCGTTTCTCCTCTTTAATTCCATCGAATGCGCCGGGTAGCCGTGACGAGACAACGATATCCTCCGAGGGCACCCCGCGCGCGCGACTGCTTGTGCAGAACACTTCCCGTATGGCTGCCCCGCGTCCGGTGACGCCCGCCGAGGGAACACCCCTATGCGCTACGTCAATGAACACAGCCCAAGAGACCCTGTGAGAGAGCCTCCGCTCTTGTCAATGCATGAGGCCGCGTCTCTCTCTGTGTGTGTGTGTGTGTGTGTGTGTGCATTCATTCATCTACTCTACTACTTTGGGAGTGGGGTGGGGTGGGGGGCTGTTGTGGCTGGGGGAGACATAGTTCGTGATGGAACGGGGATGCTGGGTGCATAGTGTCGTGTTGTACACCATGGTACTCTCCCTCCCGTTCCAGCATGACTCCTAAGGAGGAGAAGAGAGAAGCTGCGCTGGGACTTTGCCCTTCTGTGTGCCAATGACCCCCCCCCCCCCCCCCTCCCCCCCCGCTCTCGGCTCGCTTTATCCCTTGTTCTGTGTTGTTTATATGCACGCTTCCACGCCGTCTCTTCTTTCTTTTTCATTTAGATTTTTTTTTCTCATTTGTGTGCGCGCAAGTGTGTACGCGTGTGATGGATTGGCGTCTTCGTGTATATCCGTCGTTGTTGCGTGATGTGGCCTCATGATGCATATTTGTCTCCTCCTTTCTCCCCCCTTTTTCACATCCCCTCTCCCCTCACATCCCCTCTCCCCTCCCCCTTGTATGTTGATTTTTATCTCCTTTTTTTTTTTCTTTCCCCCTTAGGCGAATGTCCGGTTGTGCACCAGTCCCATTGATTAGTTGTGCGCCTTTTCTGTGTCCGTGTCTGTGCGTGTATGGATGGATGGATGGGGGGGTCTTCTGGCGCTGTGTTTCATGTTGCGCCTGGGGCAATGTCCTTGTTGAGGGGTGACTGCGTCAGCATTTGCTGTAACGTGTGTGTGTGTGTGTCTCTGTTTTTGGCACCCCGCGATGAGCCCGAGTGGCAGGCGCCATGATGGTAGAGTGTGTGAAGTCTGGCTCACTCATGTCATATATCCGAGTGCGCGTGTTGGAGGCATAACGAAACCCCTGATGCCGGCGAGGGGGGGGGGTGTATCAACCCTGTCACGGGGGGAAAACCCAATTCCCTTACTCTCTCCTACCCTCCCCCAACCCGATCTCTTGTTGTCCAACACAGATGCGTACGCCTACACATCTATACTTGTGCACATCTATAGAAGTGTCTGTAGGTGTACACGTGTTCATACTAGTACTACTTCTCTCGCGCCTTCTCTTTTGTTGCCCTTCCTTTAGAGCGAGAGCCACAGAAAGCAGCCTCCTTGTGTGACAGTGTCGCGTGCGTGCGTGTGTGTGTGTCTACGTGCGAGGTAGTTCACCTCTTCTCTCCCCTCTCCTCCCCCCCCATCTCGCCTGTATATTCCCTCGGCGGAAGAGCACAAACGTTTTAAGGGCATCTCTCATGGCGAAGAAGAGTCGCGCCAAACTTGGCGAGCTCACCGTTGGTGTGAACGTCGTCGTGCTGGGCCTCGTTTTCATTCTGTTTGCCACTTTCCTTTGTTTCGCTTTCGGAGTCGGCTGTCATGCTGCCAAGCGACGTCAGGCTCATGATGTGCAGCTAGCGGAGATTGCCGTGAGTAGCAATGAGAAGCTCTTGGCACGCTGCCGCCAGGACAACGCGGCTCTACAGAGCAATGTGTTGGCGTCGGCGCAGGCGATTAGGGAGTTGATGCAGCGAAAAGAAGATCTGTTTCGCATGATTTCGATTGATCGTGAGCGTGCCGCGTCGTCGCGTGGCCTGCTGCGGGCCTGTAGGGATGCCCTTGCGGAGGGGCGGCGTATTTTATCTGGCGCCGCCTCCCAGAAGCCCACGTTGTACATTCAGTGGCTGCAGGCGAGGCGGAGGAACCTTGGGGTTGAGCACGAAAAGCTCACCGAGGATTCGCTGGGTGCCGACCAGCATCGCCGCCAAGATGACATTCGCGCGCTCCAGCGAGCCATCACGGAGGAGATGCGCGCTCAGACGGATGCGGCGCGCCGCGTCGCGACGAATGGGGATGTGTGCACCAACTCCACCGTCAGGTACTCCGTCGTGTTCGATATTGGCAGCACTGGAAATCGTGTCCATGTGTACAAGTACGCCATACGGGGAACGGGGGACACCGCTGCCGTGACGCGGGATGTCCTAAGCGAAAGTGACCTTGTCGAGGAGCTCTTTGAGCTGAATCACGTGGCTCTCAGCAAGCTGGCCAATCCGGTTCTGGAGGCTCCGGGTGTGCTGTCGGATCTCTTCCTGAAGGCCGAGGCTTATGTGCCGGCGGAGTTGCAGGTATGCACACCGATCGAGTTCAAAGCGACCGCGGGACTGCGCATGTTGGGGGCCGAGGCGGCCGCTAAGATTCTTGCTGGGATTCGGGAACATTATCGCCACGAGGTGTTTTGGCTGCGCGGCGAAGCTCCGGTTCGCATCCTGGACGGCCGTGAGGAGGGCCCGCTGGCGTGGCTGGCGGTGAACTTTTTGCTGGGGGCATTCAACACGAGTACGGCGGTCGCAGTTTCGACGGTGGCCATCATCGACATCGGTGGCGGCTCCACGCAAATTGTCTTTGAACCCGGGGAGGAGATGTTCAACACAGTGCACCCGGACTTTCGCTACTTGGCAAGCTTTGCTAACCGACATGTGCGAGCGTACCAGCACAGCTATGAGGGCTACGGCCTCCACGCAGCGACCAGGGAGCTCCTTGTCAATATTCAGGGCAAGCGCGAAGAGAAACCGGGAGGTGGAGCCATTCGCGCTACAATGACCGCTTCGACAAGGGCACCAGAGAAAGCTGGTGGTAGCTGCTCACTTTCTCCGCTCTCTGCGGGCAACATGGCAACAGATGAGGACAATGTGGACGGTGTCACTAATCTATTGCCCCCGCCGCCGCGAGACGAAGAGGCGGTGGTTGCATTCCCCTGCTTCGCGGTCGGCTACGAGGACTCATTAGGGGTAAAAAATACGAAGTACGGTGCCTCCGGGAAACCGGTCACGCTGCCCAATTTGCAGGGCTGCGCCAGTCTTTTCCGTGATCGCTTGCTAAAAAGGGTGGGGATGTCGTGTAAGGCGACCCACTGCGGCATAGCCGGTGTTCCTCAGCCGCCGCTCGCCCGATTCACGGGTGATATCTACGCGTTTTCGTTCTTATTTGATCTGCTGAGGTTGGCGAATAGCTCTCTGCTGCCAACAGGGGCTGTTGTGTCCGATGAAAAATTCGAGGTGAAGTTGGCGGACATAGCGAACGTTGCTGAAGGCCACTGTGCTGCCCTGTCCCTCACCCGTATCACCGAGAGGACCGCCAAGGGTGACCTGAGCAGCTTGAAACCAGAGTACGAGTGCATGTACTACTCCTACGTCTACGCACTTCTGCGTTACGGGTACGAGGTGCCGGAGGATCGTGTTTTGCACGTCGCCAAAAAAATTGGTGGGTACGAGACCGCTTGGTCTCTCGGGGCCTCACTCCTCTCTTTCACCCAAATTGTTTCGCCACGGTCGGGGCACGGAGCGCAGTAACAAAGAGGGTCTGGTGGACAGTGCCGCTGGTGTGCGGTGCTACTGTGAATCCCAAAGGTACTGCCTGACTCGAGGTCGGCCGTGTGTGTGTGTGTGTGTTGGGAGGGGGGCTACACAAAGTTCATTGATGTACTTTTTATCAACAGATGCGAAGGATGGAGATGATGATGATGATGACGACGGGCTGCGCTGGTGGAGGAGGAGTAGGTGCACCTGTTCCTTCACTGGGAAAAAAAATAGAACGGACTCTAGGCCTGTGTCTTCAACTCAGCGGTGTCACCCGTACGTGTTTCATTCTCTTTTTCTGTTGTTGACTAAGATGACTGTACACGTGCGCGCGTGTGGGCGCGTGACACTGTCATGTAAGGTCGGTGTGTGCGTTTTACCTTCACTGCCGCTGCACGTGGCCTTCTCCTTTACTCCACGTCCCCCTCTTCGGGCACGTGCTTTGCAGGGTAGGTGTCGTTTTTTTTTGGGGAAGTGACGCCGCTTCCTTCTCAACCACAACGTCGCGTGCTTCCTCCATACGCACATCCCATCTTTCCTGCTGCTACTCCTACTAGTACTGCTTTCTTCCCCTTGCTCCCCTTTCTCTTTTCAATACGCGCGCCGTGTGCCATCCACCATATACATATTCGTCCACGATGACCATTCTCCTTTATTGGTGCTCTTCCTCCCCCTCCCCCTCCCCTCCCCCTCATCCCCTCGTGTGTGTGTGTGTACACACATTTTCATCACAGTTACACCTACGTTTTTCCTCCCCTTTGGTTCTCTTCTTGGTGTGTGCGTCTCTCTCTGTCTCTCTCTCTCTCTCTGTCTGTCTGTCCGTGTCTTGATGCTTTGTGGTGTTTTCTTTTCTTGTCTGAGACACCGCACACTCTGAAGTCCCTCTTCGAGGAGTACAAGCGGCATTTCATTCCCCCCTTTTCTGCTTCCTCCGCTTTTTTTTCTTCTTTTCCCATTAATAACCGTGGGCAACACGCACGCAAAATTGTTAACCAAAAAGCACACGCACACACTCACACACCATATCGCTCCCGGCGATGTTGTGCCCCGTCTATGCCCCTCGCTCGGCGCAGGCGAACGCGGACCCTGGCGAGGAAGAGGTGCAGCTGGCACTGAGGGACGGGACCAACACACTCTTCTTCAGCCACCACGTTGAGTGTACCGATGTCCCACGCGGCATCGTTGCGCTGCGCGACCAACTGGAGATTCTTCATGTAGATAACAACTACCGCTTCACGAGTATTTCCCCGCGCGTGACTGCCTTGACGAACCTGCGCTGGCTTAACGCGAGTTATTGCTCACTTCGTAGCGTTGACTTCTCGATCTCCCGTTTGACAAAGCTTGAGCGGCTGACACTGAACAACAATATGCTGGACTGGCTGCCACCGGAGATGGCGCAGCTCAAGTCATTGAATGAGCTCCACATTGGTAACAACAAGTTCCGCGTGCTGCCTGGGTGTCTCCTCTTCCTCCCTCATCTTCGACTTCTGGAGATGGAGAACAACCCATTCTGCACCCGTGAGGCTGTTGAAGGGGCGGCTGCAGTGACCTTCATCCCGCCACAGAGAATTGTGATGTGCAGCTCCTGCTTCATTCACTCTCGTTACTACCACGTGTTTGTCACCTTTCACCGAATCCTGGACCACCATGACGTTCCGTTTGTTCACTTGGTGTGCTCCGAGGAGTGTGCCAAGCACGTGCGCAGGCGCTTGGAGGAGTATGACCTTGCTCACCCCAGCCAGCGTTCCAGTCTGGACCCTTAGCGTCGCTCGTGATGGCAGTAGACGGAGGGGGGGGGATGGGTAGGTGGGTGGTGGTGGTGGTGGTCCGACGAAGTGCTCGAGGGACGCCGTGCAGTTTTTGTACGGTGACATCCTTCACGTTTTATAGGTACCTTCGTTTGCCAAGAAGTGTGTTGTCCTCATGCGCGTGCTGGTGCCCCCGTCTCAACCCCCTCAACCAGCACTCCTACACTGTGCACAGTGTCATGTGCCTTTTTGGGTCTGCTCGCACCACTCGTCTGCTTGTTCATGAATGTCTCTACTTCTGCGACCCCCCCGGCCCACCCCCACCCCCTACAAAAAAAAAGTATTTCCTGTGACCTCAGCCGTTGCTCTCTCCACTGTTCTTGAACTCTTTTGCGCACCTTACGTGTTGACCCCCCTCCCTCGCTCTTTTTTTTCCTCATCTCACGCATGCTTTACTCCCGTGTATGTCAATGTCGGGTGCTATCGGGCCGTATGTCATGCGCAGGCTGCAACTGTGCCAAACTTGCTGACTTTTACTGCATGCCACAACGACCCTTCTCGCTGTATTTTTCGATACATACACATACACATACACATATGCATTTGTGTGTGTGTGTGTGACAGTGTGCGAATCGTGCGGGGTACCGGCGCAGTTTTTTTTTTCTTCTTCATTCCCCCTTTCCTTTATTACTGTATACAGATGTATTCGCTCGGGTTCCGGTGCTAGTGTGGGGACAGTTTGCGGTGGGGGGGGTTACGGGTGCGTGCGAGGAGTTCAGCGACGATGCTCATTTGCAGCAGCTACATCGTCGTGATGGTTCTTCCCCTCCCCCCTCCAAGCGCTTTTTCGTTTCCCCTCCTCTTGCCTCCTCCCCTCTCCACCACCGCCTCTTCCCGGTGCTTTTATGTGCTCATGCTGTTTTCCCCCCGCCCGCCCGTCCGCCCGCCCGTCCGTCCGTCCGTCCGTCCGCCCGCCCCACCTTCCCCTCATGAAGCTGATACCTTTTCTCTTGGGCTTTCTTTTCTGTTAATGCTCTCCGAGTGTTTCCCTTTGCTGTGCGCCACGTTTCCATCCGACCGGTCCCGCACAGTGTGTGTGTGTGTGTGTTGTCCTTGTGTTGATTCATGTGCCTCTCGCTGCTATTTGAAAAGGGAGCGGGGGGCTGCATCTCCCCTCCTCCCCCCTCCAGAGACACACACACACACACACACCACACATACACACACAGTGATTAGGTATAACGCAGGTGGTCAAGTTGTTCCCATGTAAAGCGTCTTAAGGCTTTTTGATTCTTCAGCAGCCAAATGTTATGATGTGTATTTGGACATTCACCTTTTTTTTTACTCCATTTCTCTCGTATTTTCCAACTCGACATACGTGGGGTGGTGCGACCACCTCTGCGTTGCGCGCGCGCGTGTGTGTGTGTGTCTTTCTGTGTGCGCTTGGTGTGCGTGGGGGGATGGTGAGAGGTGCGGCGGGGCGGGTGTCACTATGCAGCAGTTGTGGCGCTGTCCATGATGGAGGACATCTCCACATCCGTTGCAGCACCACTCCACGTATGTCGAGATAACTCATCTGGGGCGACAAGGAAAGAAATTACAGAGAAAAAGAGCACTGGAAAACTAAAGGGCTGACGCGGCTAAACGTGTGGTTTGTTGTGCCGGCCCGCTTCTGTGGCGCGCAATGGCGTCGCCCAGTTCATGGAAATGTTCAGAGCATGGGGCGCGGCGCGATCGTACGCACAAAAGTGTCAGGGGTCAAACCAGCAGCGCCACGAGGCCCCCCCCCTTCCCCTCCCACTGGCGCGCCTCGCAGTGTTTTGATCTTGTGCCACTTGGACAGGTGTGAACACTTCAGCTCCCGCTCTGCAACGCGAGTTGCTCGTTCACCTCTCTCTTTTTCTCTCTCTCTCTCTCTCACACACACACACACACACACACACACACACACACACACACACACACACACACACACACACACACACACACACACACTTCTTTGCCCCTGGGCTGTTGCGCGTGCGATGGCTTCCATGTCTCCCCTCAAGTAGCACTTTTGAGGCTCTTCTTTTTTTCTCCTCCTGGGAGGTCGGATGGACGAACGAAACGCCCTCGTAAAAAAAACCCTGCGTTCGCCGCGTCTTTTACTCTGAGTTTCTTCCCCCCCCCCCCCCCCCCGGCACAGGTCGAGGTGCGATTACTTCATTCTGTACTCTTACCTTCCCACTCGGGCCGTCTCGCTAACATGAGCGCCCCTCTCACCGAGAGCGACTTGTTCAGCGCCCTCAGCGGCTATGCCTCGAAGCTCGAAGTACAGTTGATGATTGAGGAGGAGGTGAAAAGATTCCAGAAGACGATGCTGCCACAGCTTTTGTCGGATGCCTTGGGGGCCTCGCCGCAAGCCAAAGCGGTTCAGGAAGGCTGCATGCCATCATCGTCTACCACTGCGGTGCCGTCGCACGGCACCGTCATTCCGAACTCCGAGTGGGTTCAGATGTTCCTCAAGGCCCACGCGGATGACGTGCTCAGTCGCGAGTTGCCCGCAATGATTGCGCTTGAGGTGCGGCGTCAGCTGCACAGGGAAACGGGGGGTGCTCAGGTGGAATCTGCTGCAGCTGCCTCATCCCCCTCTCCGCCGCAAGGCGAGTCGGTGGCACAGACGGCGACTCCTTCAGCACGCGCCGGCTTGCCGCCGCTTCCGTCTTGCGCCTCACTTCCACCTCTGGCACCTTTGCGAGAGGCGACGGGCGCATCGGCGGAGGCAAGTCCAGCCGGAAAACAAGGGAGCGTCGAGAGGGGCTGCACTTCGCCGGTTCCCACGCCCTGTGACGAGGGTCGCCGACAGCGCGAACAAATTCTCAACGCCATAGCGGACATGGAACATGAACTGAAGGACATGCAGCGTGATGTCGACAGGGTCTCGCAGCAGCAAAAGCTGTCCCGGTGCCGGTTCGAGTACCTTTGCGAGGTACTTCAGGGGACCGGCTCATGTCTTACTCCAAAGAGCGAATTGTCTACCCTGTGTGTTGCGCTAGAGAAGGCCCTAGATGATCGACAGGGTGACGTCGTGCGAGCGCGTCTAACAGAAATCCTCCGGGGTCTGTTGCCACCGCCGGCAGTCGCGCACCCTGGAAAGGGGGCAGCGGTTCAGGACCCGGCTACCGTGCTACTCAGTAGCAGGTCATCGGTGATTCCGCAGGACGACCTGCTGTTGTGTGGCTCACTCACCTCGGTCGCATCCTACGCTTTGACCAACTCCTGTCGTGATGCCCCATCACAGCCGCTTCCTCACTTCTTTTCGCAACTGCACCACGAACCGCCGTCTCCCTCTCTCGGCTCTTTGGGTGGAGTCGGAGCATTACCTGCGCAGGCCGCGTACGCATCACTGATTTCACCCGTGAACTGCGCCACGAGATCTCCGCGCATCCTCACGCACACCCGCCACGTCGATGCCACCGTGAAAGCTGCCAGTGCCGGTGAGCACGCGGCTGCTGCTCCAGTGAGAGCACTTCGCTCCATTACTACGCGCGGTAGTGCAGAGTCAACCGCCACCGCTGCAGGTGCTACTCCGGCGCCGTTGGCATCGGCGCAACAGCCGTCAGCGTCCATGACTACCCATCCGACAGATCTCTCTTCTTCACCTGGTCTTCGCCAGCATTCTTATACACAGAACGAGGCAAGCACGGCGGCTTTGCCTTTGGCACCCCTGCCACAGGAATGCATCGACTCGCGCATGAGTAAAAGCGCTGTTGAGGAGACGCGCGCAAGGGCGCCGAGACAAGCGGTGGACGATCCTGCCACGACTGCGATGGCTGCCCCTCGTTCGGCAAGTCGCGCCCGTCACTCCAAGGGTCCTTTGGACGGTGCTCTGCACCACGGTGTTTCCTCCCCTTCTACCACTGCCGCTGCCTTTCCCAGTGAGGCCGGTGGCTCCGGTCGGGTCTCCCGTGCTGCGGTGCTTGGCGTTGACGCCGTAAACCTTCCTTCCGGTCTCCTGCCCGGTGTACTAGGGCGACGGGGGGCAGTGCGTGTGCAATCCCTCGCCCCACAGGAGCTGGCAGAGCGCGCCGGTGTGTGTTGCGGCGATGTGCTGCTTGCAGTAGATCATCGCCCCGTCTGCAACTGCACTGAACTGCGGGATGCCCTGGAGGCCGTGCCCGTGACGCAGAAGTCCATACCAGTCCAGATCTACCGACAGTCGATTGATCAGTTGGTGTGTGTCACACTGCAGCTATAAAGCGTGAGATGTAACCGCGTGAAGGCGTGCGTACAATTGTTTGGGCTTCTCCATATTTTTACGGCTCCGCCACATGAACCGGGGTTGGCCAGAGCTGCGGTGATGGAGAGGTGGGGGTGATTTGTTTTTTTTTGTTGGGGGCTCGTCTTTCCTCCTTGAAAGTTATGTCCTACAGGTCATGTTCTGCTGGCACTCTCCCCCTTCCTCCTCCGTTATGGCTGTCCTTTTTCTTCGCACGCAGATACATCGATGTGATTGTATGTGCTGGAGAGATGCATGTAGAGGATGGTCGAAGCCGCTCAGCCCCGCTGATTCTCTTCACGGTTTTTTTTTGTTTGGAGGGGGAGGGTCATCCCCCTTCCCACACACACACACACACACACAAAATCCACTGAGTGGTGAAGCGAGCGAAGATGATTTCTGCCACGCGCCCTCAATCAATTTATGGAGGCGAGGTGGCACAGATCACGTACCCTTTGCATTACTGGATGGGGGTCCGACTTTCCCTCATCTTTCTTTTTTTGTTTGCCTCTCATTCTCCTTGGCTGAGGGGGAGTGTGTGTGTGTGTGTGTGTGCTCGCTCCTGCATTCTTCCATGTCCTCTCTCAGGTTTTCTTGGTGCTCTCCCCGTCTCTTCTACCCCCTCGCATCTCTTTTCCAACCCCCTCTTTCTACTTTTGCTCTTGTTGTTGTTGTCATCCTCTTATCGCCTGCCACGCGGCCATCAAAGTGCGTTTTCCTCCCCCCCTCCTCCCTTTCTGTTTTTTGCTGTGGCCTTCTTCCTCTGCAGAGCACCCGTGGCGCCTCGACCTTTGCTGTCATCATCGCGAACGAACGCACTCCTCCCTCTATATTGCGCTCCTGAGGGCGGCACCGTTTCTGTGTGTGTGTGTGTGTGCACAATTGCGCAGGTGTGTCACGCCCTGTCTTTACGATGCCGGCGAAGAGGAAAGAGGTCAAGTTGGAGGAGCCGCTCTTCGTCGATGAGGAAGGCAGCTACGTGCACGAAGTGGAGTGCGCTCAATACAAAGGCGGGATACGGCGTTATGCACCACCGGGAGGCGCCGACGCTGGCAGCGTTTCGGTGACACCGGCTTCCAGCGGCCGCTTTACTTCTGTTTCGCAGCAAAGCAAGGGAGGGTCAACGTCGCCACAGTCTCCGGCTGCGGGAGCTGCGGCGAGCACGGCGGTGGTGAGCGACCCCCCTGTGTTTCGCCACGGTCACGGCGTGTATACGTGCCCGTCCTTCACGTACGCGGGTGACTGGGTCGAAGACGAGATGCACGGTAGTGGTAGACTCGTCTTCACCCAGTCCGGCAACGCATACGATGGCGAATTTTCCCACGGCTATTTTTCTGGGCAGGGATCATATCAGTGGAGCGACGGGTCTGTGTACTGCGGACAGTGGAGGGCGAATCGCATGCACGGCGAGGGTGTCTACACAGACGTCCAGGGGCATGTGTGGAAGGGACGGTACTACAACGGCACGGGGCCGGGACTTGTTCGCCTGTACCCAACGCTGGAGAGTGCAGATATCGTTGACACGTTGTCTCCTGCGCCCACTCCCGCAGGCTGAGCTGCCACGAAGGCGAGCTCATGGAGCGCATCTCAACGTCACGGCCACGTTGTTGACCGCGACAAGGAACAAGAAGAGTGAGCTGCAATTTCTGTATCTCGTGAAGTGCTGATGGTGGTGGTGGTGGTGGTGTGGCGGCGGCACTAAAGAATGGTCACCGGTTTTCCCACTCTTTCTGTCGTGCGCCCGTGTTCCCTATACCCTCCCCCTCCCCCTCCCCCCATCTGTCTCTGTGCGTGTATATATATGTTGCGCGTCCGAATGCGTTTGTTGCGTTTTTTACTTTGGTTGTTTTGCTTCTCGCTGCCTCTTTGCCGACGGGAACGATGTACGATATCTTCATTGGAGAGGGATGGATGGATGGATGGGAGGGAGGGAGGGAGGGAGGGAGGGAGGGAACGATGCTGTCTTCTTTCCAGTCTCACGGAAAGGGGGAAAAAAGGGAGAATATGAGTAGCAGGGTCATGCGAGCCTACTGGTGGGTGGCAGTGGTGGTGGGGATATGGGGAGAGGAGTCTTTGGAGATTCTGCATGCCGATGTGCGTCTATCCCCAGATGTTACCGCAAGAGGCATCTGCACCGCGTCTCAAACTTTTTTTTTGCGTGTGTGTGGGTGTGGTACCGCGTCCTTTTGGATGCAAGGGGAGACGACTGTTACTCGTCTCTCCACCTCTCACGTCTCTCTTTTGCAGGCTCGAGTTTTTTTTTTCCCGTATCAGAGATGGGCGGGAAGGACATGTGTGAGTATTTGGTTCACCAGAATGTATCTTGGTTCTCGGCGCTATGCCTTTCACCGTTTGCACCCGTCCACCCCCGGGGTAACCCCGAGCTGACGCTGTGCATCAGCCGGATCATCTGTCCTCAAACCTGCTCTGTCCCCCTCTTCTCCTCCTATGACCCCCCCCCCTCCCACCCCCAGACTTTTCAGACTGTATACGCGCGTGCTGGTTTCCAGAGCGAGATTTTGTGTGCACAGCGGGTGGCTGAACCACCGCCACCGAAAAAAAAAATGTAGAAGTCCTCATCCACCCATCCAAACTAAATTAAGAAAGGGTAAAAGTGCGTTTCTGTTCCCCTCCCTCTTTGTGACTGCCAGGGCTTGACGACCACGACTCTTCCCCCACCCCCCTTCTCTCCCCTTCTCCCCCCCTCCTCCCTTCTCCATGGCAGCTTCCACTCCTGAACAACAGCAGCGAGAATCTTTCGGACTTTTCGCTTCATTCAAGACTGTTCCTTCCCCCTTCCCTCCCTTGTGTGTGTTTTTTTTTTTCGGGGTGGGTGGGCGGAGAGCCAAGTGCGCGTGCTGTAAGGAGAGAGAGAGGGGGGGGGAGGGAGGGAGAGAGAGGCCCACGTGTGTCAAAGAGGTCCAGAGAGATGAAAGCCGCTTACTCTTTGTTTTGCGCTCCCCCCCTCCCTCCACACACACACACACACACACACACACTGTGCCTCTCATTTTTCCCCAGGAGCGTCTCGCGTGCTCCTTCAGCTGACTTTGAAAGTTTTGCAACTATAACCGCTTACTGCCCCTTCTCCCTCTCTTCTCTTCCCCCTCCACTGCCCTTCAAAATTTGCACAGATATATATATATATATATATATATATATTTATATACATATATAGTTGCTGGCTCCTGCGGGTATTTTCTCATTCCTTCTTCTATTCATCAGCCAATAGTGGACTTTCTGACTACTCGCACATTACAGTATTCCTGGGCTCGTTCTGGAAATCCTTTGCGTTTATTTGTATTCACCTTCTCCTTTATCTTGACGAGCGCTCCTCCCAAGGTTCCTTGCTCGCTCTGCTGACGACTATACGCGTCCCTGTGCGTTGCAACTGCGCTGATCTTGGACGTTCCACCCAATTCCTTCCCCCCTCCTCTTCCTCTTCCTCTTCCTCTTCACATCATCATCTCATTTTCGTAAGTTGTTGCGCATCCCCCAGTCCCCCTCCTCCCCCCCTCCCCCCGTCCCCCGACCCCCAAAAGACAAAATGCAGGCCAAGGGTGAGGCCGCAGTGCGAGATTTGATCGCGGAGCTTCACAAGATGGAGTCTCCCTACGCAGTTCAGCGCTTTATTAGTAGCGGCAGCTACGGTGCTGTGTGCGCTGGTTTCGATCGTGAGAAGATGCCTGTCGCCATCAAGCGCGTGTTCAACACCGTCTCAGATGGCCGTACCGTGAACATTCTGTCAGACTCGTTTCTCTGCAAGCGTGTGCTGCGGGAGATTCGCCTGCTGAACCACTTCCATCACCCGAATATCTTAGGCTTGCGTGATATCTTTGTGCGCTTCGAGGAGCCCGCGTCGCATAAGCTTTACCTGGTTACTGAACTCATGCGGACGGACTTGGCGCAAGTCATTCGTGATCAGCGCATTGTCCTCTCGCCACAACACATCCAGTATTTTATGTACCACATCCTGCTCGGCCTTCACGTGCTGCACGAGGCCGGTGTGGTCCACCGTGACCTCCACCCAGGCAACATTCTTTTAGCAGACAACAACGATATCACCATATGCGACTTCAACCTTGCTCGGGAGGACACCGAGGATACGAACAAGACCCACTACGTGACGCACCGCTGGTACCGTGCCCCGGAGCTCGTCATGCAGTTCAAGGGCTTCACGAAACTCGTGGATGTGTGGTCGGCGGGCTGCGTCATGGCCGAGATGTTCAATCGAAAGGCGCTGTTCCGTGGCTCTACGTTCTACAATCAACTAAACAAAATTGTCGAGGTGGTCGGCTCACCAAAGTTGGAGGACGTGGTCATGTTCAGCTCTCCCAGTGCCCGCGAATACTTGCGCAACTCGCTTTCAAACATACCCGCCAGGTCTTGGGAAACGGTCGTGCCGGCAGCCGACCCGGTTGCACTCGACCTCATTGCTAAGATGCTCGAGTTCAACCCCCAAAAGCGCATCAGCACGGAGCAGGCACTCCGCCATCCCTACTTCGAGTCACTTTTCGACCCGCTGGACCTCACGGAGGGAATGAGCGAGCGATTCCATTTCGATGAGTCCGTCACGAACGTTCGTGACATGCACAACATGTTCAATGCTGAGGTGGAGCGCTTCAACAACCTACGCCAGAGACGTGAGGAGGTGGCACGCGAGCGTGCCATGGCGGCACAGCAGCAGGGCGACCAGATGCTTGGTAGCGACCACATGCCTCGGACTCACAGCCTCATGGAGGTGGCAGGTAGCGCGCCGGCCGGTTCGTGATCTGAATTTGCTGCAGCGAGCAAGTAGGCAAAAACAACACGATCGCCTCCGTGCGTGTACACGGTCGGGACCGCAAGAGGTCAATTGAGTCATGCGCCGTGCGTGTGAAAAGGCGGAGTGTGTGATGTGGCGGTGCAACGTGCGATTTCACTGGTTAGGAATGGGCTTTATATCCAAAAGACTAGTGGGGGGGGGTAACAACAGCGGAGAGAGAGCCATCGAGGAGAACGAACCCCCTTCTCTGACACACACCCCGCGCCTTCAAAGCCTCTTGGCCAGGGGCCCGAAGTCGAAATCACATTTTTATCGCATTGTCTCGGCTTCCTTGTGTTATCGTAACCACTATACGCTATGATTAGCTTGCTTTTTTTTTTTTTTGAGCGTCGCAACTGAAGCAATGTGAGGTTTACCATTACTCGCCCCGCCAGGTGCACCCCACAAGACAAAAAAGAGAAACACCCATTTCTGTGTGCGCTGACTGCTTTGGTTTCTGTTGTTGTTTTTTGCCTTGTGCGCTTGCCGCGATCATCCCTCTTTCTCTTTCTCTGCCACGAATGTGCTTCACGTCTTTTTTTTATATATTTCGCCCCTCCCTTAGGCCGCCGCCCCCTCCCTCCCCCCACCCATCCACTTGCCTTGCATCTTCGTGCACACGAAGACACACACACACATACACACATGCGAGTAGCAACAAAAAACGCATGTTTATCTTTTTTTCTGTGTGTGTGTGAACCCCCGATTTTACGTTATCGTGCCCGTTTGCCTGCTTCCCTTCGCCGCCAGGGTGGGGTTGGGGTGTATCGAGACTGCCGCAACGCTTCTCTTTGACCTCCTCTTTCTTTCTGTTTTGCCATTACTCCGCTTAAAAAAAAAGAGAGAGGAGAACTGGGTCTGACTTCTTTCGGTTTTTTTTGTGTGTGATAGATTGATTCATTTTTTCAGTGTTCTTCAGCGTCCAAGCTGCCCCCACCCCCTGTCCCTGCCGTCTTCGCCTTCACTCCCATCTCAGTTTTTTTTTTCGCTCCCTCTACCCGCTTCGCCCTCTCAGCTTTCCTGTTGTGTGTCCTACCTCATTTTGTTTTGTTGGCTGCGCAGTCCCATGTCCCCTTCTACTGATGCTCCTCTCCTTTGTTGATTTTCAGGGTCCGACCCCCCCCCTCTTTTCTCTCCCTAACTGTCCCTTTGAAAACGAACAAAATTATCTCTTCATATGACTTGTGCTTCATCTCTCTCTTTCCCTCCTCTTCCCCCCCCCCTCCCTCCCCCTCCTCGTTCCCAACATTTTTCGCTTCGGGGGACATCTTCGCAGATCGCCTTCAGTCATCAAGTGTGTTCTTGTCTCTCCCATGGACAAAAAAAAAACGAGTGCAGGTTCATAAAAATAGAAGATAATGCGCCGCGATGTTACCGCCATGCGTCCCCTTCTCTCTCTCCCCCCTTTTCTTGCTCTGTTTTTTTTTTTTTGGGTATTGTTGTGCTCTCTGTGCCCTCTTTCTGAGTTACGGGGGTGGGCGTTGATCCACACGAACCGCTTTTTTTTCCCGTTCTCTCCTCCCCACAAGATAACGAGCAAGCCACATTCAAAAGACAAACACACACACACACATATATATATATATTATATTACATGTACAAGTATATGTATGTGTATGTGTGTATACGTAAATATATGAACATATATATTTATAGTTGTATAACCACGACAGCTGCCAGCACGCGCGTTGGCAAGTCGGCATTTGGACAGGTGGTTCAGGGTCATCTACACCCGCTTGAAGTACACACACACACACACATACACACACACACACACACACACACAAACGCAGTCATGCACCGCTAGGGTCGAATCAACTTGGCAGTGGTCAGACATCAGCCAGTGCGGCATATAGGATGAATTCTGTAGTTTGGAGACCTCTTCGTCCGGAGGTTCTCTCCCCCGGGGGGGAGCGAATATCCGGGGTGGGTGAACAAGATGGAGACAAGCACCGCGTCTCTTCTCCCATTGTTTTTCTTCCTATGATGTTGGGATTGTCTTTATGATCGCCAGGCGATTAAAAGGTCCAGCACACACGTGTGTTGGAGCGTGCACGTCAGGTCGTGTTATGACAAGAAGCGCATCTCATCCTCGCCCCCCCTCCCCTCCCCCTTTCTCTTCCTCTTCCTTCTCTCTCCCTTCTTTGTATTCTTCCCTCACCATGAGCACCATTGCGTGTTTCCCATCGTCACCTCCATAAAAATCGACACACACACACACACACACTAAAAAGGTCTTCTCACGCGTTGTGAAAAAAAAAAAACTGCAGGAGTCTTTGACATCTCGCTGACTTCTCAGTGCGCCTGCTTCTCTCTTTCCCTCCTCTTCCTCCAATACACGTTTTTTTTTCAGCACAGTTGGTTGTTCGCCCATCATGTCCAAGACTCTCTACACACTGTACGAGGCGCCGACGGGGTACGCCATCTTCAAGGTTCGTACGACGGAGGAGATTGGCGCCGAGGACGTGGCGCTGCAGAAGGAGCTGCAGAACTTCAGCACTTTCTCACCATGGGTGAAGCTGGTGTCGTTCGCGCCATTCGAGTCTCCAGAAAACGCACTCGAGGACGCCGTCTGCATCTCTGAGAATTTGATCAGCACCTTCCTGAATAACTTTCTCACTGCCGCCTTCGCCAAGAAGGTCGCCAAGGATGAGTCCAACTGGGAGTTGGGCGTGCAGGACCCGAAACTGGGTAGTGCGATCCACGACGAGCTCAACATCCCGGTTTTGTGCAACGAGAGCGTAGCCGAGATTAGCCGCTGCATCCGCCTCCATGCCGAGAAGCTTCTTCCGGAGCACAACGAGGGCGACGTGCCGCGTGCGCAGTGCGGTCTCGGCCATGCGTTCTCGCGTAACAAGGTCAAGTTTAACGTGCACCGCAGCGACAACATGATCATTCAGGCATCAGCACTGATGGAGCACATGGACAAGGGCGTGAACTTGTTGGGCATGCGGGTGAAGGAATGGTACGGCTGGCACTTCCCCGAGTTGGCCAAGGAGGTCCCGGAGCCTCTCAAGTACGCCAATGTGGCGCTCCTCATCGGCAGCCGCAGCTCTCTCGAGGAGGTCTCGGAGGAGGACGTGAAGGCCAAGCTGGGTGACATCCTCGAAGGCGACGAGGCCCTCGCGGCGCGCGTGTACGAGAAGGCGGTGACGTCGATGGGCGGTGATATGGCGGACGTGGACTGGGATTGCATCCGCACCTTTGCGAAGCGCGTTGCCTCCCTAGGCCAGTACCGTGTTGCCCTGGCGCAGTATCTCGTGGACAAGATGATGCTGGTTGCCCCGAACCTCACGCAGCTGATGGGGCAGACCATCGGCGCGAAGCTCATCTCGAAGGCTGGCTCTCTCACGAACCTCGCCAAGTCTCCTGCCAGCACCATTCAAATCCTGGGCGCTGAGAAGGCGCTGTTCCGCGCCCTCAAGAAGAAGAAGGGCAACACCCCCAAGTACGGCCTGATATTCCACTCTTCCTTCATCCAGCGTGCAGCGAAGGAGCACCGTGGAAAAATATCGCGATACCTCGCCAACAAGGCCGCGCTCGCGTGCCGCATTGACTGCTTCATGGACGCCCCGCCGACGGTTTTTGGTGATAAGCTGCGCGAACAGGTCGAGGCCCGCCTAAACTTTTTTGACACGGGCAACAAGCCTCCCAGCAACAAGGCGGCAATGGCGGAGGCACTCGAACAGTACCAGCGCATCCTCCGCAAGCGCGACCGCAAGCAGGCGGAGGAGGACGCCGAAGAGGCACCAAAGGTAAAGAAGAGCCGAAAGGTCGCGGCTCCCTCGGACTCCGATTAGGGGGTTACGCTGCGTGTAACCAGGATGCAAAGGCCATTACTTTCTGCAGCGTAACCTCCTTTCTCATCCTTGGCAACAATCATGAATATGTGCGTGGCTGTGTATGTATGTGCCTTCCCCGTCCCCCCCCCTCCCCCTTTTCCGGTTGTTGTTTTTAACGAGGCGTCGTTGTTCTCTCCTGTGGTATTTTTGTGTTTGATTTGTTTAAAGTCTTCGTCTGCGCATCGCCTGCCTCCGGCACCCTCTCCCCCCCTTCACGCTTTTTAAAAAAAAATTGCGTGCTCTCCCCGCCCCGCCGCCCGTTTTTGTTCGCGAGTTCTCTTTTTTTTTTTTCGTCCGTCTAAGTCAATATCCCGTCCGCACGGGTGGCGCTACAACACGTACGCATACACACACTCACAGACAAACTCACCCATCAAAATTTCCCCCCTTCACCCCTTCTCCTCTCCCCTCTAGGGAGGGGTGAGCGGGGGGGGTTGGGGTTGGGGGGGATTGGGGGATATATCGTCGCAGCACCTTTGCGTGTTCGTGGAGGGAAGTTGTGGAGACAACCACATTAATTAATCGAGTCCAGATATGAAAGGAGGAGGAGGAGGAGGAGGGAGTACGACAGCACCGCGCGTTCTTCTCATTCTTTGTGGATGCACGCCCGCAGGTGTGCGTCTTGAAAAAAAAAGCTGAGTGTGAACAAGGCCTGCACACGTACACAGGCGCACACATCGACACATCCATATAAAGCCGAGCGGACGTTTGCCCTCCACTCCCCTTCTCCTTTCTTGTTTTCTCTTCTACATTTATTGAACCTCGTCATAACAAAGAAAGAAAAAAAAGTTATTGTTACATGACTTCCCCTTTTCTCAATCCTCAAACGAAAAAGAGCGGGTGCGTGCGTGCGTGCGTGTGTGTGTGTGTCGGTGTTGGTGGGGTGTGAGGGCGCTCTTCTCCCTTTTCCCTCCTCCCCGTCTTTTGTTTCCCCACTCATTTACATATCACCTGAATCGGCCGGGTGAGTTCATGTGATTGCCAGAGTGAGGTACGATAGGGGTGGTGAAGGGGCAGTAGCAGCAACACCAGAGGCTTCCCCCCCCTCTCTCCCCCCTACCACCACACACACACAAAGATGCACAGAATGCACTGCGTGTTTAATGTGCCACTTCTGGCCTCATCTGTCTCCCATTGAGCCTCCCTTCAATATGGGGGAGTTTATCCCTCGCACCCCCGTATTTCTCAGTGGCTGGATGACTCTTAACCTTTAGTACCACCGCCAGCTTTCTTGCAAGGCATGTCCCCCTCCACCTGCCCCCCCCCCTTAACACACACACCCACACTCACATTTACACGAGCCTCAGGCTTGCTCACACTCCACATCTCATCACTACCAGCCCCACCCCCAGCAGAGAGGTGAGACATTCCCATATACACTCTGCGTCAGCAGAAAAAAAAAGGTTGCTCGTGTGTTGCATCTTCACCATCCCTCGCTTCACTTCACGCACTCCCCCCCCTAATTGGCCATGTTGAGGACGTCGTATGTTCTTAAACCAATCTGTTGCGATGGCTCTGATAGCGTGCCCGAGGCTTTTCCGACGGAGCACTTGGGCGACGTCTACTTATGTGCGTCTTCACCTCCCGTAGTCGAGGAGTGGGTGGGATGGCCTGAGGCGCCATACGTGGTGGCTGGTAGCACCCGGTATTGGATAAGCCAGCGCGGCACACCTTCGTCTGGTATGCCCTCGGACCTCTCGGCGCTCCGTGCTGCGCGCACAGAAGCGCAGTGCCACCGCGATAAAGCCTCATCACCAATGCCGCCACCGCCCCTTCTTACCCCTGTTCCTCTCGATGTGCTTTGCCGTGCGTACGAGGCAGCAGACGAGCGTAGTGGGAGCGCCTTTTTGCAGGTCTACCCTGTCGGAACGCACGGTTTACTGTCTGTGGAGGCCAAATCCATGTTAACGGGGTGCACTATGGCCGCCCTACGGTCACAACTATCGTACTTGCTGGGTTTCTTTGCACAGCAGCACTTGGACGGTGGCGATGTTGTCTTGGACAGTGATGTCATGGCGGTAATAAAGCAGCACTGTCGTTTATCGACATCCTTTTCACCGTCGTCACCGAGCGCATTACATGCTCACTGCGGCGCAGAAAAGGATGGCAGTGTCGCACGGGGTCAGGGTTGGGTGGTGTCATGGACATCGGAGCTCGTTCTTTGTGTGGCCGCTTCGCTTATCGCTGCTGGACCGACGTTGGCCGCTGTCTGTCCTCCGCTATGTGTGGGGAACTGTGGCGAGGCCATCAAAGCGGCGCTGTACTTTGCTCTCAGTGTTTCACTGCAGCACAGCGTTGCCGTCGACTCTGGCGACAAGAATGTGTCAGCCTTCACTAGACCCGCATCCGCTGCGGAGAGGCACCTGCGCCACACTGTGTTGTCTGTACAGCTCGAAGCGTGTGCGGTGACGTCCTCGCATCCACTGGATGTTCGCCACGCGGTGGATCTCGCAAGGGTTCTTTACTCGCGCCACGTGCGCCCCGCGCAGGCGCACGCCGAGGACGGCACGGACGCATTCCGGGAACTCGCACATATTTCGGGTCAAGTTGGTGATCCGGTGGTACTGGCCAGGGCGCGCCTTCTTTGGGGGGAGGCACTCCAGTCGTACCAGTCCAGCGCCATCGCTGCGCAGCGCTGCGTCCTTTTCGTGCTGATGCACGATGTGGCGGCGCAGTCCGGTCCCGCCGCTCTACTCCCCCTGTCGGCTCGTGAGGAGCGAAGCCGCGCTCACGCCGCGGAAAAGTCTCACGGCGTTTTTTTCTCGTCGGCCTTACGCGACCACGTGCGAACTTCTGTCCAGGTGCGCAGTGCACCAGCGTACTTCAATCACATTCTTCTTTGTCATGCGTGGTCTTGTGATGACGCGGTCACTGATGTTCACGCCCGCCACTGGGCAGACACGCTTGCGAACGCTGACGCTGTGGCGCCTGCCCGCGTCGCGATGGAGTGGAGAGCGTGTCTGCGCACTCCCATGCAATGTGACGGTGAGAGGATTGCTTTGGATGCCGTTGGGGGCCAGACATCAGAACCCACTCCGCTGCAGTGGATGCTCTACACTGCGCGCCGTCAGCTCGTCGTGGCCGTTGCCAACCGATCACAAACGGTCTTGACGGGTCTGAAGCTAGGTCTCGACAGTGGAGCTCTTTCGGAGCCCAACCGCGTTCCTCAGTTTTCCTTGCCTGCGCTTCGGGCACTGGCGGAGCAGTGTGTGAAGGCGCTGCCCATCGCCCGTGGTCTCCTGAGCTGGCACTGTCCGTGGCCTGTTCCGTCGTGTCTGCGGAGTTTGGATACCCGCGCCGGAGCTCCCTCTGCCGCAGAAGTGGAGGAGGTGTTGTGGACACTGCGCATCCTATGTAAACTGCGGTGGAGAGCGACACAACTGTACGAGGCAGCTGGTGACTTGACCGAGAAGCACAGGCAGCTGAGCTATCTGCGAGACGACCTGCAGCGCTGGTCGTCGCGTCGCAGTGCGCGAGCACTAGCGGTTGATGGCATCACTCTCGCATCTGAAGCTGCTACGCGGACGGCTTCTGTCGAGGATGTTGTGTGCCACATCGACGACAGCGCTTGGAGCTCCCTGGTCAAGGAGCTTTCAAGGATGTTGCCGCCGCCGTGACGTCGATGATGTTCCTCTCACCGTCTCTGCCCGCCTCTGCTCATCTGCGCCGCTCTGCCCACAGCGGCCACTTTATAATTTCTTTTTTTTCACGATACAAACTGTGTCAATGTGATGCGTCCGCCTTCGCATGCTTTCTGTCAGAGGGAGGGAGAGAGAGGGGGGGGGTGCCTGGGCACTCTCCCTTCGTCTTCCTCCCTCGCATGTCCATCCCACTGAGGTTTACGAGGGAGTGCGTTTGATCTCTGCCACCCGCTGCAGACTGCAAGAACATTCATGCAAGCGTGGGGCAGTGGACTTAATCGTTGTGTGGGTCTTTCTCTCATCGCTGCTGTGCCATTCAATCCGCTACTTCCTCCCCCCTCTTCTCCCACCCCTCTTCTCCCACCCCTCTTCCCCCAGTACCTGCATCCGCACATACTCCCATTATAATTATCACTGGTATCGGGGCTCAAGGCAACCAGAGCCGCCCCCCCCCCCCCCCCCCGGGAAAGGAACTTGCATCCCCAGCCACCGTGTTACATACATAGACTTGGCCACCCTACTTCGGTGCTTCCCCCCCTCCTCCTCCCCCTCCCCTCTCCTCCTCCCCCTCCTCTCCAACTCGCTATTTTGACAACGCCACTGGTTGTCCGCAGTGCGTTTCATTCGTCTCTGTTGTTCTGATCTTTTTTTTTGTTTTGCGTGCGTGCGTGCGTCGTCGTCGTCGTCATGATGATGATGTGCCGCAGTTTCACGGCTGCAGTGGTCACTGTAGCGGTCGCTTTGGCGCTGACTTCAACCGACGCCCTGGCCCAGGCAGGCCAGACGTGCCCCGATACGACGAACCCGCTGGCAAAAGTCGATTACACTGACGCGGCAGTGCAGTCCTGCGTTGTTGAGCGATGCTCTGCGACGCTGGGAACCGTCCCGACCCTGACAACAAGCGGCTTTTGTAATGGTGACGCCACCACCGAGTCGTCTGTGGAGTGCAGCAAGTTATGGGCAGCCTACAGCGAGTACTATGCTTGCCTCATGCGCGCACTTCAGGGTACCACACACGTCGACCTCACCGCCCTCGGCGCTGAGGTGAGTAAATTCATGAGCACCCCCGGCTTTCCCTATCGCCTCTCCGTCCTTGGCTGCTACACGTGCAACCATTTTCGTCTAAGTGTATTTCCATTGTTAGGCAGCACGTGTGCAGCCTGGACGTGTGCCACCATCTCTTCACAGAGCCCGTCTGCGCCAATGAATGGCCAGCCGGACCGGGGCTACAACCAGCGCCTATGCAGCACGGGTTGTATCGCGTCGGTCATGATGATCCCTTTCACAGTTGTCACGTGTGCTTTATTTTTGGCCTGCTGTTTCTGCTGGCCGTCGCCATCGCTCAAGACAACCTACGAGGCGTGGCTTCAGGAGGAGAGAAAAGAGAAGGCTCGTGGGCCCTCGGTTGACCACGGCACCCAGCGTGAGCCTACGTACGGTATCTACAACGCTGCGCACGAGCCGTTGGCGAGGAAGGATTCGTGACGTCACTCCGTATTTTGCGTTTTTTTTTTTTTTTTGGAAGGGGGTGGGATGGAGGTAGGCGAATGCTGTGTACAACGCACACTCGGCTCACGTGCGCACGCTCCTCGCGGGGGCCAAATCTCATCGGTATGTTGGACTGTAATGGAAACAGAAAAAAAACAAACATACTCCGCGAATGGATCTCCACGAAGAGGAAGAGAGGGAGAATCACTCTGGACGCATCCAGGGTCAGCCCCCTTCCTCTTCATCCGCCGTGCACGAACATCGCTACACACGGGTTCTTTGCTTACCCCAAAACATCCACTACCGTATATAACCGACTACTTCCCCCCGACCACACTCCCCCCCTCCCACACACACACACATACACCCCACCCTCCACGTGTGTGTCTGTGTGGGAGGGGGGGAGGGGGGGAGTGTGGTCGGGGTGAAACTCGTAGACGCCAGCGGTGTGTGTCGGCACTCTCTCCTCAACACCCCTAGAACCACGCCAGACATTGATATAGCGACCTCGATTGCTTCATCTGTGTTTGTGTGAAGTCCACAACTGCCGTTGTTGTGGCCCCCCTTTTTTTTTGCCCTGTGCTGCTGTTTCGCCTCTCTGTCCCCTTGTGTTTTTTCTTTCTTCAATTACGACTGTTTTTTTGTTTTGTTAGTCGCCCCCCCTCTTCCCCCCCCCTCGCACACCATCGGCTTCTTCGACCCTTCTCGGTGACAGGTAGCCGAGCGCGCTCTGCACAATCATTCGCTTCTCTCGCGCGTTGTTCACCACCGCCCCGTCCTGCCTCTCTCTTTCCACCCACAGTCCATGACGTTTTGAAAGACAGCAACAACAAAAAAATATGTTTTTGCTCGCCTTCTTATCTCCCCCCCTGTTCTTCCTGTTTTGCGTTTGCTCGTGTGTATATCCCCTTTCCATTTCTCGATCAGATTAAAAAAAAAATAGTATCTGTGTGCGCGCGCGTGTTTTCGGGGGGAGGGGGGGAGGGGGAGAGGGGTGCGCTTGAGTTGGTTCAGTCTGCGTTTTTGTTTTGCGTTTTGTTTCTTCATTTTTTCTTTTTTTTTTCATGTTTATGAATCCCCTCCTCCTCCTCCTCTTCCCTTCTCCTCTCCCCCTCACACTGGCATACATGTATATATATATATGTGTGTGTATATACACAAGTATTCTGTGTGTGTGGAGAGGAGGAGGAGGAGGAGGGGTGAAGCCAAGCGCGCGGTGCCTATGCGAATGTGCGTGTGCGTGTGCGTGTGCGTGTGCGTGTGTGTGTGTGTGTGTGCCTGGATGAATTTCTCCGCGTCTCAGCCCTTGCAGCGGTGTGTATGCCCTGTGCGTATATGTATATGCGTGTATGACCCCAACCAACACGTATGCGTGTACCACAGCCGCCTGTTTGCACACACACACGTGTGGGGTTGTACACGCTGTTGCTCGTGTTTGTGTGTTTGTGTTTTACAAAAAAAAAAACAACATCCCTCTTTTGTGCTTTGTTTGTTGCCCGTGACTTTCCTCCAGCTGTTTTCTTTGTTGTGAGATTGACTGTTCTCATCTGGCATCTCTTGCCCCCCCCCCTTCATCTCCAATTATCCCGACCCCCTTTGGTCGACACCGCACTGTGCGGGGGTAGATGGGGGCCAACGGCGAGAGGGGCCGCATCTGCATTTTGAGGTGGGAGGGGGGGGGAGAGAGGGCGAGGGAGAGGCGCTCTTTTTTTCCTTTTTCCTTTTCTGTTCGACCACACATGTGAAATCGCCAACAACAAAATTTAAAGACATGCACGAAAAAAAAAATGAAGGCATGGAAAAGTGTAGCTCTTTTCCTTTCTCTCCCTCTCCCTATCCGCCCCTGCCCTTCTCTCTCCTCGCTTCCATTCTGGCATACTAAAACTCAAAACTCATGCGATCCTCTCTGCTCTACTCGAACCTTTCTACACAGTCGTACACACACGTTTATATATATGTGTACATATATACACATATATATATATATACATATATATGTACCCAAGCTGCTCCCTCTATTCTTCGCGCATACGTTATCGATCATCATTGGTCTAATCCAGGCGAACAGCTTTTTTTTTTCTGGTGATCATCAGTAGCACTGCTTTCGTTTCATCGTTCTGGGTTTTTTTTTCTTGCCTCCATCATTGTCTCCCCCTCTCCGCTTGGCCTCCCGGTTGCCCCCCCCTCCCCTTGTAACGGCTGTATTTCTGCTCGCAGACGTCGTGCGCGGGTTCGAGTCCTCACGCATTTCTTTTCTTTCTTCTAGTATTGTGTTGTCTCGGCGGCGCCGGGGGCAACGTGTGTCATTGGGCTTGTGTTTCTGTGCAACAACTTGCCTTGACTGATCACCCTCAAACATACCCCATACACATTCATACAAACGAGAGCCCCCCCCCCCCATTTGCCGGGGTGTTGTTGCGCCTGACTCCTCCACTTCGCCGCCAGCATGTCGCAGAAAAAACGCCAAACTAAGCGTCAGTCGGAGGACTTCCAGAGGAACGATGTAGAGGGCAGGAGCTCCGTGTATGCGTTGCCGCAGAGGGTACCGGCGGCGCCGAACGAGGCCAGCATTCTCCTCACGGAGGATGATCTACGTCGTGACTTTGAAAGCGAGATATCCGAGGTCACCCATGACAAGTCTCTCAGTCGCAGGCAGCGCGCTGAAAGGAAGAGGGAGCTGTTGAAGCTCCAGGTTCTCGTGGAGAGCGAGCGTGAGCGCCGCGCCATCGCTGCGCTGGAAGCAAAGCTGCCGCGACCGCAGTGGTACTCGAGCGACGACGACGACGACGACGACGAATCGGTCCTCTCTGATGTAGAGAGGGCTGCGATCAGCGAGCTCAAGAAGCAGCCAGAGGGCGGTGCGGGGCTCGTGTTCCGCGTCCTCTACACAGTGCTGAGTGCGGTGGCGTTCGTTTTTCACCTGACGAGTACCTGCCCGATCCCATGGTTGCGGAGCAAATCGGGCCGAACGTATGGCGTGTGGAGCGCGACGGGCGGCGGTCAGCCGGATCTCAAGGTGAGGGACATCCACGACTGCTCGTACGAGATGCAGTACTGGCAGGCCGCTGCTGCCATGTCCGTGTTGGCCACCATTGTGTCGTGCGCCGCCACGATTGGCGGCGTCTTGCTGTGTGTGAACCAGGGCCATATGGCTCTCTCCTTCATTTTCAGCTTCTACAGCGTCGTGTTCTCCCTCACCTCGTGGGCTCTTGTGGTGGCACTCTCCCACCACTTCCGCTGCGGTAAAGGGGTTTTCGCAAACGGCGTGGCCAACCTGGACGCCGGTTTCGCCTTGACCCTCTGCGGGTGGGTGATGCACATGGCCGCCATCATCGTCCTCGGGCTGCACTTCTTCAAGTACTGGACGCGCTCAATCCACAAGGGCAATGCCCATGCTCTGCGATTCATTTACGTGGCTGTTGGCATCGTCACCCTTCTCTTCTACAGTGTGGGTCAGGCCTACGCAATGTGGGGCAAGACGTTTCCAGACGTCAAGGTTTCTATATCGATGTGGCACGTACAAGTTCACGACCGCCAGACACGGTTGTCCACATTCCTGAGCCGCGGCTCGTACAGGTGCACCACCATCACCCACCGCATGAAGGTTGTGGCAGCGTTCATGATTATGAGCATCATTTGGCTCTTCTTCGCAGTCGTCCTTGGTACAGGTGCGTGCTACAATTCTTATTACATTAAGCATTCTCTTTTTTTTGGTTACAGCTCCTCCATCTTCGCTCTTGTTGCGTGGATTACGCTGCTGGTGACGCGGTACAGTCGCCTGTGTACCGGTGCTACGCCATACGGCCAATCGTACTGGACGGATATGGGATACAACGGCATCCCGTCTGGCATCGATAATGCGCAGATTGACTTTGACGGCTACACCTTTCGGGAGGGCTTCGGCCTGATTGTGGCGGGCTGGGCCATTAGCCTCCTCGCTACTGTGCTCAACACAGTCCTTTGAGAATGTCAATTCCCTGCGTGACTTTGTGATAATGCCGCAGCTCTCTCTCTCTCTCTCTCTCGCAGAGACCTATTGGTGGTCGACAAGCCTGCCCCCTCTCCCCCCAGGTAGATAAGGGCTCCGGTACAATGCCAGTGCGGACAGCGTCATATCAGCTCCGTGTGCTTCGCCACCGCACCATCTCACCATGAGCGAGGAATAAAAAAGAGGAGGGGAGGGGTTCATGATCCTTCACGCCGAACAGTCGGTACTGAAGCGGCAGCGGCATCAGAAAGCCATCCCTTGCGAAACATACTGCAGGTGTCCGGGTTACCTCCCAGAGCGTTTGCTCAAATTTTACATTTTTGATGCTGCTTTTCTAACTGTTGATGTCCCTCTGCCTCTCTTTGGCGTCTGTCCCGTATACCGATCAGCTTGGCGGTGTTTTTTTTTTTTCGCGTGCTTTACTCTTTTAGGTCGTTCCCTTCGATGCTTGAGATGCACTCATACGCGCGCGCGCGTGTGTGTGTGTGTGTGAGTGTGTGTGTGTGAATGCTTTTCTTTTTGGGTGTGTGTTGTGTTTTTTTTTCTTCCGCATTGGCAGTGCGGGTGGCTAGGGCTGTGTGGTGGGGGTGAGGGGGGGGGGAGGGGACAGAGAAAGAGATGGTGTGTGTGTGTGTGTGTGTGAGCCGTCATCTCTAATCGCCTCTTGCCACTCGTATCATTTTTATTTGCACTCATTCTTTTTTTTGCTCCCCGGCTGACCATTTTCTCTATTTCCGTGCTGCCGTCACCCTCTCACTTCTCCCCTTCAGCTCATCTGCCAAGTTGTTTTGTGCAACTCGCTGCTTTTGGTACACGTCGATTACCTCACAGCGACTCGCCTCCGTTTTTTTTTATTACGTGCGCTTTGAGCGCACGCTCAGAGAGAAAGAGAACCCCTCTGCCATCTCTTCGCTGTGTGTACGTCTGGTGGTGTTTTTATGTTTTATTCTGTTTTACTCGGTTTGGTTTGACCTAGAATGTCTTCGTCCTCAAGTTTTCTTTTTTTTTTTTGCGTGTGGGTCTTCTTTTTGCGATTTCACTTTTGATGGTCATTTCGATGAGGGTGAGGGGGGAGAAGGGGGAGAAGGGGGAGGAGGGGGTTGGGTGGTGGTGAACGGAGCGCGCGCGCTTGTGTCCGTGTGTGCTTGCGTGGGGTGGGGGGATTATTTTTGGTTCACCCTTTATTTATTTTTTCCCATTTGCTGTTCGCCTCTCCCCCTCCCTCCCCCTCCCTCTCCCTCCCCCTCCCCCTCCCCCTCCCTCCCCCTCCCCCTCTCTCCCTCCCTCTCCCTCTCTCGTTTCCGCTTCATTCGCGTCTCCCTCACGGCCTTTACCGCTTCTTTTTTGCCACCCTCTCCCACCACTTTTCTCTTACTGCGTGGGTGCGCGTGTTTGGGGGCGCGGTTGCGAGTGCCATGGATGCGACTGGCGGCGGGCTTTGCTATCTTTGGCCGGGCTCTTGTTTCTGTGTTCATGAACGTGTATATTTTTGCTTGTTTAGCGATACCTCAGCGCGCGCCGACGACTGTTGCTGTGAACGTGGCGCTGCGTTACTTATTACCACCTGCCCACCCACAAGCTTGCTTTTGTGTTCTTGCTGTCTTCTGTTGCCTCTACTTGTTGTGCGGGATGACTCCGTACTGCCTTAAAAAAAATACGTGCGGAATATTTGTCTTCTACAGAGATGCGCCTGCTCAGCAATGTGTGGCCGGAGAACAAGGCTTGGGCAATCTATTTATATTGATATTGATATTTATATATATTTTTTTCTCTCTGTGTTGGGGGTGTCTCTATCCATCGCTGTGCCTTTTGACCCTCTCGGGGGCAACGATGGTCCGGCTGGTGAGTCGAACTCTGGACTCGCGTGTGTTACACGTGCGCGGGGTTGAACGTCTCGCTTTTCTAAACTCTTTTTGAACTCTGTGTGTACCCCAGTACTTGTCGTCGCTGTCACGAGTCCCTCCCTTCTCAAACATCACTACTACTACCACCGACTCCATTTGGGGGTGAGCAAGAGCTAAGAACAAAACGAAAATGAAGAAAAACAGTGGGACAGGAACACGCAGTCATTACTACGCATTCCTTTCCCTTCCCGCTCCGAATATGTGGTGAAGCGCCGCTATCCCCCCCCCCCGCACACACACAACTAATGATGTGAGGGGGAGGATGGGGCACACCAGCAACTTTATTGTTCCGCCCTTCCCCCCCCCTCCAAACTCCAGGAGGGAAAGGGCGGGCGGCGGTCTGCGGAACACCATGAGCGAGGTGCAGCAGCACAATAAACAGAGCTACGCAAAAAATAAAAAAGAAAATGAAGAAGGAGGTGCAAGTGAAGGTTCTACAAACAAACAACAAAAGACTCGAACATTCTCACCCAAACAAGGGCCTAGGAACGGAGGACGGCTGACCCGTTCGTGGAGTCACCAGTGCACACCAGATGCGCTACCATCCTCTTTGGTGTCGCAACCCCTGGACCACACTTTCCCTCTTCCCCTTTACGCGGGGGAGGGGCTGTGTAGCTGATATAAGACGCTTTGTCATGGAAGTCATGACTCTACATTTTGTATTTCCAGGCACACACCCGTGGTGTCAGGCTATTTTACTGACGCTCTCTTTCTCTTTCCTTGCGTGGTGTCAGGGAGAGAGAGAGCAAACACAAATTGTCCATGTGTGCCTGCCACCAAGGGGGACTACGCCGCAGTCTCACTCACTCACTCACTCACTCTCTAGTCACCACCACGGCTGTGTCGCTCGGGCACGAGCTCTGCATGTGTTGTTGCCATCTGCATCTCCTCCCTCCCCTCCCCTCCCCCCCTCCCTTCCGTTCTTCTCTCTCGGGCACTCCCTCACTTTTCAGCAGGAGCCGTCGGTCGCTCGCTCACTTTCTGACTGCGAGTATTCACCTGCTTGTCTTTGTGGCTTTCTTTAGGCCAGTTGAGCTGCCTTCACTCTAATTCGCGCCAGCCGCCCCTTCTCGTTGCTTTTTTCACGTGATTTTATATTTTTATGTTTTCTTGTTGTTTTTGCGAACGCGGTGCTCCCGTGTATTCCGCCCTCCACCCCCTCACACACCCCCTCTCCCGATAACAAACCCAAACCTACGCCACCATCGGTGCTTTGCTTTCTGCCTCGTTCCCTGCTCACTAGTCGCCTCATTCCACCACGCCCCTTCCCCTCCCCTCTTCCCCTCCTCCCCCTTTTTTTTCAAGCGACGTCTTGGCTTGCGCTCCACTCGGTTTTCTCTCATTATTCGTCTCTCTTCTTCTTCCACTCCCTCTTTTTTTCTTTGAGGGGGGGGGGGAGGGCCTTCCATAAACGACTCACTTCGAGCGCTCATCCACCCCGTGCTAGCGGGGTCTTGGTGAGTGTCTGGCTCACTGGCCTGACTCGCGCTATCAAACACGTGCCTTCTTGTTTTGCAGAAGGCGTGTGGAGTCCTTGTGCATGTCTGCTCTATTGACTGCGTCGCCGACAGGCGCCGCCGCTACCTTGGCATGTTTGCCCGAGGAGAACGCCATTGTGCTGGATAAGTGGCTGTACGACGTCTGCGGGGTGGAAGGGGAGGAAGACAACCTCCAGTTCCCCTCGCATCGGCGCCCGCAGTTTTATCCCTACGTGGAGCGGCTGCGGCGCGTGGCGAAGGCGAAGCAGTTTCTTGCGAACACCTTTGAGTACCCTTCACGGTCTGGTACTCGCGAGGTTGTCGTACTACAGAGGATGCTGGAAGCATTGGCCTCGCTTCAACAGTCTGTGACGCGAGATACAGAGGAGGTGCAGGACAGGGTGCGCCACGTGCAACGCGTTCTCGAGGAGAAGACGATGGGCGCCTCTGCCATTATGGATGAACCGAGGGTGAGCGCTGACAGAGAGACAGGGGCCTCGGGGGATAAAGATGCTTTGACAACTGCTGCTGCTGCTGCTACATCCGCACAACCAGTTTCTTTCCCTACACCTTTGTGTGCCGCGCACCCCGAACGACACACCCCTTCCCCTCAGCAGCTTGGCTACGTCTCTCTGGATTCCGTCGCTGCATCCGGTGATGGCGGTCCTGCGAACTCGGAATTACAAGAGGCGGTCATCCAGAGGACCCTTGGCGGCGAAGCTCACTTTCCAGTGTCCACCAAAAGCGCGTCTTCCATCGCGCCTGTGGCGCGTGATGCTGACTACGAAAAAAAGAGAACTCTCTCCCTGCGCTACGTGGCAGAGCTTCAGTCCAAAACGCGGGACCTGTCAACGCAACGGGCAGAGATGGAGCAGCGACACACGCGCCTCTTAGCTGAACTGGAGCAGTTGGACAAGGAGTACAAAGCGCTGCAGACGACGGAGGAGTTGGTCGTCGCCCGTCATCAGGAAACGGAGTCTTGCAAGGAAGAGGAGAGGCGTCGACTGAGTGAAGAGGCCGCCATGTATGTAGCGGAGGAGGCTCTGTTCGAGTCCGCATGGGCGAAGTGCACTGCGGCGTCTCATGGGGAGCCGGTGGTGGAATTCAGTACAGGTGAGACGGTGGGTGGCGCAGGTGAACTTCACTTGTCGGGTGAGGCCTCGCCTTCGTCCTCGCCAGGGTCGAGGACGTCGTCGCCATCCCCACCGCCCTTTTCGTGGTCTGCGCCATCACACGCGTCCTCGATCCCCAGATTGTCAGCCCGCTCTACCCACGACGAGGATCCCGTTGACGCGGCGACTGCGGCACCTCCAGATGAGGCGTCGCTGACATCGGCATCAGAGAACCAATCTGAGACCGACAGGGAGCCTTGCGGTACGTCGTCGGGTCAGATCCCATGCGGTGCCGTGAGCAGCTCCACACGAACCATTCGAGCACCTCCCCTGCAGCGGCAGGCACTCGAGGCGTTGCGTCGCCAACTGTCAGCGATCGGCGTTCGCACAGCGAATTGCCGCCGTAAACTGTTGAATGAAGGGAAGGCGCACCGTATCACATTCCACCACGCGCAGCAACGACTCAAGGACTGGCAAGACGTTGCGACGCAACTGCGCCGCACACACCACCAGCTCCGCGGACAAGTGGATGTCATTCACACTGTTTTGTCTGACACTGCAGGCCGCCTGGAGAGGGGCGATTCGACAGCACAGCGCCCCGGCTATGGCGAGCAGCTGGCTCGGTTCAACACGTTGCTAAAGGAGCGGTCGTATGAGGCGCTGCAGTACTACATGGGCGGCAGCGGTGCCGCCGCAACAGACAGGCTCTTAGACGCAAGCGCCGACGAGGAGCTGCGAGCACTGCAGCGACGCACACCTTCGAAAGCGTCAGTGAGTAGCGACATGACTCCTGCCCGGTGTGACTCGGCGATTGCATCCTCTGTTGCTACTTCAATGCATCAGAGCCCCGTTAGCAGGGCCTCTCGCTCCCTCGACAACACCCTGCAGTTATCTTCGTCTCCACACACGCCCGTGAACGGGGCAGAGAGCAACGGTTTCTCAGTTCCAGTCACATCCAGCAATGATATCACTCTCTTGCGTGGCGTCGAGACACCACACCGCCATCGTAGCCGATTCGAACTCGTTCGTCATCTGCAGCGGTGGGAGTCCGTGCTGCTGACGGAGCGGCTAGCCATCTTGAAGGCTGCGCACATGGTGCCTGGCCCCCACAGTGGAACAGGGGTCAACACAAAACAAGCGGACGGTTTCAGCGCCACGCGCTCCTACGACGATCTGCGTGCGTTGTTGTTGCGGCCCAAGACACATCCCGCAGTCTAGAGTGTTGAGCGCCTCCCCTTTTTTAAATATCTATAAATTTTTTTTTGTGTGCCTCTCGTTACGCAGTTGTGGTTGTGACGCCTGCATTATTGTCTTCGACGAAGGCGGGCACGCGCGCCCGCACGCGCAGACACAGGCGCTGTATGGCTTGTGTTCCAAATGATGTCGAGTGGTGCGTTATCATTGGAGGAATGGGGAAGGGAGGGTGAACGGTGCGTAGCGAGTAACTGCGAGGTAGTTGGCCTCCCCCCTCCCTTCCCCTCCCTTCCCCCCCTTCCCCTCCCTCCCCCCACTGCGCTCGACTTGAAACGTGTAAGGAAGGCTTTTTCGTAATGGAGGGCTGTATATCTGCCCCCTCCCCCCCCTCTTCATCCTTTTCCTTACATGCACAGGTACACGTGCCTACGCTTCCTCGCCTGGTTGCGGAGAGGGTGGTGGTGGTGGTGGTGACTGCATCTTCAGTGGATCATTCTTTCCATACTACCTCCCCTCTCTCTCTCTATGTTGAATGCGTGTTTTGTCTCGTTCGCGCCACGCCAACCAGTTCACGCGCTTGTTTCTGCTTCTACTCTGAGAGCGGCTGTCTCTGTGTGTGCCGTGCCGCCCCCAGTCACAAAGACCACAGGCCACAGACCACAGCACGCACCCAGCCAGGCTTTCCGTGCAGGGGTCATGGCGGCAAGTGCTTCCTTATATATCCCCCCTTTTGAAAAGATCGAAATCTAGAGAGTCAGAGGAACGGGGGTGGGTGGGTCGGTCGGAGAGGGAGGGGGAGGAGGGAGGGGGGGGTGCAGGACCCTCCTTTGACGCAACTGTGTAAGGCTGAGGCTTGCACGCTTTGTCACATGCACAGAAGCATCGGCGATCTGCTGGAAGAGTTGTGCTTAGGGGAGCTTCCCATGAAAAGAACGCAACACTGGGCCTTGAGAACGTCTCTTTCCCTTTATTTGCTCTCCCCTCTCCCCCTCTCCCCCTCTCCCCCCCCTCCCCCCCAAAAAAGGGGGGGGTACTCATCTCATACCGAGTACCCAATCATCGTGCACGGAAGAAACCTATGAGTCTCCCTCTTTTTTTTTTCTTTTGCTCCCTGCCACGTGTGCCCCCCCCTCCTCCTCCTCCTCTCGACCCGTCCACCCACCCTCATGGGTCATATGACCACGAAAGGTACACCCCCCCCCATAACATACTTTTCTAGTCATCATGCTCGGTAGGCTCCTGCGTTGCTCGCAGGCAACCACAGCGCCACAGCGGTGGCGCTCTGGGTTTACATCTTATCCACAAAAGCGCAGGCTCCAGCCTCTCACCTGCGCCGCGTCCATGCACGGGACAACCCTCACTGCCCAACGGATGCTCAAGGGTGACTACGGTTTCAACGTCTTTCACAACTCCAACCCGCAGCATGGCGGCAGCTATGCTCGGCATGAGCGACGCATGCGTGAGGACGAAGTGGAGGACTTCTTGAAATCTGTCAAGCACTGGCGGCCTGTTCACGAGAATACAGTCGAGTGTGATGCAGTGGATTCGGCAGAGGCTGTGAGGGCTGGCGAGTGTGACGCTACGCAGCCGTCGTCCTCGTCGGTCTCCACTTCTGCCGCTGAGTTGCCGACACCAGCGGCCTCCCGCATGGGTGAGGAGGCTATCATGCGCACTTTTCATTTCGAAACGTTTCGCGAGGCGTACCACTTCATGGGGAGACTCTGGGCCTTCTGCTACGGCACGGACAAGTACCCCCCTGTCACATGGGAGGGGACGGCGATCACTGTCTACCTCTACTCGGCGTCCTTTCGAGGCCTCAGCAAGCGGGAGGCCCGCGTGGCAGCGTTCCTGAATGATCAATACAACATGGCCCGGAAAAGCAAGTGGCAGCAGCGTCGCATAGTGGACGAGGTTGTGCGCAAGGCCACCGTGGAGGAATTGTTTGGCGAGGGCGTATCGGCAGACTTGGCGCACCGACAGACCCTGCGCACAGAACCGCTGCAGGAGATGAAAGATGGGACGCGCAGTTGGCGCACCGCTATTGGGCTGCCGCCGCAGTACCCCCAAGACAGCGGCAGCGATGGAGAGGGTACTGCTAGGGGAGTGCAAGGGACGTAGCAAAGAGTATACAGAGTCACCTCCTCCGCATAACCGGCAGTGTCTTCCCACACTCCTCACCTCGGAGGCACACGCGGGGTGCACGCAGCACGCGACTGCCTACCGTATCAGCTCGTATTTACCGTGTGTCGTCCCCTCACTCCCCCCTCACACACACACACACACACACAGAGACAGAGAAAGAGAGAGACTCACTCATATGCAGATTGATGTACGTCGTCATGTCGACGCACCAAAAAAAAAAAACTAGCACATACTCTAGGGACTGGGGGTAAACATAAGTGTGTGTGTTGCCTTCAAACTCGTTGTGTCCGTCTTTGAGCCTCGTATAGGGGGCTCATCTCCGTACATCCTACAGCCGTTGGTGGTTACAGCTCGTGGTACGGTCTTCTCTCTATGTTTTTCCTGCCCCCCTCCCCCCTCATTTTCTAATCTCTCTCCCCCTCCTCCTCCTCCCCCCCTCCTTCCCCTCTCCTTCCCCTCATCTCGGCACGCAGAGCTCGACGCAAATCAAAACCCACTCATCCACCCCACCCGTACGAAAAAAGAAAAGAACAGCACAAGGTGCAGGGGGGGGGCATACACACGCACACGCACACACGCAATGACCCAAACGTGTTTCAGCGCTCTTCTCCATAGCCGGCCGTTTCCCCTCATCCTGAAAGTATTGAACATTTTAGGCGCCTTCGGCTGCGGCACCTATGCGCTCTTTCTCCTCATACAGCGCCTGTACGGCGATGTCCGCACATTCACCGCGCTCATCTACTTGCTTTTTTTTTCGATTGTGATACCCTCGGCAGAATGCGGTTTGATGAGCCACCCACTGCTGTCCAGCTCTTCGCGTTTCCTTCTCTCACCGATTGGTCGTACTTTCCTTTACGTTTTCATGGGCGGCGTGATTCTAGGCGCTGGCATTGGTGGGTGGATTATCGGTATATATCTCCTCGCTATTGGTGTTCTCAATATTGGTGCCTTGTGCATCCGGCGAGATTAAGGGTGGACGATTGGCGTAGTTTTTTTTTGTTTTTTTTTTTATCTTGGCTGCTGCGACAGCCAGGAGCGTCGCGCCGAGCAGTGGTCTGGGCTCCGTAAGGGTCGATGACGGACTTTTAGAACACGGTGCTGAGGCAGTTCATATCGTTCAACCTGTCTTGGGGTAGTCACCTACTCGTGTCTCTCACGTCAAACAAACGCACACACACACACACGCAGTGTATGTCGCTCAAATACTTGTGTTTATCCGACTGCTTGTGTGTGGTGTATGCCAACGGATGTTAATGAAGAAACCCCCCCCCTCCCTCCCCAAGGAAGCCCACAGGTTTCTCCCACATCAGTCCTGCACGATCTGTTATACACGGGTAAAAACGAAGGGAGCTGGTCTTGGGCACATAAACGAGCTTGGCACGTGTGCGCCCCTCACATGTATCTTTTTTCGGAGGTAGGTGCCGAGCCTTCAACTCTCAACGGCTCTCTACGACGGTGGTGTGTGAGTGCCCTCCCGTTTTCTTTTTTTTGCTCGCTTTTATAACCCCCCTTCTCTCCCTCCCAAAACGGACTCTGCGTATTGATACACACACATTCACACCGATTACTTCATAAACTTAAGCATCTGTGTGGCGCACTCACACCATCGGTCTGGACCCCATCGATACAAAAAAAAACGAAGGCGATTGAACTGCTGTGGGATGTCGTCGTCTCGGGTTCAGGGTACCCCCTCCGCCGTGCTCAACAACGAGGAGACAGTTGAGGTGATTCGTACACTCTCCTCGTCATCTGCGTCATCTTCTGCCAGCACCCACAGCAGCGACACTTGTAAGAGGGTGATGGACGTGCCTGGCCTATTGCCTCCAGAGATATCCCCCGCCATCGCCGGCGCAGCGTCAGTAATTGAAAAAAGAGCAAAGAATGTGAGGGGCCAACCCCACAAGGCTCGGCAAGAGGAGAGCGCCGCTGGGCGGACGGCAAGGCAGCCCCCACCACCCTCGCCATACCCCACGCCCCGCAAGCCGCACTCTTCCGTTGATGCCCCCATTTTACTCCAGCACCACTTCTCTGCGGTTGAGCTGCAGTTTCAGCTCGAGCAAGACCGCGCGCAGCGCTCTACGATTACCCCGCGTGATGTTGCCAATCTCGTTTTGTGGAGTGTGCCAGCGCCGATCCCGATCATCGAGTCGCCGCGCATTTTCTTTATAAAGAATAAATCGCAGGTGCGCAACACTGTTGTTATCTATGTGAACGGCTGGTCGTATGATGAGATGTTGTGCACCGGTGTAGGCCTGCCGCGACGGCATGGCGAGGAGGCACATCGCAGCAACGCGCTCCCGGGGCAGGCAACTCCATCGTACACGACGGACAGAGATGAAAAAGTCACCGCTCACACCGTAGAGGCCACTGCGACCGCGGCGAGGGCGAAGGACGACTGCAGTGATTCGTCTGCGCACTGGAACAAGGAGCTTTGCCGCTCTATGCTGAGTGCGGTGCGTGAGGGTCGATGCTGGGCGCGCCCCAGTCAAGGTGCGGGCTGTGCTGGTGGTGTCCAGTACTGCCCACTTTTTATTCCGAGCACCCGCAACGAGCTGGAAAAGGATCTGTGGTGGCGCAACGACGCAGTGCGCAGGCCTGGGCCCTCTTCAACTGGCTCATCCTCTGCGCTGAGCTCTCTCTGCCCAAAGCGCAGCCGCGGCGAGGGGGGCGGGGAAGTAGTGGATGGCCACCGCACGAGCCCCGCCGTCGAAGATGCCCGTGGCGTCGGCAGCATGTTCCAGAAGGCAATGCGACTACATGCAAACGATCCACGCTTGGGTGACGTGGCAACTTCTGCGGAGAAGTCTGTCGGTGCCGATGCGGCACCGACAGAGGCCTCGCCCGCCTTCACATCGGATGCCTTCCAGCAGCACCAGCACCTTTGGCAAGATCGAGTCGTTCTCCAGGAGTACGCCCTGCACCTCCCAGAGCACGCGGGGGAGCTGCAGCAGTTGGGCTTCACCCTTGTGCCCCCTGAAGGGATGACGGTTGCTGTATCTGCAGATACCGACAGCCCCGAGGATGAGGAAGGGGAAACGGGGGGCCGGAGTGACAGTAATGGAGAAGGAAAGCGCGATGTCTGGGTGAGTTTCGCAGCAGCCTCCCCCGCTGCAACGCCAGCGGTGAAGGTTGTCGCATTCGACTGTGAGATGGTGGAGGTGGAGGGCGGTGAGAGTGCTCTGGCTCGAGCAACGCTGGTCGACGTGCTGACGGGCAACGTTGTGTTGGACCTGCTCGTCAAGCCACGGCAGCGCGTTACGGACTATCGGACTCGCTTCAGCGGCATTGATGCGGCGATGCTTGACCCAGTCTCCACTACTCTTGCAGACTGTCAATCTGCGCTACGGCGCATTATCAACACCGATACTTTTGTTGTCGGGCACAGCCTTGAGAACGACTTCAAAGCGTGCAAGTGCATTCCCAACTGCTACGTGCTCGACACAACGTGGCTGTTCCCGCATCCGGCGGGTCTGCCCTACAAGAACGCACTGCGCTTCCTCGCGCAGCGCTACCTTCAGCGGCGTATCCAGCAAGGCTCACACGACAGCACCACTGATGCCTTGGTAAGCGCGGAGTTGACGCAGCTAAAACTTCTCAACGGTCCTTCTTTCGGCATTCGACCACGCGTTAGCGTCTTGGGCCGTATAGCGGAGGCGGCTGGAAGCGCCAGCGATGGCGTAGGCTCTGAGCAGGAG
This sequence comes from Porcisia hertigi, assembly GCF_017918235.1. Lineage (NCBI taxonomy): Eukaryota > Euglenozoa > Kinetoplastea > Trypanosomatida > Trypanosomatidae > Porcisia > Porcisia hertigi. The sequence continues at coordinate 133,515 of NW_027150679.1, forward strand.
CCAGAGAAGACAACCAGGGCAGAGCTGGACGTTCGGATACATCTCTTCGACGATGCCACGACGCTGGCCTCCCTCCTCCCAGCCCCGCAGAGGGAAGATACTGCCTCTGCGGCTCACAGGGAGGCGAGTGGTGAGCCAAGGACAAGTGCGCCTCAGCAGCCTCGATCTGCGTTGGGCCGTATTGACACCGTAGCGGTACGCAACGACGAGGACGCGATGCGCAAAGCCGTTCGCGCCCTCCAGCGTCGCGCGCATCAGGAGGCCCGTGACGCCGCTGCCGCCGACGGTGTCGATCGCGACAAGGACGCGACCAAGAGGCCAAGTTTTTCTCTGTTCTGGATTCAGTTGACACAGGCCAAGGCGGATGTGGTTCTTCCGCCAGCAGAGGCATCCCCGCCGTCCGCAGCGGTGGCAACGGAACAGGAGATCCAAGCCGTTGGAGGCGTGGCGCCTGGCGATGACTCCAGCATCCATGATACGAGCTCTGCATACACAGCAGTGCAGTTCCACACGGTGCATGACACAAACCGACGTGTGCTGCGCATCGTTGAGGCCTGTCCGGATGAGACTCTTGTGATTGTCCTGACGGGGCGCTGCGAGGGAGAGGCCGGGGGAAACCACCTTTCACGTGCACAGGGCACGTGTTTTGCATTTGTGAAGGATAGCAGCGCCCCTGGCCCCCGTGCAGAGGAGCTCATAAAGTTGACAGACCACGACAGCGTGAATGGCTTGTCACATCCGTCGGTGGTGGGCGCTGAAGTAAACGACGCCCCAATGCGGAGCGAAAATTCGCTGGCGACGTCCGCCGCATCGCATCGTGTTGAAGAGAAGGCGGCCATGATGGAGAACACACCGCCTGCATGTAAGCAGCAGTAAATCCTAGTCGTTTGACCAAAAAAAAATAAAGCGATGTGAGGAGGGAGGGGGAGGGGTGGGTTGGTGGTGCGTTGGCCCGTGTTTTTTTTCATCCAGACGTCTTGAGGACATCTAAAGCTTCCTGTAGCGCCTCTCTAAGTCTTTTGTTCTCCCTTTCCGCCGCTTCGCCTTACACTCCCTCCCCCTCCCCCTCCCTCCCCCCCGAGGTAAGTTGGGGGGGGGTGCAAGGCGACGGTGGCTGATTTCATTCACTGGAAAAGGTAGGGTTAAGGACACCCACCCGAGCACAAGGGCAACAATAACGATAAAAGTGGTCTTCTGACGGTGTCGGCTCGACTCGGCGCGCCAGTCGTCACCCCCTTCGAATCTCGGTGTGTGTGTGTGTTTGGGGGTGGGGTGGGGTGGGGTGGGGTGCGGGGTGGGGGGTGGAGGGGGGGTGAAGGGGGAGTACTCACTCTTGAAGAGTACTGTCCATCGCCTTTTCTAGGCACCTTTTTCGCCCTTTTCTAGTATTGCGCCGCTTTTTTTTTTCTGGATGGGAACTTGTGTCCCCCGAGATGAGGAGCAGCGTGCGAATGCATTTCATGTGCCCCCCTCCCTCCCCTCCCCCCCTCAAATCCTCTTTGTACCACCTGCGTCTCTGTCGTCGATGTTGTGAAGCATCTCGTTGCTTGTTTGCTGCCTTCTTCCTATTACCTCCTCTCCCCTCTTCTTCTCTCCGCCTCCCTCCTCCTACCGTCGCCTGCGCCCGCACATGTGTGTGTGTGTGTGTGTGCCCCCTCTTCTCTTTTCTTTGGTTCTTTCATCGCTGACCTGTGCGCGTTTTGTGTTTGTCCTATTTCAGTTATCGGTTGCTCACTCGCTCCTCTTTTTCGAGGACGCGCGGGGGCACACATACACCCCCCCCCCCCCAAACACCGCGCAATCTCTGCTCTCCTCCCCCTCCCCCCCGCCCCCGCCCCCTCTTTGCCTTGTGTCCCGTAGTACGGCGTGGACCATGTTGGGAGGCTATGAGTCGCACCAATGGGCAGCAGCGCCGTCTGCCATCGCCGGTGACAAGGTCGGTACCAGCAGCAGCGATGAAGCCACAGCTACTGTGGTCAAAACGTACGCTCGTGCGTCACGCATTGAGAGAACCGCTGCGGGAGATGTCGTGTCTTCGCCTCTGAGCACCTTCTCGGGTAAGGTCTCCGCATGTAAAGATGGAAAGGACATGGCCGCTGACGGCAACGATGCAGTGGCAGGAGCCGCTGCTTATGACCCCGCTTTGCTCTCATCCACGCGTCCATCTGTCAACGTGGTCCGTGAGCCTGGAGAGACTACAGTGGATACCAGCAGCTTTCCAGCATCACCGGAAGGTTTACCATTCAATGAGGAAGGTGTGACGCAGCACGTGCTCTATGATGGACTACCGTATGTCGGGCTCGCTTTGCGTCGTGCCCGTCAGCGGCAGAGTGAGGCGTACTACCACTTCCAACGTCGCATCCACGAACGCGCTGAAGCTGCACACGCGTTGTTGTTGTCCGCGAACCCATTGTCACTCTCCGTTATGGCCTCTCAGCTGCACATGTATCGCTGGCGCGTGACCCAGGCCCAAACACTCACGGATGCAACTGCTATCTTGCAGGAGTACGTGGTGGATGCGGCAAATCACGGCTTTCGTGTTCGCCGTCGTGTGCCGAAGCCGCTCAGGCAGAGCCGCTACGCGCATGGGCGTGGAACTTCAGCATTGATGCGGAGGGCGAAGGAAGAATTGGAGAAGTTGTCTGGCATCAAGTCCCCCACAGAGGGCAAAGCCCATGCGTCTGTGAATGCCAGGCGCAAAGGTACAGGGTCTTCCGCTGATGCGTACCCCGACAGTGTCCTCGTTGACACTTACCGCCCTCCGGCCGGGGGATCGCAGGAGAAAGAAGACATGAGCGAAGCAGACGAGGATGACGCGGAGATCGGGCTGCCGCCGGCACCACCCGACGCGCTGCCGCGGTTGGTTATCGTGGATGCCTTCACGCACGAGGATCTTGGTGACATTGCCCGTCATGTGCGCTTTGTTGACAAGGAATATGGGCTAGAAATGCTCGTTGTGCTGCTGCTCCCCGGTGACATGGAGGCTATGACTGAATCCATGCAGGGTGCCGGTTGCGTCGTGAGGCCGGTACACCACATCACAATGGAGGATGCTTACGCGGCCGGCTACGACCTTGTCTTGGCGCACAGCATGGATCACTTCCTTGTTGACTTTTTAACAAGTGCATTCGTGTCGTCGGTGGGGCGGTGGCGTAACGACGTGCGCTCCAAGGCGGCGGTGGGCAACTATATGAGCCTGCGCAGCGTGCTGCTCGGTGAGCTGGACATGACTGCCCTTCAGCGCCTTGCCTGGGATGACGGGGTCGACGACGTGGGAGTGCTGGAGCTGCTGGGAGCACAGTCGCTTGCCCCGCATGGCCGACCCCAACGATACGACGAAGCTACCCGAAATATCTCGCAGCAGCAGGGTTCTGCCACCGAGGCTAGTTGGGCCACCCGAGGAGGCTCTGCAGAAACTGACAAGAATGTCTCCAAGAGTAGTGGGGAGTCGTTCCACGTGACGGGCGTTCCGCGGCTGCGCGATCGCCCATCGGGTCTGGCGCATTTTGGTGTTCGTCTGCCGAGGCACCGCCGTGCACAGCAGGAGCTCATTTCAAACTTCTCTGCTAAAGGAGATGTCTTGGCTGGTGTGATGGCGTCCGCGAGGCAAGGTCCATGTCCATCCGGTTCTCGCCGCACCGAGAGGGACAACGTGGCGGGCAGGGCTGGCGACACGGAGGACCTCAATAGCGACGAATATCAGGGCGAGGACGGCGAAGGCGACATGGGCCTCCGAGGGCACCTCTTGCAAGATGCACTGGAGAAGGAGTTGGGTCGTTTGCTCACCGAGAACGAAGGGAAGCAGTCTTCCATCGACTCTCTGCAAGAGGAGGTGACGCGGCTGCAGCGCACCGTGGCCGTGCTACGACGACACCGCCTCGGCCCTTCGGGCCCGGCCACCGGCGGGGCCAACGCGCAGGGGTCAGAGCGCCCCGACAGCGGCTCAGCGGCTCATCTTAGCAAGCAGCAGCAGATCTTCATTCTAAAGGAGCGCCTGGATGCTGCAAACGAACGAATTGAGGCCACGCTGAAAGAGGGACGATCGGGCAGAGGCTCGTTGACCCCAGGTCGACGTGGACGTCGCGGCGGCAGCATAAGTCGACGCAGGAGCAGGGCACCTGAGATCCCGATCTCTCCCTATCAGCCGTCGAACTCGAAACGCAGTTCTGCGTTTCTTGACACTGCCTCTTCCCGTGGCATGGGGGAGGCGAACTCGCTGCCCTCTGACACTGACGTGCCACTCACGCAGCTGGAGCTTCGCCATCAGGAGATGATCGCTGCTGCCCACGATGCCGCCAACAAGGCGGCCGCAGCTCAAAAACAGCGCAAAGATCGTGAGGCCGCGGACAAACTTATTCAGTCTCTCCGAAAAGAGCTCAAGGAGCTGCATACGCGAATGAGCGACACCCGCCCTGGCAGTGGCCGCACGGAACGCGAGAAACAGAGTAGGGCGGAGGCGTACCTCAGTGGTCGCTTGCAGTCTGTGCTGGAGGTACTGGATGCGCAGAAGCAGCACATCCGGCAGCTGGAGGAGATGTCGCAGATGGAGGCGCGGATGGTCCCCCTCACCGCCTGCACTCAAAAAGGCGCAAAGGGCTCAAAAGGCCAGAAGCAGAAGACTCCTGGACAGGGCGTCATCCCCACCCTCAGCATCGCTGACGCTGCCGGGGAAGCGGACGGCGGAGACAGCGACAGCAACGCCAATACACACGCTGCGAATGTCCGCGTTCTCGCACGCACGGACGGTGGCGCTCGAAGTCGAAGGACCGAGCACCCGCGCGACACAGACCGGAAGGCACCCAAGCCTCGCGCTGGTGCGAAACACGTGTTGCTTGTCAAGAAAAGTGCGGTGGGCACTGATGAAGCGTCGGTGTCGAAGCGCAGCGCCACAGGGGGCATCGGTGCCATTGGCGAGGTTTATAGTAGCAGCTCTGAGGAGGAGGATGCTGAAGATGCCATTGCTCGACGCATTGAGGCTGCCGTGCAGAACGCCGTAACTTCTCTCCAGCGCGCCCACCAAGGGCAGCTCGCCGCTGTCGCCAAGGCGTGTAAGAACCAACTTGCTCGAATAGCAGTGAAGTTGCAGAGGCCCCCGACAAGCGCATATATGGCGGTGGTGCAGGAGGAGCTTGCCCGTGCTCAACGAGAGCAGCATGGCGCGTGGATGAGATTACGATTCACGCTGAACGGTCTTCGTTCTGACCAATTCGATGCAGAGCTGGCGAAGCGAAGCTCATCTTCCGCGGGAACGACAACGCAGCCTGTTGCAATGCCGGGCGCGACGACCTCCAACCCAGATGCGACGGGCGGCGTTACACCTTTCGGTCTTGGCGATGGTGCTCCTCTGGTCTCCCTGGGCGCAGTGACAGACCCCAAGGTGCGACACATGGCTTCTAAGATCGCGCGCGAGTACGCGGCGCATGGTTTGCGCGTCGCCTACTTGACCAGTGAGCAGCAACGCGTCGAGCGGATCAGGACAGCCTTGCAAGGGCAGCCTCCCGAGTGTGCAGCCGCAGCGATGCCTGTCGTTGCGGATGTTCCACTAGAACAGGCTCTCTCGGCACACCGGGAAGCCTCGGCTCGTGTGCAGGAAACGATCGACTCCTGCGGGTCAATGGAGGAGTACCTCAAGGCCCTCCAGGCGGAGCTTGTTGCCGAGCACCAGCTTCGTCCATGGTGTGATGTAAACTGCGCTCAGCTCTTGGATGCAGTGCACAGGGAACCGTCACCAGCGTCATCCACAGAAGAAGCGTTGAAGACCCCCAGTGCTTCTTGCTCGTTGCCGTCACCCTCTTTCATGGCGCTGGTGCCGGGTACGCTGCACCTGGATGCAACCGCGTCCAGCGTTTCTCGCGAGCAGGGTGGATCTCTCGACATTGGACATGCATCCGATGCGTCCTCGAACGATCCCCAGTCCCTGTGCCTTGTGGACGTCGATGGAAGCATGCGTGACGTCGCAGAGGTGTATGCTACACTGTTGCGCATAATGGACCCCCAAAACCGCGGGCCCGTGATGGACTTTTCCGACTCCACCAGTGGCAACTCCAGCCTCCAGCTGGTGTCTCCACAGACCACCCTCTCCGCGGACGCGCAGTCCATGCCAGCCGCACCGAGCCGGAATCCGCACCGTCCACACAGGGCCAAAGCGGCCGACAAGAAGGCCGACAACGCCCCAGAAGAGGAGGTGTCGTTTTCATGCCACCAGGAGCGGCCTGGGCTGACCATGAAGAAGGCACTGGCCCAGCTGCCGGTTCAGCCAGAGGACGTTGCCTGTTATCTGGGTCAGTTGAACTCCATCTATGTCTCCGACGGGGTCTACAGCGCCGCGCAAACGCAACTGTATGAGCTCATCCTTCACGCCTACCAGCAGCACCTCGTTCACCCGAAGCACATGGCAGCGGTGGAGTATGCGGTGGGCTTGCCACTGAAAGACCGCCACCACTCCGGCGATGGGGGCATTGTGGGAAAGAAATCAAGCGAGTTGCGGTCCCCCACCAGCAAAGTGCTAGTGGAAGTATTGTCGGCACAGTCAGACAATGCGCGCGCGCAGCATCGCCAGGTACTTGCGCTGATGGACCTCATGAGACCTACGATGCCACCAGCGCTACGTATGCTGATGAAGGGGCTGCAAGAGGTGCAACGTTTGCTTGATGGCGAGGAGAGTGGTGCCCCCTCCGCAGAGGGCTTCGAGGGAGCCGATGCACCCCACACCTCATCCGTGTTCCTGACTGCGCTAGACACAGCAGTCCTGGGGTGCGTTGTCGATGAGCTACGGTGGCGGAGGTGGCGACAGTCTAGGCCGCCATGCGAGGGTAACAGTGGCACCTCCGACGCTGCAGCGCCTCCTGAGGCCGGTGCCGCGCCTAGCGACCCGATTATGGCGTTGGGGCGGGCGTACCCTCAGAGGAGTGGAGAGGCCCGAAGTGACACGCCCACTGGCGACAGAGGCGCGACCCTGGAAGACGTACAATCCACCGCATTCTACACGGCCTTCTACGCAGCGCGAGAGCGGAATACTCGAGACGGTGCAGCGAATGAAAGCCCATCTGCACCCGGGCGCCGTTGCTCGCCATCGTCCGAGGCTGAAGACCTGTTTCACCTGACGGTGGTCCCGCCAACGCCTGGGGCTCCGAGAAACTTCAATACCTTCGCTACGATTGATGAGCGCGAAACGAGTGTCTCATCCAGTGTTGCCCGCCAGTTGGCGGCGCAGTTCAGCAAGCGCCATCCGCACCCCGCGGAAGGCAACGACGAGGCGATTGCAACGATGCTGGAGGAGATCTACCTCGATAAAAGCGAGTACGACACATCAGGCAAGTCTGGAAACGCGAACGCGGAGACGATGCGCAATATTCGCAGAGAGCTTGAGAATTTGCAGACGGCGAATCAACAGCGCGTGGTGGAGCTGATGAAGTGGTTTGCGTCCCAGAGAGGGAGCCGCCCTGCTGATTCCGTTTCCACCAGCAGCCCTGTATCGAGGGCCGGAGCTGCAGGTGGTCGCACTACCACAAGCGGCGCTTCGCCTCCCTCGATTGACTTGGAGCGTCTCGACTTCGAGGTGAAATCTGGCAGCCCTGCGTGGTATGGGATGGAGGCTGCAACGCGGGTGCACAACATCCTGCGTCGCCGTGCGGGTGCAGATCAGATTATCGTCAGTGGTGGCCCACATGGCGGCGGCGTCGGCATTGAGCTCAGTCGTCGCACGGCGCTGCCGGCGTTGAGGGCGGCCGCACGCGGCAAGGTCGGTCAGCTTGACATTGTCGCGGCCGCGTTCCAGAGCGGTGCTCCCAACACGGAGGATGAGGACTACAAACGTTCGTCTGACGAAGAAGGGGCGGTACATACTCCTGGTCCATCCGACTCCCGTTGGCAGTCCGCTGGCCGGTCTGGAGGTTTTTCCCCGTCGAGAGTGCGCCTGCCCCCTATCCATCAGCAGGGGCTGCGTGGCGTGCAGCGGCAGAAGCAGCACCGCAACGCTGGACTAGACCCCGGGCTGATGGCGAGCTTGGGGTACGTATCGCCACGGGATTCCCTGAGTTTGAATGCCTACGGGCACATGGCCCCCGACGGCGCGTACGCCTACACCGGCACCAACCAGCCTTTCTACGCGAATAGTGTGCTTAGCGAGCAGGTGCTGATGTATCGAGACTTGCTGAAAAGCGCAGCGGGCAACGCCCCACCAACCTCATCGACAGCCTACGCCAACGGGGCGCCGTTCTGCGTGCCGCTCTCGTCACCGAGGCGGGTGGACGCCTTGGGCAACGACCTCCACGATCCGCAATGTCGCTCCAACTTCCTGCCCCGGCCAGATGTCACTGCGTGGGTGTACGGTGTCCCTGAGTCGTACGCCTCATCGCTCGTGGGACATCAGCAGGACGTCGACCCACGACAGCCGCCTGACACGGTCCTCTTCATGCCCCGCCACGAGCACTCTCCACTCGCCGAAGCTGAGGGGCGTCAGCACTCACATGTGCCTGCGGCGGTGCCACACGCACTGCTGCACGGTCGCCACTTCACAACCGGGGCCACGGCCAGTGGCTTACCCTATTCCACACCGGCTGCTCTTGCCGCGCAGCGACTACATGCAATGCTCAGGGTTTCCATGGGTGACCTCTCTGTTACCACAGCGGCTACTGTTGCAGCGAGGGCATCGGCAACTCGGCGCGGTGGCGCGCTTCCACTGACGCAAGGTCATGCGTATCCCTTGCTCCCACGGATGGGTGTTAGGACGACGACAGCGTCGCCTCACTCGTCGACAGCCTCCTCGAGAAAGCGGACATCAACCGGCGCCAGCGCTGCGAGCGGCAGCGTCGGCAGTACTGCGTCACCTTTACTGGGTTCCCGAGGAACGGCGACGGAAGGAGAAACCAGGCATCCACAGCATAAGTTCTCTGATGGGGATGATCCAAAGACCTTTGACGAGACGCAGAACTTCACAGAGGGTGACAATTCGTGAGCAGAGGTGGAGGGGAGAGGCCTCGTCAGACACGAGGAGGAGCACAAGCACGTATGTATACATGGATGCTGGATCAGGTGTGCACCCGCGCACATCATCCCCCTCCCCCCCCCCTTCCCCTACCCTCCACTCCCCCCGACACACACAAACACAATTTTTATTTACCCAGCGCCATATTTCGATGTACAACACTGAGCCCACTAATCGGCTTTTTTTTCTCCCTCCGATTTCTCCGCGCCCCGAGGGCGGCGCCCTTCTTTCCAAATTGATATTGTTTGTGTTGATGCCACATTTGGCACCGTGCGTGGAGTTCGGGATGACGCTCGTCTTCCCCCCTCTCCATTGGACCTCAATCCGAAACTAGTATCCACGCACTCGACTGGCGCACTAAGTGGCAGCTGCGACGGAAGAAGGGGTGAGTGTTAGGCACACATGCCAGGACCTTGTGGAGTGACATCGATGTGAAGATGAAGCCAAAAGACGCACAGGCGGCGAAGCGACAAAAAAAAGGGGCAAGCGATGCTCGTTCACTCATATTCTCATCATTGTCTATTTCGCTTCTCCCTCTTTGGTCTCCCTCCTCCTCCCTTCATCCTCCCTTCATCCGTCCTCCTCCTCCTCTCTTCTGCGTTTCACCAATATATCCGTTTGTTAACGGTCACTAAACACACACACACACACACACGGGCATTCCGGGTGTGCGACGAATACATGAATTGAGAGGTTTCTCATCAACCGCAACAAAAAATTGAAAGCCACGAGAACACTACTTGTGTCGTCTTTACTTTCTCTACCCTCTTTACTTGTTTTTCCATTACACTTCTCTTCTTCCCCCCCTTCCCAAGCACACAGACAGACACACAGTATACATACGCATATATATATATATATATCATCCACACAAGCCCCCCCCCACCCAGCGCGGTCTCTCCTACTTCGTTCCCACATCGTTGGATTGCGCAGAATGTTCCGTCGTGTTTCGACTGCTTCGGTGGGAGCGCTCGTCGCCGCCCGCACCTTTTCCAGCACGAATGTCTGTCTGCACAAGCGCATCAAGGTCAAGAATGAGGTGGTGGACATGGACGGCGACGAGATGACGCGCATTATCTGGTCGCTGATCAAGGAGAAGCTTATTCTGCCTTACGTGGATGTTCCAATCAACTACTTCGACCTCAGCGTGACCCACCGTGACGCAACCAACGACAAGGTCACCGTCGACGCCGCCGAGGCGATCAAGAGATGCAACGTCGGTATCAAGTGCGCCACCATCACCCCCGATGAGGCTCGCGTGAAGGAGTTCAACCTGAAGAAGATGTGGAAGAGCCCGAACGGCACTATCCGCAACATACTCGGTGGTACTGTATTCCGTGAGCCGATCATTATTTCGAACATCCCGCGCATCGTCCCGCAGTGGAAGGAGCCCATCGTGGTTGGCCGTCACGCCTTTGGCGATCAATACAAGGCGACAGACGCTGTTTTGAAGCCCGGAAAGCTGCAACTCGTGCACATACCCGCTGACGGCAGCGCACCGACAACGCTGGAGGTGTACGACTTCAAGGGGGAAGGCGTCGGCATGGCGATGTACAACACAAAGGAAAGCATAGAGGGCTTCGCGACGAGCTGCTTCCAGTATGCGCTGATGCGCAAGTTCCCGTTGGTGTTGACGACGAAGAACACAATTCTGAAGAAGTATGATGGCATGTTTCTGCAAACGTTTCAGCGTATGTATGATGAGCAGTACAAGGCCGACTTCGACAAGGCCGGCATTACGTACAACCACCGCCTCATTGATGACCAGGTTGCTCAGATGATCAAGGGAGAGGGTGGATTCGTATGGGCGTGCAAGAACTACGACGGTGACGTGCAGAGCGACATTGTGGCCCAGGGCTTCGGCTCATTGGGTCTGATGACGTCTGTGCTCATGTGCCCAGACGGCAAGACCATTGAGGCGGAGGCCGCTCATGGCACAGTGACGCGCCACTACCGCCAGTATCAGCAGGGTAAGGAGACGAGCACAAACTCTGTCGCTTCTATCTATGCGTGGACGCGTGGTCTTGCCCATCGTGGCAAACTGGACGGCAACAGCGACCTTGTCAAATTTTCAGAGACGCTGGAGAGGGTCGTCATCAAGACGATTGAGGATGGTCACATGACGAAGGACCTGGCTCTCTGCGTTCACGGTTCCAGCGGCGTCAAGCGCGACCAGTACGAGACGACAGAGCAGTTCCTTGACAGCGTCGATGCCGCCCTGCAGAAGGTGATGAACGCGTGATTAGACAATGTGTAATCGGTTACGACAAAAAGCAAAAAAAAAATGGTCTTGTAGACGTAAGGAAAGATACGTGTGAACAGGATGAAGGGGAGGAACCCCCCCTTTTTTTTTTGCCATCGCCACTTTGCTCCGTCGCCCGCCCCCTTCCCCCTCCCCCTCCCCCTCCCCCTTCCCCCTCCCCCCCCAATACCGTCTTCTCCAATCTCGTGTATGGAAGAAGAAAAAACAAAGAATTTCGCTACCGGAACGGTTCCGGTTGTCTTCCCGTCGCGTCCTCAGCGTTGATATGTGCATGTGTATTCGTGTTGCTGGCGATCGAGCGGACCCATACCCTTCTTCCACCCCCCCCTCCCCTCCCTCCCCCCCCATACCTGCGGCGTGGGTATTGCTGCCGCTTCCTGTGCCACGCTCACCGTTGTGTGTCATGCGGTTTCTTTGCAACTTTTTCCAGTTGCTGGTTCTCGGGTTTATTCCATAGGCGGGCAAAGAGAGGAACAACTGCTGTTAGCGGAGAAAAGCGAGACACGCAGCGGTGGAGCCGGAGATGCTGGACGACGACGAGTGGTGGTGGGTCCGCGTAGCTGCTGAGGCTACTGCCACAGAACGAAGCCATGAAAGGGTCACATTGGGGGGGGGGAATGGAGGGGCCGACGAGAAACGAGAGGAAGAAGGCCCGGGGCACCATTTTTCCCCTATTTATTTCGTTTTTTTTTGTTGGTTGGGTGGCTGCCGTATAATTGCGCTTGGTGTAAGCTGGCGCACTTGACGGTGAAGGCTTGTTACACACACACATATACACACACACACACACACACAAAAGAGAGCCCTCTGCACTCACCCCCGTCATCTTTGTTTTCTCTCTTTTTTTTTGTTTTAAACCATCGGAGAGAATAACGAAATACACTTGAGATGGTTCAAACGCTGCGGGTCTTTCGGAGGGCCAATCAGCCATCCTCGATTGAGGGGGGTGGGGGGGGGGGATCCTCTTTCTGTGGCCTCCTCGGGATAGGGCTGCCGACTGTGGTCTGAAGACTCCAAATAGTTGGCTCAAGCGCCTGTATGACTACCCCGTCGGCAGCGGCAATCCCCAGTCTTACACGCACCGCATCTCAGTGATGGTGCAAGACCTCCGTGCTTTTTTTTTGTTTTGCAGAGCTTCCTCTCATCCCTCAGCCCCTCCCCCTCCCCCCCCCAAAAAAAAAATATTCTCTTCTCTACTTGAATTCCCGGTCTCGCATATGTTTTTCTCTCCAACTGGGTTTTTCTTTTCCAAAGTCGTACAGTGAATGCGTCTCATGAACTTTCCCACTCGCTTTACACGCGCGTACACACACACACACACACACACACACACACACACACACACAACACCACAATCCGCTACCATTGGTAGCGCCAGACTGCTTGACGCTTTCCCTTGGGCATCTGAACATCTGCACTGACTGTAGAGGAAGGAAGCGAGAGGTATAGAGACAAGGAGAGACAGGGAAGGTATTGAGAGCGCGTATACATCCACGAGTGAGGGGGGGGGCGTGTGAGCGCAACCTTGTGTTGTGTTCTTGTCGCTGGGTCTCCAAAGCCCGAGCGCGCACAGCTGTGTCTATGTGTGTGAGTGTGCCAGCGCATCCGCAACGCGTTGATCGAATAGAAAGAGGCCTTCGCTGTGCTTCCTCTTACGCACCGATCCGACTACGTCGGGGAGTGGGGGAGGGGGGGGGGAGGGGACCTCGCCGATTTCGTGTCCACACACCACAATCACTGCCAGCGCCATAGCGACTATTTAGCACGTGCCGCGCTACTTTCTTTCTACTCAACTCCAAAGTTATACCCGGAACACTCAGGCGAGAGAAAAAAAAAGTGTGTTCATTAACGCATCCTTGCGCGTGCCCCCCCCCCCTCCCTCCTCCAGTGCACACACGCACACACGCATACATTCCCATAGATAGAATAGTTGAAGATACCCACAACGGGGGAGGAAAGACCGGAAATCGTAGTGAAGGGGGAGGAGGAGGACTGCCGCTTGAAAGCGTACCGCTGCTCAATCGTGTCCGATCAACAATCGCCATCATGAGCGCCGATGCCCAGGAGCTGGTCCGCCAGCTCACGGAAAACCCAGAGGTGTTGGACAGGATGCAGCACATGATTTCTCTGCTGCGCGCAAATCCCCTGCAGAGTTGTGGAATCAGCAACGGTGCAGGTCGCAGCAAGGTCGACGCTGCTGGGTCTGCAAGAGATGCACAGCCGCGGGTGCGACCACCGCGCACCACCTTTGGGGCTGACATGGATCACGACCGACAAGAGTCCACCCAACCACCGAGACTGCGCGGCCACAACGCCACGGGTCGTATTGCTTCCTCGCCACCCGCGTCGTCTTTGACGCAAGAGGCGCCATCTCTCCGGATCGCCGATAGGGTTGCTGTTCAGAGGGTCGCTCGTGGCCACAGCGCCGCTGCCGGCAGCGCAGCTTCGCCGATGCCGACGTTTGCCACCGGAGGTGACTACGGCACACTTCAAGTAGCAAATCCTGCTTCACGATCTGGGCCGTGCACCTCCTCGCTTCTCTCGGAGCTACACGAGCATTGCCCCGGCACAGCTTTTGATGAGGAACGGCTGGCTGCCACTGCCAAGTTGATGGAGGCGCAACAACGCATCGTAGAGCTGGAGAGAGAGTTGCAGCGCACTACAAAACGGGTTGAACAATTGACGGATGTGGTGCAGCGGCAGAAGGATGAGCTGCAGGTCGCACAGGATCGACATGTTTTAGAGATAGAGGAGACGAGACACACCTACAATGCGGTGCTGCAACGCAAAGATGAAGTGCAGGAGGAGGCGCTGCGCCAACTGATCAAATCCCGACAGCTGCTGGTGTCCGCAGCCAAGTACAACGCTGTCGTGGCAGCGAGGAGTATCCGGCCTGAGCAGCTGGCGAAGGAGAACAACACCGGTCCCAGTGACGAAGAGGCAGGCACAAAAATTCTGGCTGGTGCGCACACAAGTTACAAGGCCACCGAGCGCGGCGGCCACAGTGGGCCAGCACTCACTCAGACCCCACTCAACGCGCGGCATTCCTCTCTGATGGACTACGGAACGAACACGACGGCCAAGTACAGAGGTGCACTGAAGCGTGAGCGGCAGTATGACGTCGACAATCTCGGGGACGACGTCGGCGTCGCGACTGACCTGGACGATATTGGTGAGGTGCCACACAGATCGACCGATCAGCAGCGTCTGCTAACGAAGCGCACCGCGTCGGACACGTGGGGTCTGCCGGGAAGCGCAGACCAGGCTGTGCAAGGACGGCGGGGGGCGGCCGCCACGACCAAGACAGAGACGTCCCCGCCTGCGTACATGACCACTCTCACGCCGGCTGGAAAAATGTCCACGGCGCTCGTCGACACGCGCACCCAGTCGCGCAGCGCACGCAAGCGGCGCACTCCACGTACACCAAGTTTGACAAACGCGGACCGCCTCGCCGTGTCGTCGGCGGGGAGCAGCGCACGCTCACAACGACGCCTGCCTGGGACATCATCACTAAAGATAGATAGCCCCACGCCTGTGGTGAGCACGGCGTGGACGGCTGGCCGCTCTCTCACGAACAGCCGTACGCCGCCGCCTAGCGCTAGCGTGTACACGGTGTCGGAGGCCGTGAGCAAGCATCATCGTCTCCAGCAGCAGCAGAAATCACAGCAACCTCCACCTACTAGACCACCGCTCGCGCAGCGTGCGGCAGGTCGCCTGCCTCCCAATCCACTCACCACAGCGGCAGCACCGCCAGCGGTTTCTAACACGCTCAGTGGAGCATCTTCCGTCGCCTCTGGTGGCCCGACACGTTCGCCGTCGCCTGTGAACCCAAAGCGTGGTGCTCTACTCTCACGAAGATTTATTTTTACGGGTCTCAAAGACGACGAGCCCCAGCGGCTTACCAGCGCAATCGCCGCTGTTGGTGGGGACGCCGCTGCACTGGTGAGCGACCTTGATGAACCGCCACCACACAGCACGACACACATTGTACTGCGCGGAACCCCACGGAGTGTCAAGGCCCTCTGCGGTGTGGTGTCTGGCAAGTGGCTCGTCTCCCCCGAGTACATCTACAACAGCCAGGAAAGCGGCTTCTGGCTGGATGAGCTCGAGGAGGGCGGTCTACGCATTTTTCCGCCGCCGCTGAGGTGCCAGCGTTTTCTCCTCACCATTGAGCACCCCAGCATCCGTGCAAAACTGGCGCAAGTGATTGAGTACGGCGGTGGCGAGGTTTTGCCGAGTGGCAGCGACAAGCGCGGAACGGGCACCAGCAACGCCGTGGCGCAGGACGTGATCGTGATCACCTCCGGTGACGATCTCTTACGTTATGCGACGCAGGATCGCGTGTAGCGCGACGCTTGTATGCCTGGAGTTGGCGCCCACGTGTAGCCTTCCACCTCGGATGTCGACACAGCGTGCCGTCATGTGTTTGCACTGCACTACACGTCGTCGGTCATCAGCATAGAGTCGCCAATGATGACGATGGTCGACATCTGTTTCGCCGCTTTCTCCTCTTTTTGTTTTTTTTTCCCGCGGGCGTGGACGTGCAGGGGACCCTCTTCCCCCCTTCCCCCTCCCCCTTTCTCCATCTCTGTCTCTCACTCACTCGCACACGCGTTCTGTGCATCGCGTGCGCCAGTGTGTGTACGCGTGGGGGCTTCACTTTTCATTTGTCTCCTTCCGTAGATTCATGCCGACGTGCTTCTCCTTTTGACCCCCCCTCCCTTCCCCCCTCCCCCTCCCGGCCCCCACTGTCCCCGTCCGTTTTCCAAGACCTCTTTTGGAATTGGACTGTCTCTACCGTACGGTCTAACCCAATCGGGGTCCAACGAGTGCGTAAGCAAGTCCACACAATGCCGCTCACTGCCAAACCACACACACACACACACACACAAAGAAAGCGGCGGCGGGGGGTGGTGGTGGTGGTGGTGGCCATTAGGCAAAGGGTGGCGCATGCATCACCCACACTCGAACCTTCATGCTGTTACAACCATAAGAAGAGCAAAGCAAAAAAAAAACAATAAAGGGAAGTCAGTCCTACCGGCACATGGGCACCGCCAGTGTGTGTCGTCGTCGAATTTGCTTTTATCCATCCCTTTCAAGTGCCACACTCACCCCGGTTCCGGTGTGGGCTTGTATGCATACGCGTTCCCAGGGACGGCTCCCGTGGCGTGACCCCCCCCTCCTCTTCCTGTATTACCTTCTCGAGGCCATTGCACGAGGACTTGCGTCAAGTTGCCATTCCCGCCGGGGGCACCCGCCATCATCGTTGGGGCTCTCGTTTTTTCTATTCCTCAGCTCCTCCCCAGCCATGTTCTCCTGCGGTCATACAGACCATATGGCGTTTTGCCTCTCTCCCTCCTCCAACTATCCTCTATCCACATCTTAATCACTATCCTTTGTGTCCGTTCCTCGTCATGACCCCCCCCCCTCCCCCCACTCTCCATCGCCCAGCCGTCACTCGTCGTTTTCGTGGACTTCGGCTTCAGTGGTACCGTCTCCCCTTTGTGTGTGTGTGTGTTGTTTTTTCTCTCTTTGGGTAGCCGCCGTCGCCGGTGTGCTCCGATTCTCCCGGACACATTTTCTTTTTTTATTGGTGGGTGATTGGATTCCTTCCCCTTTTACTGTCGTATTTATATGGCTCTTGGCGTTTGCGTGTGTGTATCCCCTCCCCCCTCCCCCCCCTCACCCCACTTTCTCCCAGTTGCTTCTTTTGCCTCTTTGTTGTGCGTCTCTGGGTGTTTCTGTTAGGGTTTTCTCTCTCTTTACACCCTCCCGACTCCCCCCCCCCTTCCCCTCCCACCGCCACCACCACAGAGGGGCAGAGAGGCACACTCACACGGCGTCTTCATCTCTGACGAGTGTGCAGCAGACTTGCACTCCGCTGAGTACCTGGCGTTACTCTTGTTATTGTTGTTGCCGCCCGTGCGTGCCTACGGCGAGAGACAAGAGACCCTCACAGGCGCAGATCGATCCGTTACACATCGATCATCGCGCCTACACACGACACCGATTTTTTTTTTGGTGCCCCGTAGTGACGCACGCATCCACAAGAAATATCAAAAGGCGATACATTCTCAGGCAGAGGGCGCACTCCTGGGCGGCCTCCATCACCTCTCCTAGAAGAAAACAACGAGATCATAGCAACTTGACACCAAAGGAAGTGCGCGAAAAAGCGCGCGCGCATATACACACGCACACCAATGAACCAGGGTTACAGCAGCTCCTATAGCCAGGGTGCCACTCAAGGGGCTGCGTACAGCGGCGGAGGTATTGCTGCGGTCGCCGCACCTGCGACCGCCGGCGGCGTCAGCGGCGGATATGGAGGGTACGGTGTGCAGCCACAGTCACAGCAAACTGACACCTACAGTCCGGCATATGCCACGACGACCGGTGCATGGGGTGGTGCTTATCAGGACCCCAACCACTATCATCGTGGTGTCGCGGCTACTGAACCGGCGTCGTTAAATGAACATTACGGAGGGGGCGCACCAAGCACAACCGCCAGCGGTTTTCAAGGCGCTTGCGATGGCAGCGCCCAGGAGGCGACAACGAGTAGAAACGGCACCAGTGCTGTCGCCGCTGTGGGCAGTGGGGGCTACGCCGGTGCCGCTCAGATGAACTTCTACAGTTCTCAGCCGACACCGCAAGTGCAACAGCAGCAGTACTACCAGCCACAGCAGCAGCACTACCAGCCACAGCAGCAGCAGCAGCAGCAGCAGCCTCAACCCGGTTACTGCGGCAACGCCGATGTGATTGGGACGAACAGCATAGCAGCCACTGGTGCTTTGCTGCAGGCGCCAGCGAGCGCCAACGCCACGGACGAAAACGGTTTGCGGTGGACCTGGTCGTGTTACCCCACCACGGAGGTGAAGGTGAAGGTGAAGGAAAACTTCTCCGCTGCGTCGTTGGCGATGCCAGAGATGGTGATCCCGATGAGCTGCATGTACACGCCCCTGTACCCCATCGAGTCGACGCACCTTGTCCTGGGGGCATCTGTGGACGAACTGTGCTGCACAAATTGCGGAGCGTTTTGCAGCATGCACAATCAGCGAGAGGTGGGCAAGTACTGGGTGTGCCTATCCTGCAAGCGCCGCAATTCTTTTCAGAACAACACCGTCGTCACGGAGCAGCACCCAGTGTTCATGTACGAGACGGTGGAGTTTGTGCTGGTGAACCCACCGGCGCCACCGCAGGCGCAGCCAGTGCCTACTTTTATCTTCGTGGTCGACACGTGTATTCCTTCTGGTGAGATGACATCTTTGCGTTCTAGCCTTATGGAGTCTCTCCAACACCTGCCCCGCAACGCCCTCGTGGGACTCATCTCGTTTGGTGCGACCGTCTCGGTGTGGGAGCTGGGCACTCAGTCCAGTGTGAGTATTCGCAAGTGCTACCTCCTCCGCGGGAACGCGGCCAACTCAGTCGAGTCGCTCCAGAGCATGCTTCAGGTTTCGGAAAGCCATCCCGTGCGAGGGCGGCTGCTGGCACCGCTGGGCGAGGTGGAGGCTGTGCTGACCGCGCTGATCGAGGAGCTGGAGGAGGACGGCGCCGCTGTACCATCGTCCAAGCGGCCGCTGCGGGCAACCTCGACGGCGGTAGAAGCAGCAACGTACCTGATGGAGGCCCTCGCACCACCTCATATCCCAGCGCAGCCGCAGCCGCAACAGCAACAGCAACAGCACGTGCTCTACGGCAAGAACTTGAAATCCCCCACCACTTCAGGGGCCAACACCAAGATGGGCAAGATTCTCCTTTTCACGGGAGGCCCATGCACACGCGGCCCTGGCGCCATCATTAGTACCGACAAGGCGGATATGATGCGCTTCCATCGGGACATCATTGAAGGGGACACGCCCTACTACGAGGCGGCCTTCAACTTCTACAACGCGCTGGAGCCGCGGCTGATCGCCACTAACACGTGCCTGGACGTCTTCGCCCAGTCCCTCGACCAGGTCGGCGTGATGGAAATGCGGCGCTGCATTGACAAGACGGGCGGAACGCTCATCATCGAAGATGAGACGACAGACATCATGTTTCTCGAGTCGCTGAGGCGCTATTGGCAGCGCTGTGACCTGCGCTCCGGGGCGGAGCGCGCGGCGGCGCAGACAGGGCAACCCGCCACGGGTGCGGACGGCGCCTACTGTAAGGAGGACTACAACGCTCACTGCGGATTCGCCGTGCACATGGAGGTAAACACGTCAGTAGGCACGTTGCTGAGTGGCGCCCTCGGTCCGTGCAACGTGGATGTGGAAGCGAACAAACGCGGTCCTACCCGGAAAACCTCGCCGCTGGAGATCGGGACCGGTGGTACGACACGCTGGTGCGTCAGTCATCTAGATAAGGGCATCACGCTCTCTTTCTTGTTTGACACCGCCACCGCCAACAACACAGAGGGCTGCATTGAGAGTGCAAATGAGAGGCGCTTCATCCAGTTCGTCACGCGCTACACCACACCGCGCGGTGAGCAGCGGGTGCGCGTAACGAGCGTCGTGCAGCCCATCGCCCCGGCGAGGGCGCCGCCAGAATTCTACACGAAGACAGGCGCCTTCGACCAGACGTGTGCGGCAACGATCGTGGCGCGCATGGCGGTGAACATCTTGGAGAAGCATCCAGGTAAGTGGGATGACGCAAAGCGGTGGCTGGACACACTGCTAGTTCGCTTCGTGAGGCGTTACTCTACCTTCACCCCAGGGCAGCCGAGCACGCTGCGCCTCGATCCGTGCCTCTCCCTCTTTCCATCGTTCATGTATAATCTGCGCCGCTCTGAGTATTTTATGGTGCTCAACATATCCCCCGATGAGACGACGTTTAAGCGCCACTGGCTGCTGCGCGAGTCTGTGGACAACTGCATGCTCATGATCCAACCCACGCTGGACTCCTATGATATAGAAAAGCCGTTTGCGACGCCCATGCAGCTCGACAGTAGCAGCCTACGACACGACAATATTGTGCTGATGGATGCTTACTTCAACGTTCACGTCATGTGGGGCAGCGTTATTTATCAGTGGATCGAGGCGGCTTACCACGAGAACCCAGAGTACGCAAACTTTGCCGAGCTGCTGGAGGCTGCGGAGCAGGATGCACAGGCGATCTTGGCGAGTCGATATCCGTACCCGCGCTTCTCGCGCACGGACGCCGACGGCTCGGAGGCGCGCCACGTCAAGACGCGTGTGAATCCGGCAACCAACTACCACAACTCTGCAGCGCAGTACAGCGCCGGCGCTAACGGGGCGGTGGAGCAGGCCGACGTCATTTACACTGATGACGCCTCAATCCTGACATTTATGACATCGCTCAAAAAAGCCGTCGTCGCTGCTGACAATAAGGTGAAGGAGTAGGGCAAAGCTGTTGCCATAACGCCATCCACTCCCCCCCCTCTCTCTCTCTGTCCATGACGTCTGTCACCCTCTACCTTTGCACGCGTCGTAGGCCCGCGCCTCCCTCATTTCAAAGTCCTTGCTCTTCTGCTTACCTGTTCATCCTGGTGTGCCTCTCTTCATTCAACCACCCCTCCCCCTTCCCCCCCAATTGTGTGCACGTCGTTATAAATAGATCCAGCTGCGTGTTTGCCAGATTCTTGTTTTTCCTTCTTCTTCTGGTGTCTTCTTTCCCTTTTTGCTGTGTGTGTGTGTGTGTGTGTAACGGTGCCTTGAAAAAAATCTTCATTGACATCTCTGGACTTCCCTATCTCGTTTTTTTTTCTTTTGGTGTGTCCGTGTGCGCGTGTATGTTGTTGTTGGTCTCCAGTTTGTTCTCATTCTTGCTCCCCCCCGCACCACCAGCTCCCTCTCTCTTTCTCTGCCTGGCTGTCCAAACAAAGGCAAATGTGTTGATGCAGTAAGGAGGAGGAGGAGGAGGGAGGGGGGGGGAGAAGAGCGTATGGTTGTGACATGTTGTTGTTGTCCTCCCCCCTCCTACTCCCGCGCCGTTATGCCCGTTGTGGAGGGAGGGTCATGTCTGTCTGTCACACGCCTCTCCTCATTTATGATTATGGTTGTCAACATTTGTTCGTTTTGCACTTTGTCTTGCTTGTAGGTCTCGTGTCCCGTCCCGTCCCGTCCCCCCTCCCCCCCCCCTCCCTCCCCCCAATCTTAACCACTGTGTAAGGAAGGGGTGGGGGGTGGGGTACTGGCCCCTGGCAGATTCTTCGTGCATGTGTGTGTACACATCTCTCCGCATTGCTCTCACTCTCACTCTCACTCTCTATATATATTGTGTGTGTGTGGGTGGGCGGGTGCCACTCGCTCCCCCGCTTCTCGAGGTTGGAGAGAGAGGGAGAGAGATGGAAGTAAAGTGAAGTACGGCTCCTCTGGCACTGTTCTTCTGACCAACCGATCACTCAAAAAAAAAAGTGGATGTCGGGAACACAAACAACCACACAAAAATAATTTCACAGAATATGCGCAACCTGTTGTGACACGGAGAGAGCACACACATCTATCCCAATGGGGCTTTATCCGTGATGTTAGCCTCCTTTCCCCCCTCTTACCTCCCCCCCTTCTCTCCACAGACGCACGTTGGCATGTGCACGCACGCAACAGACGAAAGAGCATACCGACATGCGTGCGCGTGGAGGGAAAGGGGGGGGGGAGGGGGAGCGAGGGAAAAAGGGGAGGCATCGCTCAACAAGAGCACAGAAAAGGTTGCAGGCGTACATGCGCCACCACGAATGTGGTAACTTCTCGTCGTCGTCGAGTGCATGAGGGCCGGTGTGTGTGTGTGTGTGTGTGTGTGTTGGTTTCGCTGAGTGGAGCACACATGAGTTTTTACTTATCGGTGGATCCCCAAGTCTCTGTGTGCGGAGCTTCCCCACATGAAAGGGATATATATATATATATGTATATGTATATGTATATGCACGCACGCACCCACACACACACGTAGTCATACAAGCTGCCTTTCTTAAAGCAACAGCAAATGCACCAGTGATGTGTACACCTGAGTTGATTCACCACTCAGCCACTGACCACTGGTCTCTCGTTTTTTCCATTCGGCATCCTCCCTCTCCTCTCTCTCTCATCCCTCTCTTTCCATCACACTCAAACATGTCTTTTTACCTTCTCTTTTTTGCCTTGCCATTTCTCTTGCCTCTCCCCCCTCCCCCTTTCCGAATGGGGGCTCCTCCAGTAGGTTGGCGCTTCTTTCCACACGCGTCTCCACGATTGGCCATCGCAAGAACCGCGCTCGCAAGCCCCCTACCTTCTTCCTCCCCTCTAGTGCTGCATCCATCTGCTTTTTTGTGCCTACCTGTATGTGCTCTCCACACACACCCTGCCTGTACACAGTAGAGCGCATCTCTGCGGGCCCAGGAGGAAGAGAGGGAAGAGTTGGTTCGAAACACACGAGAGAGAGAGAGAGACAACTCCACCCATCAAGAATACCAACAAAGTCTACTCTTCCGTGCCTCTTCATTTTTTTTATATATTTTTATCCGACACCACGCCCAGAAAAAAAAAGCACAGAGCCGCCATCAAGCGCAGCGCACTTTGACACACACATATATACCTTTGCCTACCCCATAAGCACACCTTGCAGCCTCCTTTTCTCATTCTTTCTTCACTCCTTCCCACAGCCCCCCCCCCTCCCCCCCAAAAACACACACACATACACATACACACTCAACCAGCCATTATCAACAGGTGTAATTATTGGTGTCCTTGCACTCTCGTGTGAGTTCCACCTGGTGTGTGTGCGTGTGTGCGTGCGTTAGCCTCCACTGTTTCATTTTGTGTATTCTTGTCTCAATTCTCTTCCAGGACAAACGTAGAGAGAAAAAAGGGTGTTGTTGTGCGCCGGTGCTTCCTCCCTCTCTTCTCCCCTCTTCTTCCCTCCTTCCCCCCCCCAAAAAAAAACACACACACACACACACACACACACACACACAAAACGCACACCACCACGTTCAACACGAAGTTTCTTCGCTTTTTTTTTTCGCTATTGGGTTTACTCTCCACATTTGTTTTTGTTGTTGCTGTGTTGTGCTGTTTTTCTCTCTTTTTTCACCTCATTTGATAAGGAGGAGGAGGGGGGGTGGGGAAGGAACTCTGATCGGCGGTCTGTGGGTGACTGAGAGTGGAGGGAGGGGGGAGAGGCCAGGGGATACGTTTTTTTTTTGTTTCTCTTGTTGTTGCATCCTCGTGTTCTGTGATCAGAGGGAAAAGGCGCTGCTGTCGCTTCCGATAACAGTTGCAGCATCGGCCGGAGCGAACGCCAGGCACATTCGCAACGGGTAGACGCTGAGAGGAGGTCAAGTGGGGTCTTATCGCTCACCTCCACGGTCCAATAGTTCCACTCGATTCTCTCCCCCCCCCCTCCCTCCGCACTTTGGTCGGCCCTCCGACTCCAGTTTTTGAGATTATTTGAGGGGATTTTTGTCTTTTGGTTTGGACAGTTGTTGCTGCGGCCGTTGCGCCTGTGCCCTACACATTTGTCGTCGTCGTCGTCATGTCGGTGAGCAGCTCCCTCGTCTACGCGCTCCTGTGCGTCTACTACGCCTCTCGCACGACGCTGCTTTTTTTTGTGGAAATGCTGTTGTTTCTACCTGTTTATTACCTTGTGGAGCGGCAGGACATCCCCAGCGTTTGGTTGGGACGTCGTGGGGAGGCTCAAGTACAGCCAGTGCACTCCCCAGCTTACCTATCCAAGAAAGAGCAGGGACAGGATGTGTTGAACGGCAGCTGCAGCGTTGGCGTCACGGAGATGTCCGCTGGGGTGGAGCTGCGCAGCGACGGTACACAGAAAGTGGCCGACAATGTCTGTATTCTTTCGCGTAAGGCCGTGGGCCGCATTCGGTCTCTCCACACAGAGAAAGAGTCGTGGTGGTGGTGGTGGCGACCACGGGTGCCGCATTTCACTGAGCCCCTGTCAGCCTCGCGCTTCTCTGACACGCCGCACCAGCGTCAGGAGCAACGGCTGCAGCCGATTCCGCCAAGCTTTAATAGTCGCCCCCGGTTGCCTGTGATGCAAAGCGAGTACGATGGGGGTCCAGAGGATGGCGACAACGTAATCGGAGCCCAGAGGTCATGTCCCCACGACATGAAGGCGACGATGCCACGCGAGGGCACCTCGCAGCAACCCTCTTCCTTCACGCTAAAGGACTCTGTACAGCGTGAGGTCCGCTCGGCAGATCGCATTACAGCGAACACGGCCGTGTTCACAGCGGCTCGTCCGCGTATTTTGTCTGTCGGGGCTAATCCTATCGATGCCACCCCGTTACTACGCGGCGACGCCCTCCTAGGGAGTGGACTGACCTCTATGACACTCAAGAGCGCCACCACCACCGCCGCCGCTGCCCAGAGTTCTGAGGGCATACAGTGGCTACAAAGTCCTCTGCAACTCCGCGACGGTGGTGACGTCCATGAGCAAGACGTTTTTTCCCCCAGCTTCACTGAAGGGCTGAATGGCTCTGCAGGCGATGTTGTAGATGGTGACCGGCAGCCGTCATATGTCACGGATGCCTTTTTTTGTGACGTGGAAGTAAGCGTGAGGCACTCAGCTGAGGACCAGCGGCAGGAGCGGGATCGTTCAGCGTCACTGCGTGGGTGTGTTAGCTTCGCCAAGGTAAAGTGCTTTCTGTCTTCGTGGAGTCGCCAAAAGTGTGGCGCTGCTGCACGCAAAGTCTCAGCGAGTAGCGAATCCGTACCGGCAACCACCGCCACGGTTCAGGAGCGCTTGTGCGCTACGGTGCCCGCGTGGTGTACTGTCGTTTTTCGCTCCCGCGCACCACAACCAGCGACCCATGGAGGATTGCCCGAGAGCGCATCCTCCTATTTTCGAGGTCAGTACGGTTTTTTGCCTCCCTGGTACGCCGTTCACGCTCGTGCGCAGCTACTTTTGGCACTGGCAGATCCGGTTCTGCGCATTGCTGCGGAGGTGTTGTGCTGCCGAGGTTGGGTAGCGCCTACCGAATCCCCTGCTGAGCCAACAAGGAGCGAGGAAAGTTCCTGTAGCATTGACGCAGCTACAGCAACCGCTGTGTGGCCTGGAGAGGGGCAGCAGTGCCAGAATGACACCCGCGCCGCCCCTCCGCCCTCGTTGGAGGTGCCTCGGTTGTGGCAGGACTTCGGTACTTTCCATCTTGGGCCGCTCTTGTTGTGTTTCCGTGCGTTGCGTGGCCTCGTCTTCATGGTGATGCGTCTACTTGGTGCGGCGCCGCCGCCGCGCCACGACGCGCCACGCATGTCCGCATCGCCTCTCTCGCGCAGCACCTTTGTCAGTGGTGGTGTGGGTGGTGTGCATCTGCTCGGTCGCCTTGAAGCAGCGTTGAAAGCGCATATTTATCGATACACGATGGATACACACCACTCCTTGGAGACACTGCACACAGAGGAGGCCGCTCCGACGACAGTACTACCTCTGACAAAACCAAGCCACGTTGGAGGCAATGCCCCCCTTTCAACACACGGGCTTTCGGAGATGGCAACGTCCAGAGTGACGGTACCTAGAAGCGTGCGGCCGAGGGATCCTGGTGCAGCTTGCTCTCTTCCCCTTTCCCCTGCCTCGGGCCGTGGGCCGGCGTGTCGGCGGTCGGTGGGTGTCCATTGGCTCCATGGCCGCCGGCCGCCGATGTGGTCTGCTGCACCACCTGAAAATCGGTGCTCGACACCTTCGCCACACCCGCCCTCACCTACTCTGGAGGAGGTGGTGGTGGTGGTGCTGCTCTGTCCTTCGCTTTTGCAAGGGAGCGGGCTGTATTCACACACTGTAGCGCGGCTTGGTCACCTATGCCAGTTACTCACCCTCGTTGGCGCGTGGCAATCGGGTCTCGCTACAGACCGCGCCGCCACGCCGGGTTGCGATGGCGATGGTGACCGGGCTTCTCATCCCAGTGTGGGTGATTTCCTAACGAAAACGACGAGCGCGACACGGAGTCGCGGTAACTCGACGCGTTCCCATGTTCTCCCGGGAGCCACCTCGGCAGGTGAAGAAAAGAGGATGTACGCCACTGCCAACCCTCACACCAGTAGAGGAATCCCCACAGCCGGGGCTGAGGTCAACAGCCAACCGTCACCGCAACTCTCCTGGCAACCGCCACCGTCGGCTACTCGACCTGCCCCCAGACCCGCAGTTCAGTGGTACGCAGCGGTGCCTGTGGTGGAGCTTCGTGTCCCCGCCACTTCACGGGATGGCGGCGGCGGCGACGACGTATCCATGCCCCCGCTAACGTTGAAGGACTTGCGACGGGTTGTGAGGTTGCTGCGGTGCAAACTGGAGTCCGGCTCACCGCCGCCACGGAATTACTCGATGCCTTGCCCGTCTAATCCAGTCGGCAATGCAGCTTGCCCTTCCCCACTTGGTCAACCGCTGTCCCATGGAACCCCCGCTGAGGTGACCTCTGCCCAGAGGCCCCCACGCCAAGTGTACATCGTGGCAGTTGGCTGGTCTGAAGCGGCTAGCCCGCTTTTGG
This sequence comes from Porcisia hertigi, assembly GCF_017918235.1. NCBI lineage: Eukaryota > Euglenozoa > Kinetoplastea > Trypanosomatida > Trypanosomatidae > Porcisia > Porcisia hertigi. Next base: position 160,167 of record NW_027150679.1, read on the forward strand.
AGCTAGCAATCACACAGCAGCAGCAGCAGCAGACGTCGGCAAAACGCGGCGCTGACCCCAGGTGTGGCGAGGGAGGCGGCCTTTCTGCGCAGCCCCCAGCGCATCTTGATGGCGTTGTGTGCCTCTCGCACACGCTTTCGTCTGCCTTTCAGCTTCTCCCCGAGCAGCACGCACAGACGTTGGTGTTGGAACAGTCCACACCGACGACATCATTGCCCGTGAGTTCGTCCGCACATGTTTCACTCGCGAACACCACTGGCTCCGGCGATGGCAGCAGCGGAGCCTCGAGCCCACTAACTGCCTCTGCCAGCTCACCATCACCGGCGATGGCTGGACTGCACGCATCGTTACATATGCCGCGCATTCTTTCGCGTCTCACAACTGGGCCGGCCCGACTGCTGCTCTTGCTGACCCGGATGCAGCTGATCGCCGATGGGCTGCTTTCTCATCGGCAGCATCAGGAAAAGTCTCAGCGTGGCGGGGTGGTGGTGAACAACCGCGTGAGGCTTCCAGAAGCCTCGGGAGTGCATTGGCCTGTAGGGGCACCAATGTTAAAGCAGCCCAAGTACACGGCTCAAAACCGAGCTGGCGCGTCACCGTCCGTGAAGGACTCTGCCCAGACAACAGGCATTTCTTTCTACCACATATTACACCTTTTTCGTGAGGCTCGCGAGGAGGTCAACCGGGCACAGAGCGGTCTGAGCAGAGCCAGCGCGACCTGGGTCCATCACCACCGCCACCAGCAACAACAGCGGCAGCAGCAGCAGTTGTTGCGACTGTTGAACCCGTCGACGGGCCGAGATGCTGGATTTGACGTAAACTTTCCCACCTCCACGGGCAGCCTTTCTGCTGTGGTGTCCAGGGCTTCAGACCGGAGGGTTGAGCTGGGCCTGATGCGTGGGGCAGCCCCAGCGCCGCACTCACAGCCCACACCGGGTCGGACGCAATTTTCCCCTCTTTCATCTGCCTCCGCTGGTTCTACTTGCCTCCCAGGTAAGATGACCACCAATGCACTACCGCAACACAGCCTTCATGCTGTGTCTTTCTCGAAATTCGCGCATCAAACCCCATTGTCAGGGTCTCTTGCTTCGACCACACCGATGGCGCCGTCGATCAATGTGGCCGCCCCGAAAGCGTTTGTGGGCTCCAGTGCGCATGCAGGTCTTTGGAACGATACGGCAGACGAGTCCAATGCGAACATCGCTCCGACTTTCGGCTTTACGAATGATGCAAGTGGGATGCTTCCCCCCGCCCAAGTCGATCACGGAACACCGCCATCGCACGATCGGCCACGGCTGCTTTCTCGTAGTTACCTCGATAGCTGTGCATTGCAGCTGACCTTGCCCCCGGACCTCTTACAAGATTCATCGGTGTCGTGGGCCCTGCCACGCCTGGAGACTGCCATGGACTGGGAGGAGCTGGCACGAACACCTCTCATGGCAGAGGTCCAGCAGCAGCAGCGCCGCGAGGTGGCAAACACGACGGCCAATGACCTGCCTTCGCTGTCCTCTGTCAACAACGCCACGCAATTGAGCAGCAGTGGAAGACCCCGACGCTTCCAGTCTAGTCTACGGTTTGAGGGGGAGAGGGGCGGGCCCACAGCAAACGAGCCCGCTGCCGCTGCGCCGTCTCCCTTTACCGAGAGCTGGCAGCGCGTCTCCCGTGTGCACATGTCCACTGACGATGTCATTGCCTCGTGTACACTGCAGGTTGTCTCTCCGACGCACTGGCAGGTAAACCACTTCCCTGGAAAGGAGGCTACGAAAGCATCGCAAACGGCTTCCACGCCCCACAATGTCCCTCTTTTTGCAGACTACAGAGAGCGGAGCAGCGACCCTCTTGACCACGCTACAGCAGCCAGCGCTGTTGATCAGGCCTACCCCACCTCCCTTGCCACCACGTTCTCCATAAGGTCAAACGAGTTCTCTACCGCTTTGGTAAGTGACCGAGGCTTTGCTGAGAGGGTGCACACGAAGCCGCTCTCCGGGAGTGAGAGTCTGCCCAGTGAGGAGTTCGGGAGCTTCAACGAGCCCCCCGCGCTATCCGTGACCAGTTCAGTATTACGCAACAGGGCTGAAGCAACGCCATCGTTTGTGCGCAGTGCGACGTTGCCGAGCGGTGACGCGAACGGTTTGTGTGTGATGGGGGCGGGAGGTGAACAGGGAAACATCGCCTCATCCCGTGTGCCATCCTCTACCGGTAGAGAGCCAATCTTGCAGTGGCCTGCTACGCCTGCTACGCCGCCGGTGTCACACTGTAATCCATCCAGCGGTGTAGCGCAGCTGCCATCGACCGTGTTGATGCCACCGCTACAGCCGCAGAAGCCCATACCATATCCGGCACCTTCTCGAGCACCCGCGTTATCCCCGCAAACGGCAGCGTTGGTGGAGCTGCGGGTGCGCTCTGCGCAGCATGCGGCTCTCGTTCAGCGCATAGCGATTCCAACTCTTCTCATTCACGCTCGCGACGACCCCGTTGCCCCAACGTCGACACTTCCATTTTCGTTGTTACAGGCAAATCCGTGGATAACGACGGTGCTGACGCGCCGTGGCAGTCACGCCGTTTACATGGAGGGCGTTGCGGAGGTGTGGCGTCGGCCACGGTTGGTGGTGACGGAGCAAATATGCCAGGCGGACACAGAGCGATCGTCTTGTGGCACTGACGCGGCGGGGGATAAGGTGTACTGGCCAGGCCACGCTTTCGATGACGAGAACATCGAGGCTAGTGCGACAGCAAGACCCCGCCGCTATGATTCCCTCTCGGTGTCCTCGAGCCGGAAGTGGAGCAACGCATCGCCTATGCCGGAGTTGTCCCCAACGACAGCCACAAGCCCTGAAACGCCGGCGCTGAGGGCCACTGCCCGGCCGCAAGAGTTCTCCTCTTTTTTGCTTAAAGGGAACTCGAGGCGGCGAGGGGGTGGCAACGGAACAGGCTGCTCTAGTATCACCATCAGCAACTCCAGCCCTAGCGATGACTCGGCCACTGACGATGGCGACTCGGGAGACGACGGCGTTGTTGAGTGGCTGCATGACGACAGGGAGCCGGAAGGCAAAAGCCTGGAAGAGATGCGCCACGTCACATCCCCGAGACGTCTGCAGGCCCAGCAGTCGCAACGTGTGGCTGTTTCTTCCACATGTCAGTGGAAGGCTCGAATCGAAGGCACAACGTGGTTGGAGCGACTCATTTTTGAGTATGTGGAGAAGGCTATTTTGTGGCCAGCGGCGACCTCCACCTCCCTTTCTTCCTCCACCTCCCCCATCGTTTAACGTTCGTGTGAAAAGGGGATCTTTGTAGCGCTGCAGTGGGTGTGGTGCGCGTTTGTGCTGATTGGGGGGGGGGGCGGGGCGGGTCCGGCTTGGGGGGATCGATGCAGGGGGATGGGAGAGTCCTTCGTTGGGACTTCTTCTTCTCCCCCCTTCTCCCCCCTTCCCCGCCCTCCCCTCCCTCCCCCCCCTGTCTCCGTGTGGGGACCCCTATTTTTATGTTTCTGCTCTTCTCCCACGTCTTTCTCTCTCTCTCTCTCTCTCTTGCTTTCGCGTTGAGGGGAGAATGGGGGCGCGCGAACAGTTGAGAGAGAGGTGCGTGTGCTCTCTGTCTTCTCGGTGCACCTTCTCCTCTTCCGACTGCATGCGCCGACGCATTATATTACATCGCCGCATACGGCATGTGTCTTTCTGCGCATCAGTGCAGCACGATGTTGAAGTCCCAGATAGGCGGGTAGGGGACGGCGGGGGGGGGGTAGGTACAGACTTTCCACGACCTTTAGCTTCTCCTCCCTCCCTCCCTCTCTCCCCGCCAACAAAGTACCACCGCCACCACTACTACGTGCGCATTCTTCTCACTTTGCCTTTCGTACGGGCTGGCCTTCGCCAATCTCCAACCGTGAACACTTGTGCTTCCTCACTTCTTTTGTCCACTTTTTTTTGAAAATTATGATTTGGGAAGAGCTGTCTGGCGGATAACCTCCCATCCCAACCCCCTTTCCACACATCCTCTCATTGACTGGCCTTTCCCCTTTCGTGGGCACTGCCCCCCTCCCCCTCCCCCTCCCCCCCCTCTCTTCCCCTTCACACACCCACACACGTATTCACTCACCCTCATTCTTTCCCTTTCCACACAAAGTCCATGTGCTCACACTGAAGGAAGAGAGCCTCGGTGCGTGACTCTACTGTGTTTGGTAGTGACTCTAATGAGACGTCACGTATCTCAGCACCCGGGAGGGCGGGAAAGAGACGCGGCTTCACGCATTTGGACGAACGTGCCCGCCACCTCCCCCGCCATAACGACTGCGCGTGAGGGCCGAGACCCAGACGGCGCAGATCTGTGCCCACTGCCGACGGTGCAAACTGCGGATCAGCTCTCGCAGCACCATGCCCCAGGCGCGTGCGCTGCCGCGGTCGCCACCCTCTTCCCCCTTCAGGGAGATAGGGGTCTTTGACTGTGTTGCGTATGAGGACGAAAGACCCCATACACATGATGATCGGGGTACACCACGTAGCCGCGGTACAGATGTGCACGTTGCTAGCGACAGAGAGGATAGGAGGGGATGCCTGAGTGGCAGCGATGTCATCAGCGGTGGGGAGGGAGACAACTTGGACAGCACTCCCAGCACTCGCGATGACCCTCACCGCAGCACTAATAGCTGTAGCAGATGGACGGATTGTTCTCAAAACCCTCGCAGCGCCCCGCGCTATCACAGCTGCTCCGGATCTGGCGAGTGTGGTAGCGAGGACTCTGCCGCTTCAGGCTTAATCAGCGAATGTCACTCCGCCGTCGGGCTCAGTTTTATGTCAAACGCGATGTACCAATGCTCCGGCATACCATCGCCACGTGATGCGGAGATGACCACAGCTTATTCTGACTCGAACACCAAAGCTGGCGATTGGCAGCAGCGCCTCGACCCACGTGGCAACGGAGCTGGTGAGATAACTGCACATCGGAGCACAGCGCGCACGCCACTCCTTACTCCCGGAACACAACCTCCACAGAGGTCCCGACGACACCAACCAGCATCGACCTCTTCCCAGTCTGTGACGTCTCCGCGGTGCGCTTCCCCCACAACTGTTCCACCCAGGGACTTCCCACGCCGCTCGCCCTTTGGTCTTGTCGCTGCCAGAGGCTGCGAATCTACCGCCATGGCCGCCTGCACTGCGCAGCTGCGAGGCGGGGAGGGGGCGGCGGACAACAGAACGGGGAGCGAAACTAGAGTGCATGTACGCGGCAGTGGCACCCAAAGCGAGCGCGTATTGACGCCCTCCTCTCTTCACACTCACGACTCTAGCGAAGGCGGCCGCGTCTCGAATGTGTCGATGCCCGTGGACGTCTCCCAGCAGACGCAGCCCAGCAACACCCAGAGAGCCACTCAGAGCGTTTTCATGACCAACGGAAACAGCCTCGGCGCTGGTGGCGATATCTCCCATATGGAGGAAGAAAGGGAGTGCCAGACCCGGGATGCGCAGGGAAACTGGGGCAGCGGTGTCGTCGGCGCTCGCGCCGGGATCGGTGTACGTGCTCTCCCCGGTCTGCGTCACCGCCGCCCCCGGGAGCGCAGCAGGGAGAGAGCAACGACCCTGCTTACCGATGAGGCGGCTGCCGGGTCTCTGAGAGGACCCGGAGGTCCGCAGTCTCGGCGGCCCGTGATGTCGTGGTCTTCGCGCGCGCGCGTGTGCGCCTTGGAATCTGCTCCATCAGGCGAGCTGTTTACCGGAGGTGACCCGTCCGGAGCCATTGAGGTGTGGGACAGCCGTATTGGGCGACGGCTAGGCGCGCTCAGGGGGCACCGGGCAGCGGTACTCTCGCTGAGGATGTTGCCCCATTCTGCACTGCTTCTTTCCGGGAGCGCTGATTGTACTGCACGTTTGTGGGATGTGCAAACGCTGCAGACCAAAATGCTGCTCAAAGGCCATCGTGGTCTTATCACAGCCCTCGAAACGCTGTGGATGCCGAATGTCGGGCTTCATCTCTTCACGGGCAGTGACGACGGCACAGTGCGGCAGTGGCACGCGGTGACAGGCGCCTGCTTGCACGTGTACCAGGGGCATCGCGGCCCCGTCAACGTCGTGACAAGTCTAATGCCTGCCAAGTACATCGCCACTGGCGGAAGCGATGGCCTGTTCAAAGTGTGGAACGCTCAGACGCTGCGATGCCTCAGCAGCATCCCGGCCGTCCCATCGCGGGCATCAAGCGGTGCCCTCGTTGCTCACGAGAGTCGTGCGAGGCGCCGGGGCACAGGAGTGGGTGTCGCTCCCGGCGCAAGCGATTGGACTGACCAAGGTACGGCTCTCAGTAGCAGCGGTTCCGTCTGGGATATCGCGCAGCTGAACGACAACAACCAGTCACTCGCCACAGCCACTGATGATGGCGTAGTGCGGCTCTGGGCGACACAGTGGAATCGGCATGCAGTGCTGTTGAAGGAAATCTGCATTCCAGATATGCTTTTGAAAGGTCGTACCCGCGCCCGCTGCTTGCTGGCCTGTGGGGCCCACCTGTTTGTCGGGGGTGCGCGTGGTGAACTCTATGTGTGGTACACGGAGGAGCTCCCGTACGTTAGCAGGGACACCCACAGCAGCGTAGACGCGCCCCGTTCTTGGTGGTGGGGTGCTGGCCTCCACCCAGGTGTGGCTCCTACTACTACTACTACTGCTGCTGCTGCTGCTGCCGCCACCACTACTACTATTATTAGCACAGAGAAGATGGAAACGTACCGGGCGACGTTTTTGTTCCACACGGCAGCGCTCACGGGTTTGTCGAGGCGAGGTGCACATCTGTGCAGTGCATCACTGGATCACACGGTGTGTCGGTGGGACCTGCGCCAGTTGGTGCCACTGAGCGACGATGCGGAGGATGCAACAGCGATGGTGAGGACGGGTGCCGGTTGCAACGGCGATCTTTACAAAGCTGTGGGCAATGGCGGCGAGGTAGGGGGTCCGCTCTGTGGGCGAGGCTCTCCGCAAGGCATCTCCAGGGGGCTGCGGTCGGGCGGATCCATGACGGACGGTGGCATAGTAGATGCGATGCCATTGACATACCCGGGCGCGTCGTTCCTGCCGACGGGCGTGACTTCACAGAGCAGCAGCACGCTTTTTGGTGGCGTGGGGGGCGTTGATGAATCAAGTGGCGCTCCATGGATCCAGCAGAATGGGTTTGGCGTTGCCGGCGCTGTCGCGGAATTGAACGCTGCAGAGGCGGCGGCCGTCTACCCGCAGCTGCCGCTGTCATTTGTTGTTCGCCACCTGCGCGCGGCGGCTACCTCTCCAGTAGAGTTGCGGTCTCTACTGAGAACGGTGTTGTTGCTGGTGTACGCCATCCTCTTGGTGCTGCTCTTCGTGCTTGGTCTGGCGCCCGTGTCCCAGCACAGCGTCGACATTGCTGCGGGCATGTTGTCTCTCACAGCCAACCATCCCCTCCCCAGCTTTGCACGACCGCAAACCTTCCGTTCCATCAGGAACAGCGCCGACATGGTCCTGTGGCTCACACTGTTGATGGAACAACTCCACAGCTTCCAGGTGCCTGTTCAGTTGGCTCTGTCGCACAAACTGAACACTACCAGCGCCGTCCAACGTGGTCTGCTGCGCCACCTGCTCAAGCCAAGAGGGCGAGCTGTGACGACATGGAAGGACGTGGGTACACGCGCTGGCAGCGAATATGCCACCACCGCCGGCAGCACTGACGCAAACACGCTCAGGCCTTCCGCCATCGCAGCGAACAGCTCTTCGATTTCCTCTGCGTCCTCCGATTCCACTGCCTCAACCGCTGGTCGCCGCAAAGGCCACATCGATGCCCCGGTCGATGTTGTTCGCCTCCCTGCAATGCCTGGTGGTGTTGTTGTACTGAGTAACGTGCGGGTGCGGGCAAAGCACGTGACCAACGCGAGCTGCGCGTGGAATCCCCACCTTCTCCACCGCCACCGCATGCTCACCACCGCCACCACCAACCCCGCCGCGACCGGGCAAGATGCACGGTTCGTGTATGCGTGCTACGGAACTTTGGGTGCCTCTACTACGGCAACAGATCCTCTCTGCGTCGCCGAGGCGTTGTCGACATCCACTGGCGGAGAGCCAGTGAACGCCACAGGGAACACGACAGCCCCCCTCGTCTGTCTGCCGTATATGTCCAAAGGGGCGGGTGTACCGTTTCATGGCCTTGCTGGGTCCTACGATAGCGGCGGTTACGCTGTCGACTTGGCTGTCGGCTTGCCCCATTCGCGTGGCCCGTGGGTCTCGGAGGACCTGCAAGTGCTGCTCAAGTACCAAGCGCAGTTTATGGACGATCGGCGCACCCGATTAGTGGATGTGCTGCTCTACACCTACCACATTCACTCACACACCTTTGTACAGCTACACTACTCGTTGGAAAGGCCGGTGAGTGGGGTCTGGTTGCCAACGACCATCGCGCGCTCTTTCTCTGTGTACGGAGCTGACACCGTACCCCACGTGCGCACCACGCTCGCCTGCACGGTAATCGTGTTTTTGCTGCTGCTGTGCCTCCTGGGCTTGGCTCTGTACGACATGATGCTTGCGTACCGCATGAGAGCGCTCATGACGCACTGTACGTCGCTCACCGTCGTGCTTAACCTTATTCTCATAGCCTCGGGGCTGTGCGTCGTTGCCTGCACGTTTCACTGGATGTCGTTGAGTATGGAGCTCGAGATGGCCCAGCTAGTGCAATCGTTGACTTCGGTTCGCACCAAAAATGTCTCCGGCACCTCGTCTGGCGCCTCCTTTGCGTCTTTGATGGCACCACCAGTGGTGCACGCTGTATTGTCTCAGCTCAGTGACGTAGAATTCGCGTTCCGCTGCGTGACTACCTCCACCGCCGCTCACGCCATTCTGTTCTTCCAGGAGATCACAATGCTATTCTGGAGACTCACCACCTTCCTACAGGTGATGCGCGTTGTCCTGCAGCAGATACGACTGCCACTTCTCGTTGGGCTCGCGCTGATAGTGCTTTCCGTGACAGGTGTTTCTCTTGCTTTCGAGGCCCTGTACGGCTCCACACAGTTCCACTACCGCTCTCCCTCAAAGGCGTTGGTGCACGTATGGCTGTACTTGTGCACCTGTCAGACGCTGAGCGACGACGTGTCGTCTCCGCTGTCAGAGGAGCGTCAAAACACTGGCCGGCTCCTCCTCCTCCTGGTGAACTACATAGTACGTCTTTTCTTCTTGGCCTATGTTGTGGTGCTTGTCTGGGAGTGTTTTCAGGCGACCTCCCTCTTCATACCGGCGATCCCGCCTCGTGCGCGGCTCGCAAAGTGGTGGCTGGACATATCTTACCAGTTCGCGCTCATGTCTCAGGCGTCGACGGCTACGCCAGTCTCCTTAACTTTGCCGTCACGATCTGCGTCGACACCGACACAATCTCTGCAGCCGCAGCAGCACCAGCAAGGGGGTCTGCCAAGCAACACTGCAGAGAACGCTCCACGTACAGGCCGGAATGAAGGAGGAGGAGGCCGATCATCGCGCCAGCCGTCGGCTGTAGTGGTGTCCGAGGCACCGAACCCCCCGGCTGCTTCCCGTGTATCGCTGTGTAGCTACGGCAACCATGCCTCCCTCGTAGAATACTTGCTTAAGCACCTTCGCCTTCTGCAGAAACAACGCGAGTGCACACGCCCGCGGTGGACAGGCAAGCGGTCAGTCGATGAGGAAACCGATGGAAGAAGTTTGGGTTCCACGCGGGCGTCGCACTCGCCGCTGCAGAGTGGATGTCGCCAAGACGGCGGTGGCGGTGGTCCGCTGGCAGCCTGGGATGCAATGCCCTCGGCGACTCCAATTGGTATCGATAAGACAGGGAGTCGAGGATGTATCTTCTTCACAGAGAGTCGCAGAGGTGACCGAGGCTGCCACAAAGCCTTCACGCCCACCCCGGACAGCGTCTTCCCTGTGTCTGCTGCAGGGGATGGCACAGTCACTGGCGGTGACGCTCCCTGTTTTGATGACAGCGTAGCGTACCCTGCCCACCTTCAGGTACGCCAGACGGACCTGCTTCTTTTCTTGCCGAAGGACGCGCGAACACCTTTTGCGCGCGGCGTGATCCGGCATACATGGAACAGTTTAACGTGGATGTACCACTACGACCAGCAGCACATCCGCACACACGAACACACGGTGCGCGATCGCATGTTTCGGTTAGACCAGGGAATTCAGCAAACACAAGAGCGGTTTGCGTTTCTCAACGGTGTTGTACGAGCAGCCCAAGCTCGCATGGCTGACCACGAAGCTCGACTACGGCCTCTTGCGAAGGCAGTGGCGGCGGTGTCAGGAAGGCCGTGATTGAGGACCCCCCCCCAAAAAAAAAGCTGGGGTTAAGTCCCCCACTGGAAGGGAGAGGAGGACGAATAGCGGGGGATGGCAGGCACTCCTGGGTGCCCTCCTCTCTTTCCTGCCTCCTCCTTTTTTTCTCCTGAGACTCGGCCAGTCCTCCTCCCTCTTCCTTTCCCTCCCCGCTGCCACAGTAATAAATCACCTCAACAGCAACCAACCCCAGAAAAAAAAATTGGGGGAAAGTCCACTGGTTTCTATTTTTTTTTTATTCGCCCTCGGCCTTCCCCCCCCCTCCCCCTCTCCATTCTTATGACTTCTGTCGACTACCCTGCTTTCTCCATCCGTTTTCCTTCAGGTGACCCACTTTTGGGCTTCTCGAACAAACGGCTTGGTCTTATTCTCTCGCCATAAACACGTTTGAGCATGTTTCTATGAGTCACATGTGGGCAACTCTCTGCAGCTTTTTGTGTTGGCATTTGTCCGCGCCTGAGCTGAGCACGTGTGTCGGGCGCTCACCTAGACGGAGGCACTCGCACGTTGGTTCTCTCACGCTACCGAGCGTTTGATGTGTCCGCCGGTATCGCATCTCCTCTACGGGAGACGGAGCCGTCCCCCCCCCCCCCCTCCCCGCCCTTCCTTCCTTTGTGGGCAGTTTGATCACTTCTCTGCCTGCATCAATGGACGGGCTGTGATACGCGCACACACTCGAAACTCACACACACACACGCATCCGCCTTGCTACAGAGATGCACGGCGCCTCGTACGTACATGACGCGCCGCATGCAGCGTTTTTCTTTTTGGTCAGGGATTGGGTGCGCTCTTGTTGTTGTTCCCCCCTCCTCCTCCTCTTCATTTGACTCAGTCATGAGCCCTGCGCTCCCGCTCCCTTAATGTTTGTCTGCAATACTCCCCCCTCTCCTCCCTCCCCCCTCCCCCTCCCCCTCCTTCCCTCCCTCCCTCGCGCCACCTATACTTACAAAGGTGCCCCCCTCGTCTCGTCATTCTGAAGATATACGGCGGAGGGGGGAGACACACACGCACACACACACACGCACACACGCACACACAACGGCCAACCGCCACAGTACTTCGACATCTCTGTGGATAGGTTCCACTTCTCTCTCTCTCTTCTACTCACAGCGCTCAAGCACAACAGCAATAGTTCAGTAGGGGGAAGGGAACCGGGGTGGTGGTGGTGTCAATGAGATGCCGCCCGCCATTGCGGTGCACCCGTCGGTGCTTCTCAGCATTGTAGATCACGTCACCCGTGTAGGCCTCCAACACCAGAAACAGGGTAGTGCGCCTGGTGCCCCTGCCGTGTCAGCTCCCACGCCGGCTTTTTTGCCCATTGCAGGCTTGTTGATGGGCGAGACGAAATCGTCTTGTTCTGTTGATGGCAGTATATGGAACTCTGAATGCCGGATCCAAGGAACCACCACGACACTCTCCGCCTCCTTTGAGCTTCCAGTACGGCTGCTGCCGATGGACGAAGTGGTGGCGGACGTGGCGCTCTCCGGGGACGTGGGGTTTCTTCAGCACCTACTTGACGAGAGGACAGACTGGCAGGCGGCGCAACAGCACCGCGAGCAGCTCAGCGCTGTGATGCCCGAGATGGGCGTGGTGGGATGCTACGTGGTGTGTGTTGGTTCACGACAGACGAGCACGCAAGACCAGAACGGTGACGGTGGCGCAGATGCCGCTTTGCTGGGCGCTGGAAGTGCAGTCAAGAGAGCCAGGGGTGAGGCGATGCTGAGTTCAGATGGCATGGCGGTGATCGCGAACTGTGTCCGGCAGCAGCTTTGCCGCTCCGCACTGGTACCCTTGACGGCACCGGGGTTTGTTTTGATGGTGGTGTACGATGGAGAAGTGACCAGCGTTGCCTGTGGGACGGACACCACCGCAGCGGATTCGCAGCAGTCTCCAACCGCTGCGCGGCTGCCCTTCGAATGTCTCTACGTCCCAGTCACAACTCCGGGCGACGTTCTGCCAATGGAAGGTGTCACGGTCTGCCCTGCAGATATGGAGTGGATTGCCTTGGTAAACGAAACGGTGACACCGTCCTATGGGAAAGTGACGCCAGCCGCTATTTCTGCTGTCGTGAAGCCCAATCTCTTGCAACGTCTGTGCAGCGCTGCACAATTGACCTTTCCAGCTCCCTCCCGGGCTCCAAGGGAGCTGGAGACGACGCGAAATACATCGGTGACTTTGTCGCAAAATTGCCGCGCCGCCCAGGAGCTCGTGGGCAGTCTTCGACTTATTATGCGGCTGTTCGCCGATACGACAGCATTGAAACAGAGCGCAACGGCGGCAGCGCCAAACGACGTGGAGCTCCTAAGAACTGTGGCGACTTGCTTGCGTAACGTGCCAGACAGGTCCCCACCCCAGCCACATGATGATCGAACACCATCGTCTGAGCCACCAACTGAGGAGGTGCTCATAGCAGTGCTCGCTCTGGAGTTGCAGTGTGCACTGCACCTGCGTTCCCTGAGGAAAGCCCAGCAGCGGCTGCGGAGCAGCCACCAAACCGCTATGACCGCCCTTCACTCCAAGGCTCCCCCCTCCAAGGCAACCAAGCTGCTGCCGAGCACAGAGGGGCACTAAGCGCACAGGGGAAGGAACGGGCACAGTGGGACACCACACGGGTGTATTTCAGGACGTGCGTGCCAGTAGCTGGAGGGAGGGAGGGGGAGGGGAGGGGAGGGGGGGGGGGGGGGCCATGGGCAATACGCGGTTCAGCAACAGCACAGGAACGAGGCTCCGTTGTACTTTGCTAGCACGTTCCTTCTAACCCTGCCCTCTCCCCTCCCCTTCGCCTTCTCGGCTCGCTCGCTCCCCCCTCCCGTTTTCTCTTTTGCAGATGTTGTGCCCTTCACCCTTTTTTGGCTGTGTATTATATATATGTGTGTCTGTGCATGTGTGTATATTTATTGCATCCGGAAAGACGTCTTGGTTGACTGCAGGGGAGGCCTCGACGCGGATGCTTTCCGAGACTCCCTCCCGACGATGCTCTTTCGCTCTCTCTCTCACACACACACACACACACGCACACACACACACACGCACACACACACAAAGAAGAAAACAGCTGCGCCTTGTAGACTTCAAGTGGGGACCTTGAAGTCCACATAATTCATGCCTCGTGACACACTCGACGTCTCTCACGGTTGCAAGTGTTGTGGCTGTGGTACTTTTTTTTTGCCTGCAGAACCACCACAGACCGCTGCTCAAACAGGGGGTGCGCTACACATTTATAGCAGTCGCTGCGCCAGGTAAGGTGCAGCGCGTCTCTGTTCTTCGCTCCTTCAACCCCTTCCCTCACTTCACCTCTTTTTCCTGTTTTTTGTTTTTCCCCGCCTGTGCTGCGAAAAAAACAAAAATTGAAAACAATAGGCATGCGGCCGCGCCCGACGTCATTCCCTCCCTTCCCACCTTTCAGAGCACATCTGCCGTTTCGTGTGCTTTGTAAGCCTCTGTGCATGTGCGTGTGCCGTTCCCCCGATTTTCTTGCACACCCTCACACATCCCCTCCACCCCCCCACCCCTGCACGTACGTATCCATACACATATACGTATTTTGTGTGTGTACTCCTGTATATTTCCCTCTCTGTGTGAAGTTACAGTTGTGCTTGTTGGTGTGTGGGTCGTGTAAAGTCACCGCCCTGATCAGGGCGGCAGACGACACCTGTTACGTCTTTCTTCTCCTTGCTCTAACACGAGTGCTTTGTATCGCGCGAGTGAAACCTCGGCAAAGCGGACATCCGTCGTACCTTCTCTGATCTGCTGCGTTATAACGTGTTGCGATTGACTGCCATGACACCGTCCGTTCATCCAAAAGGGGTCAAGGAGCCCTACGACCACGCAGACGATGCGCAGGAACGTATACAACAGTCCGGAGTGCAGATCATTCACTACGTCCACCCCGAAGCCGCTGCCTTTTTTTCCAAATGCCCGTGGATGCGGCGTATTCCAGTATTTGCCAAGGCCGTCGAGGGCTACGGCCCCAAGGTCATCATCGCACTCGGTGCCAGCTACTTGTTGTCCAAGGGCATTGCGGATCAGATTCTCACCGGCCAGACATACGCCATGATGATCGATCGCTACGGCATTAGTGTGCCACGGTATCAGCGCCTGTCCCCCATCGCCTCCATGGGCTGGTCCATTAAAGCCTTCACGGCGATGCTGTGCGACGGCTTTGCGTTCCTGGGCTACACGAAGCGCTGGTACATGTTTGTCTCCTGTGTTGCGGGTGGAACGTTCGCGCTGATCTACGGCCTGCTGCCGGCGAGGGCGGCGTCGGCGAACGTTGCGTGCGCCTTCATCTTTCTGTCGTGCTGGGGTAAGGCCAATGTGGACATTCTGTCGGAGGGCCACTACAGCCGTTTGATGCGCCAGAACCCCAGTCCCGGCCCGGCGATGGTGAGCTGGATCTGGATCTGGATCATGGTGGGGGCTATCATAGCAACCGTCGTGAACGGCCCCCTCGCGGACGCTGGCAAGCCGCAGATCAGCATCTTTGTGTCTGCCGCTCTGCAGATCATCACGTGCGTGTTGTACTTGTTCAACTGGTACGGCGAGAAGAAGAACCGCGTGCTACGCTCTGAGGACGCACTGTACCTACTGGATGAGACGCGCAAGGAGCGTGAGCGCCTGGGGCTGGATGTGTTGAATGACGACGGCGTGGGCACACCGCACCGCGGTGCTGGGAATGGGAGGAAGAGCCCGCCGCGCGCACACCTGGTCGAGTGCGTGGAGGCTGGGCTGCGCGAGGTGCTGAACGATGACCTGGCGGACGGCCATGAGCTTGCGCCGGTCGCCAGCGACGACGACGACGACGACGACGTGTCTCCGGAGGAAGTGTACTACGGCAAGCCACCGGTGCCGTGTCTGTTCGGGCTGTTCGAGATAAACACGGAGGTGATCTCCAAGAACTGGCGAGTCTTCGTGTACAGCATTGTCATGACCTGTGCTGCGATTACCATGCTTTGCTGCAACATCCTGTCCAACACGCTGGGCCTGCTGATCGCGTGCATCGTCGTGTCGACCATCTGCTGCTCCGTCTCGTTCTGGGCCCTGCCGCTGGTGATTGCGAAGGCCAATATCTTTGGGTACCTCCAGTCGGCCGTCTATATCCGCGCCTCGAGTCCCCTGGCCGCGTTTTACCTGAACTCCAATAACTGCACAGGGAACTTCCCAAACTTCTCGTACACTTTCTACAACACAGTTGGCACGGTTATCGGCAATGTGGCCGGCCTGGCTGGCGTGATGTGCTTCAATTTTCTTTTTTCCAAGCAGATCTATCAGGTGGCGTTCATAGCGACGACAATGCTTCAGGTACTCGCAGCGCTGGTCGACATCATCATCGTGAAGCGCTGGAACCTATACATTGGCATTCCTGACCACGCCATGTACATCTGGGGCGATGCCGTGATCGGGCAGGTTGTATACATGCTGGGCTTCATGCCAATGGTCGTGCTGCTGTCGCGCCTCTGCCCTCGGGGGTCAGAGAGCGTTGTGTATGCGTTGATGGCCGGCTTCTCGAACCTTGGTCAGACTACCTCGTCGTCTCTAGCCGCGATTATCATGGAGTACATCTGGCCTGTTTTTCCGGATAAGGACCGCTGCAACTACGACAACCTGCCGCTGCTGCTGTTTGTGGGCAGCATGTGTACGCCGCTGTTGGTGATCCCCCTCGCGTTCTTGCTCCCGCGGGCTCGCATCATCGACAATCTTGACATTGACGGCAATGTCGTGCGCGCGGAAATCCACGGGGCTCTCGTGGAGAATGTCACGGCAGCTGAGGAAACCCTTTCGGATCACTCTGTAGAGGCCGCTGGTACTCGTGCCCCTAAGGGCACGCTGTAACGTCGCCTTGAGCGCCCCCCCCCCTCCACATGCGCAGGCATGTGTGTTGTGCTGCAAGAGAAGGAGATCAATTGCGAACAGCTGGAAAAAGAAATGTGAGACACGGATATAGGAGAGTGACCCCCCTGCGCGGGGGGGGGGGGGGGAGGGGTGAGCGTCTCATACCATCTGGAGGAGATGCAGCGATTCTTCTCTTGTGGTGTTTTTCTCCATTGTTCTCCCATCGCTTCTGTTTCTCACCGGATTTGCTGCCGCACCGCAATCGCACGTGCCGCTACGAGTGGCTACTCCCCTCTTCCTCCCTCCCCTCCCTCCCAGCCTTTTTTTGTTTCACCCTTTTCCTTCACATGCATTCGCCACGTTGTGCTGAGCGGGGAGGGGATGGGGGGGGAGGGGGGGATGCACAGATGAAGCCAAGAGATCTTTTCTGACCCCCTGTTGCTGCCTCCGCCCCGCCTCCCGCCCTCTCCCCTCTCCCCTCTCCCCCCTTTGTTCTCCTTTGTCTTTCTCACGCGTACGTCGTCACCTGACGTTTATGTGAGTGCCTCGACGTCCATCGCCACAATGCACAAAAAAAGTACGCAGACACAAACAAAAATGCTCTTCGTTTGTGATTCGGTGCGTATTCCATGGTGAACGTGTGACGAACATAACATCCATGTGGGGGGGGGGGAGGACACACACACGCAATCACACATTTATATATAAATATGTATATGTGTGTGTGTGTATTTTTAGTCTTTTTTATTTTTTGTTTATTTTATATTATTTCTGTTAGTATGTTTTAGGTTTAGTTGTGCTCAACAGGAAAGGGGTGTGCCGCAGGAAACGGTGAGACTCAGTTTTGTGTACATGTGTGGTATACATACAGTGGTGTGTCCCACGCCACAACACACAACACAAACTCGCGCTCTTCGAAATTCGAGTTGTATGGCTGCATTATCGCACAAATCTTTAAACGAAAGAGTCAGACACACACACACACACACACAGAAATACATCGTTGTAGTATCGATTTTTCTTGACTCCTGCGGCTTTGCTTTCCCCCCTTTATTGCTTCGAAAGAAAAACAAATTCCCTGTTGTTCTTGGTGTGTGCCTGTGCGGATGTGTAGGAGTGAGTCTCTGTACCTGTGCCTGTCTGACTCTGTGTCTGCAAGCACCTTGCTTTTTTTTTTTGACCACTCCGTAGACGAGCATTTTCTTTTAGATGCCTATTGTGCCTGTCTGTTCTTCAAATTTTATTTTTCATGATTTTTCATATCTATTTATATATATTTATACATTTTTTTTATAAATTGTATCGAGAGGGGGTGAAACGTAAAAGTCTGCGATTTTCTCTTTCCCTTGCTGTGTGTGTGTGTGTGTGTGTGTGTGTGTGTGTGTGTACTGTATGCGCCCGCTATCTTTTCTGCTGTCGGATGTGTGATGTGTTGGCTTTTGCGTACCTGTCTCTCATTCTTACTTCCTCCCTCCCCCTCCCTCCCCCTCCTCCCCCTCCCCCTCCTCCCCCTTCCCCCCATTCCCATTACCCCTCCGTCCCGAAGGCGCCTTCCCCTGCCCGTTGTACATCTTCACGTGCCTGTGTGCGAGTGGCGTGAGGGGCTACCCCTACATGGAAAATGGGCACAGACAAGGAATGGGAGGAAGAGGAGAAACTCTGGCGACGTGAAATAATAAAAAAAAAGTCTATCATACGAAAATAAGACAGTGTGGCAGAGAAGTGTGCCACGTGACCATTAGAAACCCCGCATCTCCCAAACGCGTGAGAGCACACATACACACATACACACGGCATTGGCGGCGGGGAGTAGATTGAGGAGTTTGTCCAGTCCTCACAGCCGCGTCATAGTCTCGAATGCCATATGGCCTTATGCGTAGGACTGCACCGAAAAATGCCCCTCTTTCCCCTCTTCCCCTCCCCCCCGCTCTCCTCCTCTTGACTGTGTGTATGTGTGTTTGTGGGCGAGGTGCTCTTGAGCGTCTTCACCCCTGAGGCTTCCCCCCCTTTTTTTTTAAATCGTAGGTGCATTGTTGTAAGTTTTGGGGACATCCCTCTTTCTTCCCCCCTCTCAAGTCTTCCCTTCGGTTCTCTCGTTGCCTTAAACCACCACTCCACCTGCTTCCTCCGCCAAATCTTTTACTTGGGCGTTTTTTTTTTTTGAAAGGGCCTTCTTTTTCTCCAGCTCTCTCTTCTTCTCCCCCTCCCTCCCCCTCCCCTCCGTTCCCCCCTCCGTTCCCCCACCCACTTCGCTTCTGTTGTTTTGGGGAATGTCAGTAATACGCTTCTTCTTTCTGTATAGCTTAGTTGTCACCTCTCCATCGAACGTCTCTTTTTAAAAAAAAAATATATTTCTTGTAATTTTGTGTTTCTTGTGACTCACTTTCTGTCACACTTGTCAGTGCATTACACCACCTCAGTGCCTCACCTCCCGTCTCAAAGAAAAAAAAGAAAAAAATAGAGAAAGGAACAGCGGCCGAGGCTTCAACGGCTGTTTAGAAAGGCAAGGCCCCACCCACTTGGAACGCTTCGTGTTGGGACTACCCCCACCCATCCTTCTCCCCCCACCGCGCTTGGGCTCCACCCCCCCCCCCCTCCACACACACACACACACGGACACACACCATCTCTGTTTCTTTTCACCACCGCTATTCTGATTTCCTTTGCGCTCTAGATGACACATTTACTCTCGCGTCATCTCTGCAGGGGCATTGATTACGGGGAGTCTCGCCAGCGTGGTGCGGATATGCTATAAAGAAGAACGATGAGATGTTTGTTTTTGCAGAATTCGCCACTGCAGTGTAACGTGTAGTTGTACTGCTTGCCTCATCTGCTTCACCTGCTCTCCCCCCCCCCAAAAAAAAAAACTGACGTACCTCCTCCTCCTCTTTCCCCCCTTTTTTTTCCATACTGCCCTACACACCATGAAAGACTTGCACACTCCACTGCAAACCGCGCCGCCACCAGCGCGGATGGCCGAAAGGTGAAGGGCTAGCGATGCCGTTTCTTCGCCACAGAAACAAAAAGCCCTCGAGCGGGAAGCATTGACAGCTTGTTGTAAGGCGAGTGGAGAGGGGCCCTGTCTATACGAGCAGAGTGGCCACCGCATACAAGTGCGGCGGGTAAGCCGAGCAGCCCCCTACCTTCTCCTCCTCCCTCTCTTTTTATTGTTTTTTTTTTTCCTCCCCGATTGAGCGGGCGTGATGGAAAAAAGTAGCCAGTGGACTGCACGGCACTAAAAATGTATACAACATAAATCTATGCAGCGTGATCACTCTCCAGCCAGTTGCACGGGTGGTGTGTGTGTGTGTGTGTGTGGAAGGGGGCATCCCCCACAGATGTCGGCATTTCTTTTGCCGTCAACTTTGTCGACTCGTGCGCTGTTACAATTACACGCACACACACATACATATATATATTTATTTAAATTGCATATTTGATTCATACGCCCACCCACCCACCCACGCACGCACGCACGCGCCCAAACAGATTGCACACAGAAATCGAGAGTAAAACGGACCGAGACGCTTTGCTTCCAATGTGAGGGGTTCGCTGCGAAATCGAAAAGAGTAAGCGATCAAAATAATAATGGGATCATCGCTTCCCTTTGAAAACTTGTTTGTGTTATATCGACTCAGCATACACCTATTCTCTCGATGTTGGGCACCCGATCGAACACAACTGGAGATTTATGTACAGATGTACACACCTATATATATATAAATATATATATATATTTATTTATATAAAACGTGTATGTGTGTGTGTCTATGTTTACATGTTGCAGTGATGAGGTTTGCAATGTATTTTTTTTATCCCTCTAGAGGGTAGCACGGGAATATGGTTGACCGTGTACATATACACACCGCGTCTTTTTTTTTCTGTATGTGTGTGTGTGTTCTGTGTGCTTACATGTGGGCGGGGTGGGAGGGAGGGAGGGAAGAAGGGATGATTCCCGAAAGAGAGCCTCTGGCGTAGCTGCTCACATCGCTCATGCTCCCCCACCTCCCCCACCTCCCCCCCCAAAAATACTGTTCTTGGCGTTTGGTCTCTGCACTCTGCGTATATATGTACGGGAGGAAGGAGAGGCGGTGTTTTACGTGTTGGTGCTGCTGCACGAGCGTGAAATTACTCGAGGGCTTCCGTGGCGTTTTCGCCAGCGTTGTTTCTGTCGCGCAGTGGCGGTGGACGCAATGTGTAGGGATTTTTTTTTCTCGTGTTTGTGTTTGTTTTTGATGCGCTTGGAGAAAGCCTGGCGGGGGAGAGGGGAGAGCTTTTCAGTTGCAGGAGGGGGGGGGGGACGAATCGTTCTACTCAGCTGCTCGAGCCTGTTGAGCGCACCCCTCTCCCCCTCTTTCCCCCGCCACCCTTTCTCCTCCTCACCCCCCCGCTATTTCGCTTCCTCATGATTTGCAAAATGAATCTCTAGCAGTATTTTACAACCTTCTGTACCCCACAGTCGTTAGCGTCCGCCCGTCCCCGCCCCCACTCCCCATCTCGTTCCCCTGTCCTCTCCCCCACCTGGTTCGCGGATCCTGCTTCTCATCTTTGATTGCTCTAATAAGTGTGCCCTCT
This sequence comes from Porcisia hertigi, assembly GCF_017918235.1. Lineage (NCBI taxonomy): Eukaryota > Euglenozoa > Kinetoplastea > Trypanosomatida > Trypanosomatidae > Porcisia > Porcisia hertigi. The sequence continues at coordinate 180,863 of NW_027150679.1, forward strand.
TTTTTTCTACTCTTCACCACCCCTCCCCCTCCCCATTTTCTCCGAGTGTCTCTCCAAGCTGAGGAGCCCCGCTTTCTACAGCGAGCTGCTGCTTCTCTTGCTGCGGTCTATGTGTGTGTGTGTGTGTTGTTCACCTCGCTGGGCCAACCCGCTCTCACGCGTCTCCTCCACTCCCCCCCCCCTGGGGCGACAACCAGCGCCACCGCAAAACATTTTCCTTCCGTCGGTCTCACTTACATCCCTTTTGCATAACCACACACACACAAAAAAGTGAACAAAGTCTATCCTGTGCGAGGCAGCAGAGCCCATGAACTCCACGGCCGAAAATCTGAACGCCCAAAGCGATGTAGCATTGGACACCGCGGTGCGTGCCGACCCAGAGGCGACTGTCACGGGAAACAAGGGCAAGGATATTCATCCCGAGGCAGCGTCCCTGTTCGCGGCATGCCCGTGGACTCGCAAGGTGCCCGTGTTTGGTGAGGCGGTCGGGGGCTACGGCCCCAAGGTCATCATCGCACTCGGTGCCGGCTACTTGTTGTGCAAGGGCATTGCGGATCAGATTCTCCGCGGCCAGACATACGCCATGATGATCGATCGCTACGGCATCAGTGTGCCACGGTATCAGCGCCTGTCCCCCATCGCCTCCATGGGCTGGTCCATTAAAGCCTTCACGGCGATGCTGTGCGACGGCTTTGCGTTCCTGGGCTACACGAAGCGCTGGTACATGTTTGCCTCCTGTGTTGCGGGTGGTACGTTCGCGCTGATCTACGGCCTGCTGCCGGCGAGGGCGGCGTCGGCGAACGTTGCGTGCGCCTTCATCTTTCTGTCGTGCTGGGGTAAGGCCAATGTGGACATTCTGTCGGAGGGCCACTACAGCCGTTTGATGCGCCAGAACCCCAATCCCGGCCCAGCGATGGTGAGCTGGATCTGGTTCTGGATCATGGTGGGGTCGCTTGTCGCAACTATCATGAACGGCCCCCTCGCGGACGCTGGCAAGCCGCAGATCAGCATCTTTGTGTCTGCCGCTCTGCAGATCATCACGTGCGTGTTGTACTTGTTCAACTGGTACGGCGAGAAGAAGAACCGCGTGCTACGCTCTGAGGACGCACTGTACCTACTGGATGAGACGCGCAAGGAGCGTGAGCGCCTGGGGCTGGATGTGTTGAATGGCGACGGCGTGGGCACACCGCACCGCGGTGCTGGGAATGGGAGGAAGAGCCCGCCGCGCGCACACCTGGCCGAGTGCGTGGAGGCTGGGCTGCGCGAGGTGCTGAACGATGACCTGGCGGACGGCCATGAGCTTGCGCCGGTCGCCAGCGACGACGACGACGACGACGACGTGTCTCCGGAGGAAGTGTACTACGGCAAGCCACCGGTGCCGTGTCTGTTCGGGCTGTTCGAGATAAACACGGAGGTGATCTCCAAGAACTGGCGAGTCTTCGTGTACAGCATTGTCATGACCTGTGCTGTGATTGCCATGCTTTGCTGCAATATCCTGTCCAACACGCTGGGCCTGCTGATCGCGTGCATCGTCGTGTCGACCATCTGCTGCTCCGCCTCGTTCTGGGCCCTGCCGCTGGTGATTGCGAAGGCCAATATCTTTGGGTACCTCCAGATGGCCGTGGCTATCCGTGTCAGCAGTCCTGTGAGCGCCTTTTACCTGAACAGCTACCAGTGCCCCGGCAACCTGCCCAACTTCTCCTACAGTTTCTACAACACAGTTGCTGGCGTCATCAGCAGTGTCGTTGGAGTCATCTCTGTTACGCTGTTTAACTTCTTATTCGCGAAGCACGGCTACCGCCTGACGTTCATTGTGACGACCATCATGCAGGTTTTGGGTGGTCTGGTCGACATCATCATCGTGAAGCGCTGGAACCTATACATTGGCATTCCTGACCACGCCATGTACATCTGGGGCGATGCCGTGGTCGGTGAGCTGGTGTACATGTTGGGCTTCATGCCAATGGTCGTGCTGCTGTCGCGCCTCTGCCCTCGGGGGTCAGAGAGCGTTGTGTATGCGTTGATGGCCGGCTTCTCGAACCTTGGTCAGACGACGTCGTCGTCTCTAGGCGCGATTATCATGGAGTACATCTGGCCTGTTTTCCCGGATAAGGACCGCTGCAACTACGACAACCTGCCGCTGCTGCTGTTTGTGTGCAACATGTGCACGCCGCTGTTGGTCATACCGCTGAGCGTTGTGCTGCTTCCAAAGACACGCATCTGCGATAACATTGATTTGGACAGCCGGGCTGTACGCGACATGGTGGATAAGGAGCTGTTGGCTGCCTCGCTGTCGAGAGAGGAGCCGGTATCAGGGATTGCCAACGAGCCCTCTGGTATGGCGGGGCAACGATAAGCCTGCAACTGAGGGGGTGATGCAAAGCGCGCACACTGGAGAGCGGAGGTACTACTATTACTCTGGCACCTAAAAGGCACTCGTGCAGCTCATAGATTCCTGCCTCCTGATTTTTTTTTGTGCATTGTACGCTCCACTTGTCAATCATGGCGACACTCTGTTCTCCCTCAAGGGCCGAGTGCTTTGTCTTGTGGCCTTGGGCTTTTTCTTCCCTCCAGCGCAGTCGCTCTACAACTCGCGCATGTGATAACTGCTTCTCGCCTCGTTAGTGTGTCCTTTCATATGCCCACCTCCCCTTTCCCTCCCCGCTACCCGTTCTGAACCGGCCGTCCTGGTGTGCACCTCTCCTTGAGCGGGTCTGCGATCCTTGTGCCTGGTACGAGAGCTCCGGCGGGGGCGGTGTCCGTTCAGGTGCGCACCAACCCAACGGAGGAGGGGGAGGCACGCGAGACACTTGACTCAAGTCTGCACTTATGCAAACATGAATCTCGTTCACGAGAAGGACGGGGTACTTGAGGCATACAGGAGAGCGCGGCAAGGGAGGCGCTGCTGCCACACCCCGGCGCAAACACAACTGCCGTCTGATTGGGGAGCTCACTTGAAAAGTGTTAATACATTTTTGTTCAAGTGTCTTCCGCTTACTCTTTCCCCCCACTCTTTTTTTTTTCTCTCGCCCCCCTCCCCTTTCTGTTCATCCTGCCTTCCCCCCTTGTTGGTCTTCATCGTTTTCTTGTTTGTGCTTTTTTTTTGCCTTCTCCGATTTAGCCGCTCCGAGAGATGAACGCTCTCGGGTGTAATGAGTACATCCCCCGGTGTGTGTGTGTGTGGTCGTTTGTGGATGTGTCATTATATATACATACACATACATATGTATATGTGGATGTACATGGATGTTTACCTGTGCGTGTCTTTGGTGTCTCCAGGTGGCGAGGACGCAACATCTCTGTAGGTGTTGCTGTATGTGTTGATGCCATTTGTGATTTTTTGAGGCGCCTCCCCCTCCCCCTCCCTCCCCCTCACTCTTCGTTATATATATATATATTTGCAGTTTTTCTTTTGTTCTTTTTGTCATTTGTGTATGTCAGCGAACCGTCCTTTTTTTATTCCCCTTTATTCTTCCCCCTTTTCAGTGTTGTACACTATAACGAGTGCAGAGGCGTGTGCATGTATGTGTGTGCGCGTACCCCCACCCCCACCCACCTGGGAGCTACACTATGAGCCTGTAGGCGAAAAAAACAAGTGAGCGCCAATGAAAAAACAAATACCCGGGGCGCGCACAAGCCATTGCACCACATATATACATATATGTAGTGTATATTGACTCGTATACAAACAGCGGGTCGGTGGTTTCTTACGCTCTTCCCCCGCCCCTTCCCCTCATGGCGGTGTCTCGTGTCTGTGATTCTCCTCTATGAGTACCCAAGAGACCAAGAACACATTTGAGTAGTTTCTCTGCCTTTTTGCCTCTCTGTGAAGTCCCCCTCCCCCCCCCCCCCCCATCGTCCCCGTTACACTGCGCTCATTTTTTTTGGTTGTGCATGGGCACGGTCGAGGGAGGGAGGGGCGGGGGGGGGGTATATCATTTGCAGAGCCCTCTGGATATGTGTTCCTACCGTCACCATGGTTTTGTCACGGGGCACATCAGGGGAGAGGGAGAGACGGACACCCGATGGAGGAAGGGAGGGTCGCACAGAATGCAGACCCTCAAAAGACTACTTTTGGGTTTTTTTTCTTTTACAGTCCCCCCCCCCCGCACCGTTCTTCGATGTGATTGCTTGTATGCTGTACATTTTTTTTTACTACTACTATCACTACTATCATCCACCTCCCTCTCCTCCCCACCTTCTCTTCCTTCTTCTTTTTCTTCGTGTCTACTAAACCCATGAAAGCGGTACGCCTCTCTCCTTCCCACCTTTTTTGTTTTTCTGCCTTTTTGTGCGGTTCGATCCGATCATATAATCTCTCCCCCTCCCCCTCCCCCTCCCCCCTCTCCCCCCCTTCCTCCCCTCTCTCCCGCACAGATTTACAAACAGATAAAGTTTACAAAATATATCCTCCAATCTTTGTTTGTATGCGCGCCCTCACGCGTCTCCGACAGCAGGAGTGCATAGCCACCCGTGACACTGTTTTATTTTTCTATGGCTCTTTTTCTGCGTACATATAACTATATATATATATTTCTTTTCTAAACCCCTATCTGTGCGCCTCTCTTTGCATCTGCCCTTTACGTTGTAGATCCCCCTCCCCCTGCTTCCCCCCTTCCCCCCCTGTTGTACACCTGTCTTTCATTTTTCATGTTTTTTTTTTCACCTCCATTCCTTCACGTCGCTTCATCAAAGGGGGTTGAGGCAACACTACTTTTTTTTCTTCATTAGTCACTGATAAACGCTCTGGTCTTTCTCAGGCTCTTCCCTCCCATCAACTGTGTGTGGCGGTTGAAACTCGTGAGCTCCAAGTAGGGTCAAAGGCGTGCAGGAACACACATGTGTTTTTATCTTTTTTTTTTACCTCCGCCCCTCCCTCCCTCCCTCCCCCGTCCCCCCCCCCCATCCCGCTGCAGATTTATTTGTTTCTTCTGCTGTATTTATGATGTCTGCAAAACGGTGGTGTTGCTCACGCTTGCATCACCACCTGCTCCTTTTTTTTTGTGTAGACTGTGCACAACTTTTTTTTTCTTCCTAGGGATTTTGTTTACTTGTTTCGCTATTCACTGCGCCAAACCGTGCGTGTCTGAGCAAAGGGCGGAGCAGATTGTGAGAGTCCACCATCATTGAGAACACCGATCCCTCCCCTCCCTTCCATCCAACCCCTTCACAATACACACGCACACACAGAGAGAAACCGGCGCGTGGGAGGGAGGCGGGGGGGGGGGAGAGAAAAAAAAATGCCCCCACAGTGAGTTTCATCATTTGTGCGGCGTGTGCTCCCTGAATGTGAAGGAGGGGCGAAGCTCATCTCTTCCCCCATCCTGTTTTAAAAGGCTTCCGCTGGTGCCGGGTGTGGTAGCGCGTCTGTGTTGGCAGGCGCGGACATCCCCCGCGCTCATACCCCTTCGTCCAGGTTGGTTTGTGTTTGCTTGTAACCTCCCAAGTTATCTCTTTGCCTCGCTTCTTTTTTTTCCCTCATCTCTTGTTGACGTTTGAGTTTTTTGTTGTTCAAGGAAGTGTAATGCCTCTCTCTCTCTCATCCCCGCCTCTCTTTTTCGCCTCGAGCGCATGCGTGCCTGCACATTGTCTTGGCATCGGTGTGTGGTGAGAGGGCGTGATGCCGGTAGAGCCTGCGGGCCGTCCCTTCTGCTGTATCGCTCATGAACCGCAGCCCCACACGAATAGCAGTGCTCATCTGCATCTCCCCCCCCCCTCCCCTTCCCACCGCCTCGTTTTCTTTCCAAGCGCGCCCGCTGCGGGACGTTCTGTTGAGCCTCTCTCTCGCATCGCACGCGTTTCGGGCTGTTTTTTTTTCCCCCCAAATGAAAACTTTTTTTTTGTTCGCGCCTCTCTCTCCGGGAGGCTTCGACGTTTTTTGTTATACGGCATGCTCAGAAGAAAATGATGCGTCACAGACCCTGTGTAGCTTCGTCGTCGTCTTGAGTGTCACGAGGGTGCGGTTTGGTTTCTTCCTTCGTGTGTGTGTGTGTGTGCTTCTTCAGGAGAGGCAATCGCATACGTAAACCGCATGGGCACAACTGCCCTTACACCCCCCCCCCTCGACTCCCCCCCGCCCTCCTTCTCCACCGTGCTTTGTTGCGCTGACTTGCTTTTTTTTCTTTTGGTTCCGAGCGAGGAAGGCTGTGTGCGCCACGTCGTCTTCCTTGTCCATGATAAAAAAAAAGCACTTGAAAAAAAAAGACAGGGTTACTTCTCGGTGGCCGTCTCTCTCTTCAATCTGTGCGACTTTTCTTGTGTTGTCTCACACATTCCCCACCATCAACCCTTCTCCGCCCCCCCCATCCCCCCCATCCCCCCCATCCCCCTCCCGTCCTCCAGACTTCCTCCCTTCCTCTGGAACGCAAACAACACCATCGCCACACCAAACCCACTCCTTTGGAAAGAAGAAACACGATACGAGCTCGGCTTTCGTTTTTTTTTCCGTCGAGTGATCACCGCGAGCCCGCTCTGCTTGTTGAAGACATATTTTTCAACTATTTTGTTTTATTGCGGCCCGGTCGCCAGGCCCCCCCTCCCCCCCTACACATACACACACTTGTAAGCGTCAGCTTCGGTTCTCCTTCCTCTCCGCCGCCTCGAATGTCCCGCAAGGCCGAAAATCTGAACGCCCAGAGCGATGTCGCATTGGACACCGCGGTGCACGCCGACCCAGAGGCGACCGTTACGGGAAACAAGGGCAAGGATATTCATCCCGAGGCAGCGTCCCTGTTCGCGGCATGCCCGTGGACTCGCAAGGTGCCCGTGTTTGGTGAGGCGGTCGGGGGCTACGGCCCCAAGGTCATCATCGCACTCGGTGCCAGCTACTTGTTGTCCAAGGGCATTGCGGATCAGATTCTTCGCGGACAGACATACGCCATGATGATCGATCGCTACGGCATTAGTGTGCCACGGTATCAGCGCCTGTCACCTATCTGTATGTTGGGCTTGTCCATTAAAGCCTTCACGGCGATGCTGTGCGACGGCTTTGCGTTCCTGGGCTACACGAAGCGCTGGTACATGTTTGTCTCCTGTGTTGCGGGTGGTACGTTCGCGCTGATCTACGGCCTGCTGCCGGCGAGGGCGGCGTCGGCGAACGTTGCGTGCGCCTTCATCTTTCTGTCGTGCTGGGGTAAGGCCAATGTGGACATTCTGTCGGAGGGCCACTACAGCCGTCTGATGCGCCAGAACCCCAGTCCCGGCCCGGCGATGGTGAGCTGGATCTGGTTCTGGATCATGGTGGGGTGGCTCGTCGGAACCATCATGAACGGCCCCCTCGCGGACGCTGGCAAGCCGCAGATCAGCATCTTTGTGTCTGCCGCTCTGCAGATCATCACGTGCGTGTTGTACTTGTTCAACTGGTACGGCGAGAAGAAGAACCGCGTGCTACGCTCTGAGGACGCACTGTACCTACTGGATGAGACGCGCAAGGAGCGTGAGCGCCTGGGGCTGGATGTGTTGAATGGCGACGGCGTGGGCACACCGCACCGCGGTGCTGGGAATGGGAAGAAGAGCCCGCCGCGCGCACACCTGGCCGAGTGCGTGGAGGCTGGGCTGCGCGAGGTGCTGAACGATGACCTGGCGGACGGCCATGAGCTTGCGCCGGTCGCCAGCGACGACGACGACGACGACGTGTCTCCGGAGGAAGTGTACTACGGCAAGCCACCGGTGCCGTGTCTGTTCGGGCTGTTCGAGATAAACACGGAGGTGATCTCCAAGAACTGGCGAGTCTTCGTGTACAGCATTGTCATGACCTGTGCTGTGATTGCCATGCTTTGCTGCAACATCCTGTCCAACACGCTGGGCCTGCTGATCGCGTGCATCGTCGTGTCGACCATCTGCTGCTCCGCCTCGTTCTGGGCCCTGCCGCTGGTGATTGCGAAGGCCAATATCTTTGGGTACTTCCAGACGGCCGTCTATATCCGTGTCACCAGTCCAGTGAGCGCCTTTTACCTGAACAGCTATCAGTGCCCCGGCAACCTGCCCAACTTCTCCTACAGTTTCTACAACACAGTTGCTGGCGTCATCAGCAGTGTCGTTGGAGTCATCACTGTCCCACTGTTCAACTTCGTATTCGCGAAGCACGGCTACCGCCTGACGCTCATTGTGACGACCATCATGCAGGTTTTGGGTGGTCTGGTCGACATCATCATCGTGAAGCGCTGGAACCTATACATTGGCATTCCTGACCACGCCATGTACATCTGGGGCGATGCCGTGGTCGGTGAGCTGGTGTACATGTTGGGCTTCATGCCAATGATCGTGCTGCTGTCGCGCCTCTGCCCCCGGGGGTCAGAGAGCGTTGTGTATGCGTTGATGGCCGGCTTCTCGAACCTTGGTCGCACCACCTCGTCGTCTCTAGGCGCGATTATCATGGAGTACGGCTGGCCTGTTTTTCCGGATAAGGACCGCTGCAACTACGACAACCTGCCGCTGCTGCTGTTTGTGTGCAACATGTGCACGCCGCTGTTGGTCATACCGCTGAGCGTTTTGCTGCTTCCAAAGACACGCATCTGCGATAACATTGATTTGGACAGCCGGGCTGTACGCGACATGGTGGATAAGGAGCTGTTGGCTGCCTCGCTGTCGAGAGAGGACCCGGTATCAGGGATTGCCAACGAGCCCTCTCGTATGGCGGAGCAACGATAAGCCTGCAACCGAGGGGGTGATGCAAAGCGCGCACACTGGAGAGCGGTGAAGCGGCTCGCATTACTGCGTCGGTTGGCATGCCCGAGTGCGTAGGGCTGGTCGTCGGCTGGCAGTTACAGGCTGAGTTTGTGGACATACATAGATGTCAACCCCCCCCCCCCCTAACTTCTTCACCTTTGTCTGGGCCGAGCTTGGCGGTATCGCCTAGCTTCCGGCAGGCAAGGATTTCGTGTCGATGGCGGCGCCTTCCTTCACTGATTTTTGTTTGGACGAGCTCGTTTTGGTGGGACATTACTGGACGCGGATAGGGGTCAGTTGGACGTCCTGAAATCAGGATTGGGCGGGGGTGAGACTGCGCACTTGAGGCAGTGGAGAGGATTTTTGTTTGGATCTTGTGTGTTGCTTGTGCATCGCAGCCGCATTTTTGCTGATACCGGTGGGTGTAGCGGGACTCTTTATCCTGTCCCCTGCTCCCTCCTCGTTAGCCGTCCTCTGTACTGTACTCCAAGGCAACTTCGCTGGGATGATCCTTCTCTCTTCCAGTGCCGAGGGAAACTCTTTTGGTTTTTTTTTTTGTGTTGTGTGCGTCTGTCTGTGCGCACGCTCCCCCGTTTCCTCTCCCCCGTTCCCTCTTCCCCCCCCCCCCCCCCCCAAAAAAAAGAGTAGCACATCCTAGCGATCTTTTTTTTTTGTGCCCTCGTATTTTCATTTAGCGCCTCGTTGGCGTGCGCCCTTCTCGATGCACTGACACACGCGCGCACTTGGTGTGTAGGGGGGGGGGGAAGGGAGAAGGGAGGAGGTGTCCACGGCTTTCCTGCCTCGCCCTTCTTCTCCCCTCCGTACCAAGTGCATAGAGTGGAGTCTCCGTTGTACCGTTCCCCCTCCGTTAGAGGTAAAGATGCCTCCCCTTCTTTTTTTGGGTCTCTGTCGTGAATGTCGTCCCCCCCCCCTTTTTGGGGGGTCTCGTATTTTGTGCTCTGCCCCCACCCCCTTCCTTCCGTACGTCTGTAGGTATATGTAGCTCTGACGCTTTATCAGGAGTTGCTGTGGTGCTTCCTTGTATCCCCTGCTGCGTTCCATTCCCAACTGCGCGGGGGGTGCTCATGGTAGGTGTGGGTTGTCTTCTGGCGTTACTCGAGTCTTTTTTTTTGCGTCCCGCCGGCTTCTGCTCGGTGTGAAGAGTGTTGCTGCCCTGCGTTGAAGTCGTTCAGGCAAGGCCCTGATCGGCCTTTGCCCCCTCTCGCCCTTCCATCACTTGCCAGCGCAACTCGACGGTGCATCTGTCTGTCTGGCGCTGCTGCCCCCTTTTTTTTGAGACGTGCTGCTCTCTCTCACCTTTTCCCGCTGTCGTCGCTGAGTGAGTGTCCTTGCGAGGGCCCCCGTGACAGGGGTGGCAGTGCGAGTGGACAACATGCGACTATGCAGAGGAGTAGAGACGAGGCGAGCCGGGCTAAGGCAGGATGAAGCTAAAGGAACGCCGAGGGTGTTCTCTCCAGTCACCAGTCCCCGCCTTCTTTTTTGACAGGAGTACACACATTCTTATCCCCCCCTCCCCATCCACACACACACACACACACACACACACACACACTTGTAGGAGCCGCAAACATCATCTCCTCTAACTGCTTTCTCGTCGTGCTCGTCCCCCCCTCCCTCCCCCCCCTCGCGCGCGGTGTCTCTCTCTCTCTTTTTCTTCTATGAATTTGGTTCTTCGTTTTTCGCTCAAAACTGAGGCGCATCCCCCCTCCTCCCCACCTCAACACCACCCCACTCAACGCCACTTCTAATCGATTTCATTTTTTTTTTGGTTCAGTCTTCACGAGTGCGCCAGTGTTTCTTCCTTTTGTCGTCATGTTGACCTGCTCACGTGTTGTGCAGCTTCGTGCGCTGCTAGTCGGTGTGTGTGTGTGTGTGTGTAATCACATGTCCTTCTATCTTAATCCTATTTAACATCTGAACTAACCCCTCCTCTCTTTACTCCCCCTCCTCCCCCTCCCTCCCCTCCCTCCCCTCCCTTCCCTCCCTTCCCCTCCCTCCCTCCCTCCCTCGCCAGGAATATATATACTTTTTTTCACTACTCGTTCACGGTCTGTGTGGTTTGCATATCTTCCAGTTGCTGTGTTGTTCCTTGACAGTTGCCTTGTGCCTTCTCGAGTCCGCGGTCACAGCCGTGTCACCCCCGCCCCCCCCCTCTCCCCCTCCCTCTCCTCTCTTGGGTTATGTTGCTGTCTTCTCCACGGGCTATTTGCAATAACCGCCCACAGCCCAGCCCAGCGCTTCTCCCCTCACCTCCCTTCCCCGATGTTATTTTACTATGTTCTCTCCCCCCGCCGTGCTTCTTCCTCCCACACGACGATGCTTTGGGTGGTGCGACGGCAAAGAACGCAAAGGGTTAGGGGCACCATCATATATATATTTATATATATTTCAATTGTTGTTGCACGATGGTCAGAGGTGTGACCGCACTGACCAATGCGCATTGACCTACAAGTAAAAAAAGAACAGCAAAAAAGAAAAAAAATGGGCGTCTGCCCTTTGAGAGAAGAACAAAACAAAAAAAAGAGAGTGAGAGTGAGTGAGTCTCCACCACCACCACCACCACCACCAGAAGAAGAGAAGTGCGGCTCGCTCCTGTACCATTTTCGAGCTTTACACTTTTTACAAAGTACTCGCCACATATTTTTTGTGGCAGCCTGGAATGTTGCACTACCCGCGCATCACATGACCATCGTGCAGGGCATGGCCCACTCTTCTTTGTTCCCCCCCTTTGTTTCCCCCTACTGAATTCCTGCGACGCAACGGTTCTTCACTTCACTTCACTTCACTTCACTTCACACACACACACACACACACACACACACACACACACACACACACACGATATACACCAACAATGTATGCGTATATCTTTTTGTTTACATGTGTATTTTACATACGCACGTACGGATTCTCTCACATTTTTTCACATGTGTGTTCCCTTCCCCCCTCCCCTCCCCTTCCTCACTACGCTGGATCTCTGACAATAATACCGTTTCTCAAGTCCCCATATCTGCTGCGCTCTCCGTGACTCACTCACTTTTTTCTCTCTTTAATTCTCTTTTTTTTTTCGCAAACATCACCTATTTTTTCAAAGTTTTTGTTGTTACATCCATAATCATTTAATTATTATTATTATTATTAATTTTTTATTTTTTGGTGTGTCTGTCTGTCTGTGTGTGTGTGTGTGAAACAAACGCAGAGATACAATTATAGACAAGCATATAAATATACACACACATATATATATATATATATATTGTTGTTGTTGTTGATCCTTTCCCCCTTCCCCTCTTCTGTCTGTCTGTCTCTCTCACACTCTCGTGGTGTTTTCTTCGGGGTTTCATTCTTCATTATATACACACAATTCGCGCTCGTGTAGCTCAATTTTTATGCGTGTGTGCGTCTCGCCCCTCTACAGACCCCGCCTTTTTTTTTCGTGTTTTTTTTGACCGTGTTTTTCCCCCCTCCCCCTCTCCCCCTCCCCTCCCCTCCCTCCCATATAAAACAGGTGCAAGACAAAGATGAGCTTCCACAGTGAGCAACGCCAGCCGGACACAGAGGTGCAACAAAAGCCGACAAAAAATGGGGCGGTCGACAGTCCGGTTGACGACAAGGACGATTTTGTTCATCCGGGGGCGACGCTGCTCTTCCGCAAGCTCCCATGGCTAAGGCACATCCCTATTTTCAGCGAGGCAGCGGCAGGCTACGGCCCCAAGGTGGTGGTATCGCTTGGCATGTCCTACTTGCTTTGCAAGGGCGTCGCCGATCAGCTACTCGTCTACGCACGCCAGCCTATGTTCATGCGCCGCTTCGGGGTTGACGGTCAGAGGTATCAGCGCTTGGCCGGTATCTCAGTCATGGGCTGGTCGATTAAAGCCTTGACGGCGATGCTCTGCGATGGCTTCGCGTTTCTCGGCTATACAAAGCGTTGGTACATGCTTCTCTCCTGCGTGGCCGGCTCAGCCTTTGCATTCCTGTACGGGCTTCTACCGGCGAGACAGTCTTCTGCAGATATTGCCGCCGCATTCGTGTTCCTGTGCTCCTACGGCAAGGCCAATGTGGACATTCTGTCTGAGGGCCACTACAGCCGTCTGATGCGCTTTCACCCAAAGCCCGGTCCGGCACTGGTGAGTTGGATCTGGATGTTCGTCATGATCGGTGCCATCATCGCAGCAGCGATTCAGGGCCCCTTGTCTGATCAGGGGAAGCCGCAGGCTGGGGTGTTCATCTCTGCCTCGTTGCAGTTTATCACCGGCGTTTTTTACGTGTTCAACTGGTATGGAGAGCGCAAGAACTGCGTTGAACGGGCGGCCGATGCAGCGCTGCTCTACAAGGAGCTGCAGAAGGAGCGCATGGCGCTGGGCTTGCTGGCGGCACAGGACGACAAGCAGGGCAAGGAGGTGGATGCCATGGTAAAGAATCTGCACGGCGGTGCAGTTGCCGAGGCCACGAGGCACACGCACTCGGAGGTCTACATGTCTGATGAGGAGGGTTTCCAGGACGCAGAGCGTCGCCAGCGCGAGGCCCTCGAAGAAGAATTGCACAGCAACGCCCTCACCACCACTGAGGAAGAGGAGGAGGAGGCCTATGCAGACGACTACTTCCCATACGATGACTCACCACCCATTCCCTGCTGTTTCGGTCTCTTCGAGATGAACAGAGATGTCATCTTTCGAAATTGGAAGATCTTCTTCTACAGCATCGTCATGACGTCCGCCGTCGTGACCATGACGTGCGGCACCATCCTCGCAGACACACTAGGGCTGCTCATCATTTGTGTTGTTGTATCGACCATTTGCTGCGCCACATCTTTTTGGTCTCTGCCGCTTGTTATCGCCAAGGCCAACGTCTTTGGTTACCTGCACATGGTGCTCTACCTGCAGCTTCCCGGTGCGCTTGACAGTTTCTATCTGGCGGATGCGGAGTGCTTGCCTGATGGGCCGCACTTCTCGTACACATTCTACAACACCGTGGCCGCCATCATTGGCAATGTTGGCGGCCTTGCGGGTGTGGCTGCTTTCAATTACATCTTTTCGAAACGCAGCTACAGAATGACCTCCTGTATCACAACAGCAGTGCAGGTGATCGCCTCGGTCTTTGACATCGTCCTTGTGAAGCGGTGGAACATCTCTGTTGGCATTCCTGATCACGCCATGTACATTTGCGGTGATGCGATTGTGTACCAAGTCTGTTACATGCTGGCCTGGATGCCAATGGTTGTGCTGCTGTCGCGCCTCTGCCCTCGGGGGTCGGAGAGCGTTGTGTATGCGTTGATGGCCGGCTTCTCGAACCTTGGTCAGACGACGTCGTCGTCGATTGGTGCGATTATCATGGAGTACGGCTGGAGTATCACGACTACGCCCCCATGCGACTTTCACAACGTTCCATGGCTTTTGGTTGTTGGACACATCCTGCTCCCATTGCTTGTGTTGCCGTTGACCTTGCTGATCCCCAATGCACGCATCTGCGATGATATCGACATTGACGGGAAAGTGATCAAAACCGCCGTCGTCTGCGAAGTCGCTGTGGACGCCGTCCGAGAAGAGGACGGCGGCACATGCAGAGGCGTCTCTATGGAAGACCCCACCGGCGGCTCGCCAGTGCAGGATCCAAAGAGTAAGCACATGTGAAGGGAGGGAGGGAGGGGGCGCTGATTCTACAACCCCCTCCCCCTCGACCCCCTTCCCCCTACTCCCCCGCTACATTTTTTTGTTATTTTGTATATTTAAAAAAGCTGAATGTTGTACACCCCCACCCCTACCCACCCCCAACCCCCTACCCCCTCCACCCCCACCCACTCCATCCACCCCAGCCCACCTCTCTGTCGATTTGAAGTACATCAGTGTACGTACAGGGGGGATATGTGCTCGAATTTCAAGGGCGTGTGTACTGAAGAGATCCCTGCCTGACCCGAGGGGGGGGGTGGGTGGGTGGGCAGGGGAAGACCAAAGGGGGTACGTGCGTGGAGACTGATTAGTAAGCAAGCAAATGTTCTGCTCAGAATGAAGTACTGTCTATTATATATATATATGTATAGGGATATATACCTACACACATACACACACACATCTTTTTTCCCTTGCGGTTTGTGCATAGGTGCATCCAATCGGACGAAGCGCACCAATGCGGTATTTTGTTTGTTTGCTCAGGACCATCAAATTATTATGATGATTCTTCCCACCTTTTTCTCATCCTACATATGTTCTCCCCGCCCCGCCCCCCCCCCTTCCCCCGTGTCTGTGTGTATGTATATATATATATATAAGCGTCCGAGAATTAAAGATGAAGGGGGGTTGGAGGTTTGAGGGAGACGAAAAAGGGATATGTATGCAAATGTTGCTGTGTGAATCCCATCATCTCCACTCAATTTTTTTTTTGTACTGCGTTATCCCTTCACGTGCCCCAAACAATGATACATGCCTCCGATCAGAAAGAGCAGCCCCCCCTCCCTCCCTCCCTCCCCCTCTTTCAATACGGCCCTGTCATCGCTTTCCATATTTGAGCGCTCTTTTTTTCCTTTTTTGTTTCCCTTTTTTTTCTTGTCTGTTTTTTTTTTTTTCGTGTGCATGTTTGTCTGTCTGTCGTTTTTTTCCTTTTTGTTTGTGTGTGTGTGTCTTCATCTTATGGAAGAAAATCGCCTGTCTGTTATGGATCAAAATGACAGCTGAGAGAAAAGGTGAGGCGGAGAGAACGGGGAGGGAGGGGGGGGGGAAGGAGGCCCGCGACGTCACGCATTCCCTCTCCTCCCCTCCTCCTCCTCCTCCCACCGCACGCATACGATGCACGCCCACGCTTTGTGAAAATGCCATGTGTGGAGTCCTTCCCTCTTTGTTTTTTCTTTGTGTATGTGCACGGTAGTAACAGATCTCTGGTTCCAGCGAGGCACGTCTGCGCTGACGCTGTGGGGAGAAGCCGGTCCTGTTGGGAGTGGATGGTAGTGGTGGTGGGTGATCATTAATGGATATCCCGACCCTCTGCGAGTCCTGACAATCGTTCATCCAAATCAAGGCATCCAACTACGACTATAGTGTGTTGCTTTTTGCTGCGCGGGGGGAATAGTGTTCTTGAGCATAACTCGCAAGACCTAGACTGCACTTGTGTGGCCGTAGTTAGCCCAGGCTCTCGAACGGATCCTCGATGGGGAAGGGCGGGCGGGGGATTGGGGGGGTAGCCTCACACCATTCTCGGTTTTGCACATTTGTTACAACACAAAGGCCTGGCGGAAGCACTTGATCTGGCGGGGAGATACCTCAGTATTTCGATGTAGCAAGAGAAAAGCGGTGGTGGTGGTGGTGGGAAGGGGGGGGGGATTGGGGTTCCCCCTGCACATGCAACGGGACTACCCTTCAGGCGTAGCCCCCCCCCCCCTCTACTCCACTCCACTCCCCATGGTTTTCCCTCTTTTCCACAATTGGGGGTGACTTCGAGCCTGTGGCTGCCCGGTTTTGTTTTTGGAGCTACTCAGGCGGATGCACGTCGCGTGCGTCTGCGTGCCTACAAACTCATTTCGTGACACGGAGAATCCCTGGACATATACTCGGTAGCGCCGTACCCGATTCCGGACGACATCAGGAGCGGGGGGGGGGAGGGACAGTGACTCGCAGCACTGACGGTCACAGAGGAGGTGGGCCCACCCGGTACTATACTGGGTCCCTGTTAATTGGGGATGGCGGAGTTCTACTCACTTGGCATGTAAAGGGAATCGGAACGCCTCCCGATTTGTGCCGAGCGGACAGGGGGACCCACAACGACGCCACCAGATCCTCACGTTGGTGCACAAGCGCATCACTGAAGTGGTGTCACCTCGACACCGGGTGGACCACTCCCATGACCACGTTCAGGACTAACATTGAGAGGGGGGGGGGAGAGTCCAGTTCTGCGTTGTCCTTGATGACGAGAGAAGAGTAGGATCTCTCTCTTTCTCGGGCCAACAGTAAACTGTGTGGCGCACTGATGGAGAGATCAGCCCACAAAGACGCCCACCTGTTCACGCAGAAAAAAGGACGCCGAAACATGTGGTGGCTTCAGAGAATATTTTGTTCACCTCGGCCACTTCGAGAATATGTACGCGCGCCAGGAGGGGGGTGCAGGTCCATTGTCTAGGCAATCATACGTCGACATGGCGCTGGTGCACGTGCAACCAAAACACAGCACCCCTCATCCAGTGGAGATTTTTTTTTTTTTTTCGGGGGTAATGGTTGGATACTACCACGATAGCCAGACCTTCTGGTGAGCCCCCCCCCCTCCTCCCCCCCATCACCACCACCACCACCACCACCACCTTTTTTGGACAGCTCCAGACCCCTACAGTGGCGCAATGATAGAACACACACATCGTAAAGATGTGTTCTATGCGTGTTCCCTGCTGCAGTGCCCTCCCCTCCGGGTCCCTCTGTTTTGCCAGAGAGCCAAGCGCTGGACCGGATAGATGCAGTATTACAACGCGCTTCTCACCTCGGCGATTTTCGATTTGTGGGCACGCATGCAGGTGATTCAGGCCGCCCCCCTCCCCCCTCCTCCTCTCCTCTCGCTCCTTCCTGTTCCTGCCCGATGTGCTGCCTCCACTAACGGCAGCGGCTTCTTTGGGGGTGGGAGGCATATGGGATGGGATGGGATGGGCTGAGTGGGTGGGGTAAGACATCGAAATGCCATTTGAACGGCGAAGAAGAGTGAAGGTGACAGGTTCTTTTTTTTTTTCGGAGGAGAGACGGAGAAGGAGGAGGAGAAGTGGTGTTCTTCAGTCATGCGTTGACACGGTTTTACAGGATCTGAAAATGTGCGCGCGCGCTTTCCAAGAACAACAGGCGTTCCCCTTTTTTTTTTCTTTCCCTCTCCTCCCCCCTCCTCTCCCTCCGAAGCCAGGAAGGCAAGTTGTGGGGAGGGGGTGGGGCTGTGTGGTGCTAGGCGAGGCCAGCGCAAATCGAGGGACAAGGGTGGCGCGCATCCAGGATACAAGGGTGCCAGAAAGGCCTCTGACCTATAGCTGACCACCGGCACCGTGTACCATACAGGACACGCGGTTAGTGACACGCTGTCACCCACACGACAAACACCAATGTCTCCGCCATCGTGCGCAATCCGAGGAGTCTACGCATTTGAGAGAAGACGTGAAGAGTGCCCCCCCCCCCAGGCCTATCTGGCATGGATTCACGCGGTGCGCATCCAATACATCAACAAGGGAGGACAAGAGGAGCCCAGCAGGCGCGTGGTTCGATTCTCGCGACAGACGGGGACCACCTGTGTAAAAGTGACTAGGGTCGTAGGGTGACGTGCGCCGCAGAGAGGTGAGTGTCACTCTTTTTTTTTCCATTTCTTCGTCCCCCTCCATTCGCCGCAAACCTCACGACTTTTTTTTTGTATGGGGGATTGCCGGGATTCCGCAGACGTACAAATACACGCACACAATATATCTTTATATATTTATAGATATTTATACATGTTATAAAAGTGTATACAAATGTGAAGGTAGTCGCTTTTGTGGCTGTCGACAACAACGACGACAACCAAAAGGCAGACGGAACTTCAGCGGTATCACCGTGAGGGAGTCAGTACACGGTGCTGCGGGGGGGAAGGGGGGGAGAGGAGCGGGTAGCCCCCCATCCCCCTTCCTCCCCCTCCCCCCCCCCTTCCTTTCTCCCCATCCCCCACCCTTTTTTCTCCCAATGCCAGGTGCCATTGCGCCTCTTGACACGACCGTGGTCCCTCACCAGCGTGGTGTCATCTGAACCATTCACTTCTTGCGATGCCGGCTGACAAGGCACGAAGAGGCGTCACAGCGTGGCGGCGCGTAACAGTGCGCTCCTTTCCTGTACCACACATGCACCAAAGGCCACCGCGACGTATTGTAGCCCGATTTCCTTGCCTGTTGCTCAGGGGAGCCGGCGCCACATGCCCGTCGGCATAATTGGACTGAGGTGGGAGGCCCTAGACCGTGCTGAGGTGGCTGAGTCGGTCACTGTTGTGTCGCAGGTGCTGTGCAGCACTGCTTCGCAGGACACCGCTGAGCCCGCGTGACAAGGCCAGGACGGCAGTGGGGGGGGAGGGGGGGAGAGTAACGGTGGTGTTCGTGTATGCTCCTTGCAACAACAGCGTTCGTATTGGCAGAAAGGGGACACGCTTAGAAGGCAAAGCAGAGAAGTGGTGTTGTACACATATATATATATACCTGCTCCAGCACATCCCTTCGCTTTTGCACGTGATGGGGGTCTTCGTTTCTCTCCCGTCTCCTCTCGGGAGGGGAGATGAGGGAGGGGGGAAGACATCATCTCCCTCCCTCCCCCCTCCCTCCTTCACGTCTCCATATCCGCTCTACTCGCGTCTCTCTTTGAATTCCCCCTCTCCTCCCCTCCCCCCCTCCCCCCCCCTTCGTGTGATGTCGCAAAGGGTCAAATACTGTTCAGTCTTTTTTTTTCTCTACAATCAACGCATCTTTTGTTGTGGTTCATATTGTCGTGGATGCCTGCTGTGGTGCCCAAGTTTATCGATGATCCCTCCAGCGTTGTGGACATCGCCGTGGACGGCTTCTGTGGGCTGAACCCAAGCGTCAAGAGGATTGAACACACCAACGTCATTGTGTCCGCGAGTGTGGATCCCACGAAAGTGCTCCTGCTATGCGGCGGCGGCTCCGGCCATGAGCCGGCGCATGCTGGGTACGTCGCGAAGGGCTGGTTGAGCGCGGCGGTCTGCGGCAGCGTGTTCGCTTCTCCTCCTACTGCACACGTGAGCGCTGGCATCGAGTACCTGGCGAAGGCTCAGGGGGCCGAGGGCCCAGGCATCCTCGTCATCATAAAGAATTACGCCGGCGACGTCCTGAACTTTGAATATGCCATCTCGCAGGCCCGCGCACAGGGCATTCGAGTAGAGAGCGTCCTCGCAGCCGATGATGCGGTGTTTGGCGCTGACGATACGAAAAAGCGCCGCGGCTTGGCTGGGTGTTGCCTCTTGTACAAGATTCTCGGCGCCGCAGCGGCACATGGCTTGTCGCTCACGCAACTGAAGGCCCTTGCGCACCGCGTCTCACGCAACATGCGGTCTATCGGTGCATCGCTCTCGTCCTGCGCGCTGCCGGGCAACCCACCAACGTCGGAGCTGCCGTCCGGGAGCGTTGAAGTGGGCCTCGGCATACATGGCGAGAGGGGCCTCTTCCAGATTCCTTTCCAAGGTGCGGCCTCCCTCGTTCACCAGCTCCTAGGATTCCTACTTGGAAAAGATGAGGTACCCGTTCTCGGCAAGTCGACCGCCATTGACGCCGGTGCCAGAGTGCTCTTGCTGGTGAACAATCTGGGTGGCACCACAGACCTTGAGATGTCTACCCTTGCGCACCACGCCCTGCGCGAGCTTGCCGCTGCAAACGTCTGCGTTGTGGGAGTGCATAGCGGACGCCATATGACAGCGCTAGACATGCACGGCTTTTCGTTGACGCTGCTGGTGGTCGAGCTCGAGGGGGACCTGGAGTTTGCGCTCAACACGAGTGCACTGCAGACACCGCTCATGGAGTTCCACGCTCCTCAGTGGAGCGGTACTACCACGGTGCCAGGGGGGCCCCTGACAGCACTGCAACTGGCTCAGCGGGACGCGGAGGCGGCGGGGCGCGTGGGGCCCATCCCGGTCTCTGAGTCTCCCCTTTACGCGGCTGCACATCGTGTTTTTCAGAATCTGATGACGAAAGAGGGGTATTTCAACGAGCTGGATGCGGAGGTCGGCGACGGTGACCTTGGCAGCGGGGTGTACCGCGCCGCGAAGGCGGTCTTGGAAATCTCGACTTACCTGCCTTGGGAAGCTGACGTGCAGAGAACCTTCACACTGATCTCCAAAGCTGTTGCCGACGCTTGCGCAGGCACCTCCGGTCCACTCTATGGTGCGATGCTTCTCGGTGGGGGCAAAGGTGCAGCGCATGCCCTGAAAACAAGCAGTGAAGTGGAGGCCGTGCGAGCGGCGATCGCGCAGGGCAGTCACGATGTACAGGAGCTCGGAGGTGCGCGCCGAGGCGACCGTACTATGGTGGATGTTCTAGAGGGAGTGCGCACGTGTCCTGCCGTTGTGGCGGCGGAGACAATGCCGGAGCTGCTAAAGGCCTGTCTCGAGGCAGCGCGCGCAGCCGCCGAGGCAACGTCAATGCTTCCCGCCAAGCTCGGTCGTAGCCGCTACATGGGAGGCAAAGAGATCGGCAAGAAAGACCCCGGAGCGGAGCTCGTCGTGACCTGGATCGAGGCGCTGGCCACCGAGAAGAGCTGATCAGGGATTCCTTCAGCACCTTGATTCACAAGTGCACAGTAAGCTGGAGGAGTTCATTATTACTTTTTTTTCCAGCGGCTGTCCTGCGAGTTTGACCCCCCGACACAAGGGTTGAGGGCACGTTGTGTTGCTCGACTCACCCTTTTCCCGTGTTGCGCGTGCTTATATATATATATATGTATTTGTGTGTGTGTGTGTGTCGAATGCGTGCACTCCACTTTTGGGGCGCCAGGTTTGTTCGATGCATGTTGTGTGTTTCTTTTGCTTCTCGCCCCTCCCGGATAAAAACAGAGAGGGGTGGAGGGGTCAACGATCCTTTTATATCAGTATGAACTCACTGGTGGCATTGCTGGGTGAACTCCCATCGCTAGCTCCGACAGTCGCACCTGTTGCGTGCAGGGCGTCTACCGGTCTGTGGTGTGTCCTCCCTCACTGTCATTTCGCGGCTACTGCCAGGACACCTGCAAGGAATACCAAAGCGCGGAGAGGCGAGGCGGAGCGCGTTGTTGCTTTGTTTGAATTTCTTTTCACTCCCCCCCCTTACTCTCCCCGTTCAGAAAACCATCAACGCCAAAGGCAGCCTTGCGCTGGTGCTGAGGGGGGAAGGAAGAGGGGGGGGTGGGCGGTGTGCGTGGCCGTGGAGAGCGCAGCTTTTACGCTGAGGGAGCGGGTGTTGTCTTTTCCTTTTTTTGTCTGAGCTTCCCCTTCCCCTGTAATGCCTATGGAGAGGCCAACAAAAGAGAAGGGGGGGGGGAGGAGGGGGAGTAGACATTTGTAACGGACACGCTCCTCCGTTTCTCTCTGATTTTTTTTTCTTTGCTCTGCTCCCTTTTTTTGTCTGGCTCACTTTTTTTTTTTGTGGTGGTGGTGGTGGTGGTCGTCGTCGTCGTGGGGACTGGCGGGGTGACGTTGTTTGGGTTGGATCGGGGCTTCCTCTGGGTGCTGAGATGGGGATGGTCGTGACGGATGCTTTCTTGATTGCACGCACGCACTTTTCCGTTTTCCTGCGTGTGCGTGTGTCCCCATTTTTTTGCGGTTCTCTTTTTTTCCCCCTCTCTGTTCGCGAAATATCGTGATGCGCTAGCAGATGCGGGAGGCGCTCCGTTTTTGTATGCCTCTGATGTCTCTCCGTTACGAGATGAAGTCGAGTCATCGTGCGATCCGTTCATTGCGCGAGGGCGTGGTAAAAAAAAGGGGGGACCCGTCTTTGACATGATGCGGCAAAATAGGGAGGGAGGGAGGGAGGGAGGGGTGGGGGTATTATGCCTCTTTGATTTTGTCTCTCTCCCTGAGAGTTGTGTCAGCAACAGCGACCCCGACAGGCGCTCATCGCAGAATTCGTAACCCCCCCTCTTCTCCTCTTCTCCTCCCCACCACCTCTCTTCCTTCTTCCCCCCCTTCCATCCCGATCTCCCCCTTTACCTGCCCCTCGTTCCCGTAGTTATGCCACACGTCAAGTATCGAACCTGTCTCGTGTATAACCAGTACACCTTAACACCTGCGCACAGTCACGCGTGCATATAGGACGGCTACATCACACAGCGGAACGCGATCTGTAGGGCAGAGCCCGTCTACAATTTTGTTTTTGTCGCTGTGCATTTTATTCCTCTTCCTCTGTTTTTTTCTTTTCACAGCGGAGCCTGTCACTCGCCCCGGGCTCCAGCTCCGACTAGTGAGCAGGCACGTGACACGTTCCTGCTCACCCCATCCACTCACTGACTGCCCCTAGTGGATGACATTGCCAAACTCGACAAGGTAGTAGGAGGTGTGGCCTCTTTCTCCCCGCTGAAGAAAAAAAAGACAGGGGTGGGGTGGAGCTCAAGCACAGATGGGCAATGTGTTCGCTGTTGCTTTCGGGGCGATAGTGACTAGCATTGTCTCAGCTACCATAGGTCGCCTGGCTATTTGTGATCGGGGGCCGTCAACAAGGGGGGGGACGCCACCAGTGGCGGAGACGAGGAGTGAGACGAGGGCATCTGAGGAGGAGACGAAGACATGTGAGGAGGAGACGGGGTATTATTATTTGCCCTCACCCGAGTCCTGCGCCAGAGTAATTGAGCAGGCAGAGCAAGAGGACCTCATCTCCGCAACTTCGCGGTCGGATAACGGACCAAGTGAGAGTTCTCCCAACCGTCTTGCTCCGAGCGATCTCTGTGTCGCCTGCCGTGGTCGGCGGCGGCGGTTTATGTTTGTTCGGTGCCGCCACATGTGCTACTGTGAACCGTGCCTCATCAAAGCCGCCATTGCCCACAGGGATACGCTGCCATCGCGATCTTTTGATGGTCCTGTAAAGATGAAGTGCCCTGTTTGTCGTAAGATGGGCAACGTTGTGAAGACCTTTTCGCCATGAAAGATGACTGTGTCCTTTAGTAAGCAGTGCTCTTTGTGTTGATGCACGGCTCGAACAGGGCGCGCCGTCCCTCTGTTCACTCTCCACTCTGTCGTTGCTGCTGCTTTTCCGGCAGCTCTGCCTCGTCGTCGTCGTCCTGGAACTTCTGTGCATTAGCCTCTTGCTTGTGTTGTTACAAGGAAAGTTTTTTTTCTTTTTTCGCACGCACACACACACACACACACATGCACACACAGGCGCACACGCTCACCGCATGTCTGTTTATCTGCCGAACGTGCGTGCTTTGTATGCTCTGCCCGTGCACGTGTTTTTTTTCCCCTTCGTTTCTTCAATGTTCTTTTATTTTTTTTTTGGGTGAGAGGGGGCGCATCGAGATTGAATCGACAAAAAACAATTTTTTTATCCCCTCTCATTCGAAGCTATCGAATCTTTCCCTTGGAGGCGCACAAGCCCTCCTTTCGCCTTCCGCCTTCTTCCCCCACTCCTCCCCCTAATCCCTGAACACGGAGTGTTTGATCTTTTCGAACGAAAATACTTTTTACGTGCACACACACACACACACACACACATGCACATACAGGCACACACGCTCACCGCATGTCCGTTTATCTGTCGAGCGTGCGTACTTTGTATGCTCTGCCCGTGCACGTGTTTTTTTTTTTCCCCGTTGCTTCGTCAATTTTCTTTTATTTTTCTTTTCGGGTGAGGGGGCGCATCGAGATTGAATCGACAAAAAACAATTTTTTTTATATCCCCTCTCATTCGAAGCTATCGAATCTGTCACTTGAAAGCGCACAAGCCCTCCTTCCGCCTTCCGCCTTCCTCCCCCCCCACTCCTCCCCCTAATCCCTGAACACGCAGTATTTCCTCTTTTTGAACAACAATAAATGCAAACACACACACACACACACACACACACACACACACACACGTCCACGTGTGACGGAGACCGCGCCAACTACACCCCCGTTTTCCCTGTGTGTGTACGTGTGTGTGTGTGTGTGTGTGTGTGTATTGTGCATTAATTCACCCTTTCATTATTTATTCTTTGCGAATAGGCCTCCTCCCTTCGGTCTGGAGGGGGCGTGGTGCAACCGCGAGGGACTTTTTTTTTTCTCCCCATGCATACGCTGAGGGGCACACAGCACACTCTTGTTTTAGTAGACTCTGGTGTATTGTCTGTCTGTGTGTGTGTGTGTGTGCCTTTCTCTCTGTCTCTGTATCGATAGTGTACCAACACCCATTCATCCCTCCTTTTTTTCCTTCTCTCGTCAGCACATAAAACTCCCTTGCTTTTCACACGAACACAGGCGAGCACATCAGCACGATCCGTCTCTCTCTCTTTCTTTGAACAACAACAAGGCATTTCCTTCTCGCTCGGGTATCGCCAGCGATGCCGTCCGCACACGAGGATTGTAACCGTTCTCAAAAGAAGAGGGGGAATGGCGGCGACGATTCTGAGGCCAGCGGCTCAGGCGGATCGCTCTTGGGTGCTCTCCTGGTCGCTGTTGGTGGCCTCGCCTTTATTGCTGGGGCTGCGTCGTTTGCCGGCTGTAAATACCTTATGTCGTCGGACGAGGATACAAACGAAGAAGCGCAGAGCTACTACCGCCTGCCCCCGCTCGATGAAACCCCTTCGCCCGATCAGAACACCGCTGCCCAGTGCAACGCCGAGGTCTCTGCGGCCCCGACCAAAAGGGACGCGGAAACACATGCAAAAACGACTCGATCGCCGAGTCCAGAATCGTCGTCTCTGGAATGCGGCAGCAGGGAGGGAGGCCGGTGTCACCTGTGTGTGTGTTGTTACACGCGCCCGAATTCCTTCATGTTTGTCTCGTGTCGCCATCTCTGCCTCTGTGAAAAATGTCTCATCCAACTTGGCAGGTCCTATGAAAATAACACGCTACACTCACGCTTCAAAGGCCCAGTGAGGCTGCCATGTCCGCTTTGTCGTACGGTCGGCTACGTTGTGAAGACTTTTATACCATAGTGTGATGTTCGTCGTGGTCGTGGTCGTTCTCCGTTCTTTCGTCGGTACGTGTGGCTTTGTATTCAATACGCCAAAGAAACGATGCGTTTTTTCATTCGCTTTCGCTCCGTTTTTGTTTTTTTGGGACTCCCTCCTGACTGTTCGGTCGCTCTCGCTCTCTCTTCCCTCCTTCTTCCCTCCCTCTCCCCCCCCTCTCTCTTTCTCTTTGCTCTCGCACCTCCCCTTCCCCTTCCCGCATGTAGTCACTTCTTGGCGTATGGCTCCAAATCTTTGCTATATTTTTCCTTTTTTTTCTCCACGTTCGACTTATGATTAGCGTCTCCCCCTCCCTTCTCCTCCGGCATCGACTTGAAACAGTTTTGGTAATATGTGAGTTCGGGAGGAAGGGGGCGGGATGCTGATCATCATCGCCCTCATCGAGTGTGAGTTGCCCCACAAGGTGAAGATACTAGCGCGGTACAGCGGCGGGTAGCCTCAGTCATTCGTGCTGTGCACTGCCGCTTTCACGCTCTCAAGTGTTGTGCAAGCCGCGAGAAACAGCTCTGACAGACGCCAACACAGGGTCGGGGGAGGATGGTGCGGTGTGTGCAAGTGGCGGTTACAGCAGTGCTGTCGAGGAGGGCTTTGCCTGAGACGCATTCGACTTTTGCCAGTACCGTCTGGATTTTGGTCATCCGCCTTGATACGAACAGTTACACACACACACACACGCACACACACACACACCTCTCTTCGCATTTCACACTTCCTCATAACATCGCGGTGTATGTGCGTAATATATATATATATACATTTGTTTGTGTGTGTGTGTGGAGGAGGTGTGGGGTGATGTCATCCTGGAGAAAGTATTGGACTGTCAAGCTGGATGGGGTCTCATTGGGTACGGTGATGACAAACCTCGTTTCCTTCACATCTCTCTTTTTGGCAAGTGGAGATAAAGGGAATAGAAGGTGTTGGCTGCGGCACAAGTGTTGAACCCCCTTCCGAACAGCTTACCCCCCCCTCCCCCAATCCTCCCTGTTAGGGTGTCATCCGCGTTTCTCTTTTTTTCCTGGGCAGGATGAACCAACTCAACCACCGCTTCAGCTCACGACCCTTGCTGCTCATCCTTTTTTTTATTTTCTGTGTTGTTGTTTTTGGCCAACACTTTACCGTTTCGCACTTTTTCAAGACATACACACACATACACACCGCGTACACACACAATCTGTTTGTGGCCTCCATTTGTAACGATGTGGTGTTGTCTCCCCTCCCCCCATTTTACCTCCACCTCTCACCTGTGGCTCCCCAGTCCCCTCCCCCTCCCCCCGCAGTGACGCTTTTTCTTTTTGACAACGGCGGCTGTCGTTTTGTTGCGATGTTTGGTGTTGTTTTTTTTTGCCGTGGTGGTTGTGGTCATGGTCTCCTCCAACTATCGTACCCCGTGCGTACAAGTCTCGATGTGCACCCCACATCGATTTATTCCCTCTGCCTCTTCTTCCCCCCATCTGCAATGAGACCCCCGTCCCCCACTGTCGACTTGTACAGCATCCACGCCCTAATAAAAGTGTCATATTACAGACGACGTTCCTATAAACACACCGATCGCCAGCAAAAAAAAAGAGACACACACACACACACACACACACCAAGTCACAATCTCACCACTCTCCTCATCACTCCCTTGTACTCAAGTTGGGGATCCCGCAAAGGTTCAAACCCAACATATAAAAGAGCCAGTAAACATGCCGTCTGGGAATGGATGTCGTGCCAACCAGCGCCGTGAGCGCGAGATGAAAAAAGCGCAGAGCGCTGGCGCCAAGCACACCTCGGAGGACCTCAAAAAACACGAGCAGAGCAAGAACGCCATTCAATGCAAAGTGTGTTTCCAGGGGTTCCCTCGCACAGTGCGCCGCCCCGAGCTGGATCAGCATTTCGAGAAGCATGTAAAGACAGGCAAACCTTTTCACGAGATCTTCCCGGACTTTATGGAATAAAATAGACACACAAAAATAGGGTCGCAGCAGGGATAGGGGAAGAGATTGAACAGCGGGTGTGTCAGTGTTCACGGGTTTCGACTTTTTCTTTGCTTCCATTTTTAACCGCTGTGGTCGTGAGTGTGTCTGCGCGCTCGTCTCCTCGGTTGTGTCCTCGGTCACTGAGAAGACAGCTGAATAGCGAGGGCGGAGAAGCGATGGCTACCGAGAAAAACTGGCATCTGTTTATCACCGCTTCTAAGCCCTCGTCTGGCACCTCTGCCTTCCTCAAGTAATCCCCACAGCGGTTGAACGACGCGAGCCTTTTTTTTTTTTCACCTCGGGAAGGGGAGGACTAGA
Organism: Porcisia hertigi; assembly: GCF_017918235.1. Taxonomy (NCBI): domain Eukaryota; phylum Euglenozoa; class Kinetoplastea; order Trypanosomatida; family Trypanosomatidae; genus Porcisia; species Porcisia hertigi. The sequence continues at coordinate 208,440 of NW_027150679.1, forward strand.
CAAACCTTTGCGGTCCGTCTCACGCGCCCCGCTCACACAGTATTGGAAACCCCATTGACTCCGTGTATAGCGCGAGATTCACCAGAGATCTGATTTATATGGTGTTTTTTTTTCCGTTCTATGTGTCTGCGTGTGTGTATGTAGGGGAGTTCCGCTGTGCCGCACACAGGTCACGCCACCCCGCCACCCCTGGTGTCTCACAGCGCCCCTTCCTCAACTAGCACCGCGTAATGTGTCCTTGTTGCATCTCGTGCCAGCCGTGCGTGCGCATTGGCATGCCGAGCTGTGGCGTGGCGCAGTCGCGGGGCGAGGGGGGGGAAGGGGATGTTGCACGCTTCGTGCGATGGTGACCGTAGTTGAATGGCCGGAGTGGGTCGACTGTGTGTCTCGGTGCGGGGGAACTCATTGTCGGCGCTCTTCTACCGTGTATGGGGAGGTTGGACCCTCCCCTGCCTGACGGCGGCCCGGGCTATTCAGTGGGTGGCTGCCACCCGCCTGAGCGCAGCCTGCGAGGTGAGTGTTACCACGAAGCGAGCGCCCGTCTGTGGATGTGGGGTTTGTCGTCCGCTCTCTTGTGCCCGTCCTTTCCCTTTTCTGTGCTCCCCTCTCCCGGCCACCCCCGTAACCCCCGTAACCCTCTGCATCTTGTCCCCTTGTTCTGTTGTTTGTCCCTGCACCGCTGCTCCGCGCATCAGACACAATCACGCGCATACGCACTCACCTCCTTTCGACTCAACACACACATACATACACAAACACACCAGCACGCACTCGCAGCACATACTCGCTGGGCCGCGCCTTCTCCTCACTCGCCCTCACGCCAATACCCCCTGACGTGTTATCACACGTATCCTCTCAGCGCCAGTATGGCACCGAACGACGCCAGCGGCACGCACCAGTTGCGTAGCGGCGCCGCACGCCTGGTGCGCCTCGCCGCAGTGACGTGCCTTGCACTAGCTGTCGGCACCGCTGCGGTGTGGGCACATGGCACTGGGGAAAGCGCTGCGGGCCACCTCTGCATCCACGACGAGCTACAGGATCGCGTGCTGCAGTCGGTGGTGGAGCAGCACCGCGGCCGCGATACTCTCTCTGCCGTGGGTCTGCCCTACGTCGATGCAGGGCCCACCACCACTGCGAAGCCGGTCGGTGGCAGGTTGGTGCAGGTGGCGCGCTTCAACCAATGGGAGAAACTGCGCATCAACGTGTCCTTCGAGGACCTCAAAGATCCCGCCCACTACTGCGCTAACATCGGTCAGCGCATCAGTAACCGCTACGGGAATGAGGTCACCTGCACTGCCGCTGACATCCTGACGCCTGAGAAGCGGGACATTCTCATGAAGTACATCATCCCGCAAGCGCTGCAGCTGCACACGGACCGGCTGAAGGTGAAGCCGGTCGATAGCCTGTGGAGGGTGACTGGAATGAACGGTAAAATCTGTCAACACTTCAAGGTGCCGGAAGCGCATCGCACACCGGGCCTCAAGAACACGGACTTTGTGTTGTACGTCGCTTCCGTTCCAAGCAAACCGAGCGCGCTTGCATGGTCAGTGACTTGCCAGGTGTTCGCGGACGAACATCCCGCTGTGGGTGTGATCAACATTCCTGCAGCGAATATCGTGTCCCCCTACGACCAGGGTGTCATACGCTCGGTCGCGCACGAGATTGCGCATGCGCTGGGGTTCAGCAAGCACTTCTTCAACGACACCAATATCAAGCGGGGCTTCGCAAGGGTGCGGGGCAAACCTCGCAGGGTTCATGCCATTAACGGCAGCTCGACAGTAGCGAAGGCACGCGAGCACTACAACTGCAGCAGTATGCAGTTTCGTGGAGCTGGAGGACCAAGGCGGCTAGTGGTTCTGCCTTCTCACACCTGAAAGGGCGCAACGCGAAGGACGAGCTCATGGCGCCTTTTATCACTGCCGGCTACTACACTGCGCTGACGATGGCCATCTTCGAGGACATGGGCTTCTACCAGGCGGACTTCAGCAAGGCGGAGGTGCTGCCGTGGGGCCACAACGCCGGCTGTGACTTCCTGGAGAAGAAGTGCATGGAGAAGAACATCACGCAGTGGCCGCAGATGTTCTGCAACGACACGGAGCCGAAGTACCGCTGTACCTCCGATCGTCTGGACGTCGGAAAATGTGATATTGACTTTTACGTTGAGGGGCAGCCATCGCACTTCCAGTATTTCACCAACCCCAGCCTCGCGGGCTATTCCTTATTCCTGGACTACTGTCCCACTGTCACCCCCGCTTTTGGCGGTGCCTGCAACCAGAACTCCACGACGGCACTGGCACATGTCAGCAGCTTCAACGTGTTTTCTGATGCAGCGCGTTGCATCGATGGGGCATTCGCGCCGAAGGGGAGCGTCGCCGCGTCTGGCCGCTACGCCGGCATGTGTGCCAACGTCAAATGTGACACCGCTACCCAGACGTACAGCGTCCAGGTGAAGGGGAGCGACGCTTATGTGAACTGCACACCCCACGAGAAGATCTACTTGGGTAACGTCAGCGACGGCTTCCAGAGTGGGGGCTACATCACGTGCCCGCCGTACGTTGAGGTGTGCCAGGGCAACGTGAAGGCGGCCATGGACTTCGAGGGCAAACATCACACCCCAGTCAACAGGGCATAGCGGGGGGGAGTAGAGTAACGACAGGGGCGCTTCTACTGTGCGCGGTGATGACGACTACAATGCCAGGAGCCGTTCTCACGGGAACGGTGCGGGTGGCGTGCACCGCGCGTGCGTACTGCTCACAGGTGCGGTGGCCAGCTTGTCTGTGATGCTGTTTGTTTGCCTTAATGCGTAGACCAGAAGGGGTGGGGAGGGGCCGTCTCAGAGCCCGACGTTGACGTGGCGTGTGTGTGCTGTGTGCTGCGTTGGAGTGATGCAGAGGGACTGCTCCAGGGGTGGTGATGGGTTTGGATATTCAGCGGTCCACCCACCGGGGTGTCGGGATGGTGCTGAGAGGGGGAGTGAAGAAGGCCCAACAGCCCCCGTGGTCGTTAACTTCCCTGAGCACCCCCCCCTCTACGGAATACAGTGTGTGGTGTGCGCACGTTGTTGTCGAGGGCTGCTTCCATCGCGTGTGTCGCGTACAGTCAACTTGTTGGGGGAGACTGAATGCTGAGTGTGCAGGATAGGCGAGGCGCGACACGGATCACATGCCCTCGGAGTGCACGTGTGACGAAGGCGTGCCGTGTACTCTCCCCGCATTGAAGTGTGGGTGCCGTGCACCCGATGGAGTGGGTGGGCAGGCACGCATGCTGGAAGCGTGTTGGGCACACCTAACCTTACACCTTGGCTTCATCCATATTCGTATGCGGCACGGCTTTGCGAGCGATGTGATGGAGTGCAGATGGGGGCGTACGTTGGGTCCTTTTTTCCTCTTTTGCGGGGGTATGACAGCCGAGTGACGTAGTGTGATGGTGCGGGATGTGAAGGAGGACAGGAGGGCTTCTCTGCTGCACCCTCGGTGAGAGCACCCCTTCTCTGTTTTGCGCAATCCACGCACTGAGGTACTCCTCTCCGTTCCCTCATGCTCGTTGTGCGACCGACATCGGTACCTTCGTGCCCAGAGAAGGAGCCCCTGCCCCTCCCTCTCTCTCCCTTCATGGTGCGAGTCTCCTGTGGCCAGAGTAGAAGAGGGAGCCACTGCTCTGTCTGTCTGTCGTACTCGTAGTGCTACGCGAATGCGAGGAGGAAACACGCAGAGGCAAGAGAGAAGGTGCCGTGGGATGTGCGAACCTCTCCGGCAACAGAGATGACGACGGTGTGTCTGTGAGAGAGAAAACCGCCGCCACCGTGTGCCAGCAGTGCTGCATGAACGCTGGCCGTGTGTGTGTGTACGCATGTTGGTGTGGCCTAACGCCAGGAGGTGTCGTCACACGTATGTCAGGGGGTATTCGCCCTCTTGTGATTTGAGTGTTTGTGCCGGCGGACGTCTTGAGCTGATCTCATGTATGTGCGTGCACTCACTCGGTTTCTTATTTTTCTTCTTTCCCTCCTCTTCTCTCTCACTTTGTTTCGTCGGGGAGGGGGGGATGAAGAGTTGTGCCCCCCTCCCCCCCCCTATCCAGTCATGGCGGTGAATTTCTCATTTTGTTTTTTTTTATTGTTGGGCTTCTGCGTGCGCTGTTTTTCTTTTTTTTTCTTCTCCGCCTCCTCCCCTCCCTTCGTATACGCGTCTTTCTCCGTTCGCTCTTTTTTTTCCAAATTATACACAGCGCACATCTCTCTGTGGGCTTTGTGTGTTTGACAGATGGCTGTCTGTCTGTTTTCCTCTAGAGAACAGAGCGGGGTAGGGGGAGTGGGAGTGGGGGAGACGGAGGGTGGCTCACTCAGTACCCTCTCTTCCCCCCCCTCCCCCCCCTCACACACACTCCGTACCCCGTGTCCTGTTCGATTAGGGGAACGCACACGCCCCGCTTTAAATCTGGGCTTCGCTTCTTTTTCTTCCTCTTTTGACGCGAGTGCGCTGTCGACACTTATCAGGGACACCGCTACACTGCCGTACACGCACACAGACACACACACGCGCGTGGCGGACAGCATATGAGATGGCTTGCGTATCGGTGGATCACCAACCGTGCGCGTGCGGCCGTGTGGTGCGGTGATGCGTTGTGTCCCTGCGTTTTTTCTGTTTTCCAACGTACTTCTTTTGAGTATTCACTGTACTTACTCTCATGTCACCTCCCACTTCACTTCCCTTCCCATCGCTGGTCTGGCTGACGGCTGTGCGCTGCTTTTGCGGTGCACCGAGGCGCACCCTCACGCCCCGCCAACAACCGGGCTACCCCCTTTCTGCGGTGTGGCATCTGCCAGCGCCACTAGCGCTCCGCGTTGCACCACCGATGCCCCACGGCTGTGGATTACGATTGGTGCAGCGGAGGCAGCTACCCCAGCGATTGTCGCGCCGTGAACTCTGTCTGCGTGTGCCGTCCTCATGCCACCCCCGTGACCCCCTCTGCCTCTCACCCCTTTTTGTGTGTGTGTTGTTTGCCACTGCACCGCTGCTCCGCGCATCAGACACAGGCACGCGCATACGCACTCGTTTTCCCTTCGACTCAACTCACATACACACATACACACCGACACGCACGCGCAGCACATACTCGCTGGCCGCGCCTTTCCCCCACTCGCCCTCACGCCGACACTTCCTGACGTGCTTTTACACGTATTCTCTCCGCGCCAGTATGCCACCGAACGACGCCAGCGACACGCACCAGCTGCGTAGCGGCGCCGCACGCCTGGTGCGCCTCGCCGCAGTGGCGTGCCTTGCACTGGCCGTCGGCAGCGCTGCCGTGTGGGCGCATGGCACTGGGGAAACCGCTACGGGCCACCTCTGCATCCATGATGAGCTACAGCAGCGCGTGCTGCAGTCAGTGGCGGAAGAGCACCGCGGCCACCGCGGTACTCTCTCTGCCGTGGGTCTGCCCGTAGTTGCAACAGAGTCCCCCCACACTGCGGAGCACGGCGGTGTCGACTACGCGGTGCCCGGCAGCACATGGTTGCAGCTGGCGCGCTCCGTACAGTGGGGTAAACTGCGCGTCACAGTCTCTGCCGAAGACCTCACGGATCCCAACTACTACTGCGCTTACGCCGGGCAAGTTGTCAACAATCATAACGGTAAAAATGTGGTCTGCACTGCCGCTGACATCCTGACGCCTGAGAAGCGGGACACGCTGGTGAACTACCTCATCCCGCAAGCGCTGCAGCTGCACACGGACCGTCTGAAGGTGAGGCAAAGGGAGGATAACTGGAAGGTGCTCAAGCTGATGGGCGGAATCTGTGGTTCCTTCAAGGCGCCAGACGCGCATCGCACAACGGGGCTCAAGAACACGGACTTTGTAATGTACGTGGCTTCAGTTCCGAGCGAAGGGAACGTGCTTGCATGGGCAACGACTTGCCAGGTGTTTGGAGATAATCAGCCCGCCGTGGGTGTGATCAACGTGCCCGCAGCGAATATCATGTCGCGGTACGATCAGAGAACCACACGCACGGTTGCGCACGAGATGGCGCATGCGCTGGGCTTCAGCGGACATTTCTTCAGCAGCAGAGGAGTTCTCCAGCGTGTTTCTCACGTGCGCGGCAAGCCGTTCAATATTACTGTCATCAATGGCAGGAACACGGTGGCGAAGGCACGCGAGCAGTACGGCTGCAACACTATGAAGTACATGGAACTGGAAGAACAAGGCGGCTCTGGCTCAGTCGGTTCACACCTGAAGATGCGCAACGCGAAGGACGAGCTCATGGCGCCTGCGAGCAGCGCCGGCTACTACAGCGCGCTGACGATGGCCATCTTCGAGGACATGGGCTTGTACAAGGCGGACTTCAGCAAGGCGGAGGTGATGCCGTGGGGCCACAAGGCGGGCTGTGGCTTCCTGGAGAAGAAGTGCATGGAGAAGGGCGTAACGCGGTGGCCAGGGATGTTCTGCAACCGGACGGAGCAGCAGTACCGCTGTACCTCCAGCCGCCTACATGTGGGAACATGTGGTGTGAGAGTTTACGTGAATGCAATGCCGACGTACTGGCGTTACTTCACCGACGACCGCCTCGCGGGCTCTTCCGCATATATGGACTACTGTCCCAATGTCATCCCCTACAGCGACGGTGGCTGCACCCAGGACTCCGCGACGGCGTCGGCGGATTTCAAGAGCTTCAACGTGTTTTCTGAGGGGGCGCGCTGCATCGATGGGGCATTCAAGCCGAAGGGCAGAAACTCGGGATACTATCATTACAACGGCTTGTGCGCCGATATCCGGTGCAACACCGCACAGCGTACGTACCGCATTCATGTGTACCAAAGCACCCACTACGTTCTTTGCAGACCCGGGCAGACCATACTGCTCGATGGTATCAGCAGAGCATTCGAGCATGGCAGCCACATCACGTGCCCGCCGTACGTTGAGGTGTGCCAGGCCAACTTAAAAGGGGCGCTGTGATGCGCAGTATAGCGTGTCCGCCTTTGGAGCAGCAGAGGTGGAGGACCGAAGGGCGACGGCGTCGTGTGTCGCGGCACGGTGCCGTTTGCGTGCGCAGCGGCACGCCCCTTGTGAACAGGTGGCGTGGCGACGCTGGCACTGCTGGTGACGGTGGGCCCGTGTGACTAGACGAGAGACGCATGCGGCATCCGCCTCAGCGACATCGTCCTCGGCTGTTGAGATTGCCCGGCGCAAAGCGAAGGTACACACGTGCCTGCGTGCGCTGTCTCGTACCAGCCCACTCTTTTCCTGGACGCCCGAGTCGTGTACTATCGCGGTCCCTGCGGCATGGACCAACAGCGTGACGTCCGTGCGCACACGTTGCAACGGGCTTCTCTTGCGTTGCGGGTCAGATCCCATAGCCACCTCGACGGCCCAGAGGGGGTTCAGACATGGCGTGGAGTGGACCAGGCGAGAGAGGAGCACCGCATCGTTTCACCCGTGGGGGGGGGGCGGGCGGGCGAAGTTTTTGTTCTTCCGCCAGAGTGTGATGAGGTTTGCTGCTGCGCTGGAAGGAGAGGGAGTGAAGTGGGGCTGGGTGATGTACGGATGCGGTATACTGTGATGTGGACACCATTCTCATTATATTGCGATGGTGCATTGGCGCTGGGGACAAACTGCGTGAAGACGGCGTGGCACACCGTGTGAGTGCAGCGTCTGACAGAGGGGAGGGGTCTGTCCTTCAGCAGGTAAAGCGTCTACCTCGTCCTTGCCTGTCTGGCAATCGCCCAAGCCACTACTATGAACCCCTTCTCCGATGTTTCCTGCGCGGGTCGATGCAGCTGTGCCGCTCCCCCCCCCTCTCTGTATCACTCGCTGTCCTTGGCTCCGGCTGCTGTTGCTGGATGCAGGGGAGGGGGGGGGTGGGGCGTTCATTCACTTACGTGCGCGTGTGTTTTCTAAGCTGTGTGCTGTAGACACCCCGCCCCTCCCTCCCCCCTTACCCTCTCGCTGTATTCGTCGCGGCAGCGGCGCCTTCACGCCTCAAACAAATGTGCGTGAAAACACATGGCCCTCTTCGTCCCCTCCTCCCCTCCCTTCCCCCTCACACCGCCCGGTGCGGTGTTTTACGTGTATTCCCTTCTAAATGTCTTTTGTTCGATTATTATTTTAGCTTCAAAATTTTGCTTGTCTGTGTGAGGGGCCATGGCGCGTGGGGTGTGGTGGTGGGCCGGTGATGCTCACCGGGAGAGTGGCGGATGCGCATTGTATAAATGATGCGTGATCTGTTCGCTTTTTACTCAACCCCTCAATCCCCCCTCCCTCCCACTCACCCTTTCCCTCACCACTATTGCTTTTGATCTCCGTCACTCTCCCCTGTCTGCCCTCCCTCCTCCCCTCCCACCGACACACACACACAGACGATGCATGTGAAACAACACAGCAATTGTGAACCGCCAGAAAAGACGGGTGGGAGTCGGCTGCCATCCGTGTGTGTGTTTGTGTTGCACAGGACTGAGGCTGATGACTTTGTGGGCGCCGCCTGCCCCCCCGTACTGACTGGCGTGTGTGTGTCTGTGTGTGTGTGTGTAGTGGCGTGGGTGGTGGTGGAGAGCCGCTGTGTTATACCCTCACGGCGTGTCGTTTACCTTATTTCTGTCTTTCATTCCCCCTGATCTCTTCAAGGGTGCGTGCGGTTGTGGGGTGCCGTGCGTGCACCCCTCCCCACCCCCGCCTCTACCCCTTCTTTTTTTTTTCTCTCCCTCCTCATGGATGGGCTTTGTTTTTGTTTTACTCCCCTGTGCGACTCGTGGGTGCCCCACTCTCAACTTGTATACGCGTTGAGTTTGGGTGCGTGTGTGGTTCTGACAGCGCAGCGACTGCCTGGTTATCCCCGCAGGATCGCGGTTGCCAGAGCTCACTCCCCAGTCCCACCGCCTTTTTTCTGTACAGGTGCGCTGCAGCTTTATTTTGCCAATGTACCCCCCTTTCCTTCTTTCTCCCGGTAACACGTGCGCGATGTCGACACTGCGCAGAGGGCGGAGGGAGTGTCACGCCACCCCTGCAAGCACACACACACGTATGTGGACACTCTCATATATGCACGCAAGCGCGGATGGTGCGCCAGCGCTGCCCTGTCCCACCAAAGAAGAGTCTCAGTTGTGTACGAGTCCCACCCATGATGTGTTTCATCGAATGAGCGTGGGTGTCTGTGTGTGTGTATGGAGGGTGTCCCGCTGCGCCACACACAGGTCACGCCACCCCGCCACCCCTGGTGTCTCACAGCGCTGCTTCCACACCTATCACCGCGTAATGTGTCCCTGTTGCATCTCGTGCCAGCCGTGCGTGCACACTGGCATGCCGAGCTGTGGCGTGGAGCAGTCGAGAGGCGAAGGGGAGTGTGGCACGCTTCACGCGATGGTGACCGGTTTCGAATGGCTGGAGTGGGTCGACTGTGTGTCTAAGTGCGGGGGAACTCATCGTCGGCGCTCTCTCACGGTGTATAGCGCTGTTCGCCCATCCCCTGCTTGAGAGCGGCCCGGGCTAATCAGTGGGTGGCTGCCACCCGCCTGAGCGCAGCCTGCGAGATGAGTGCTACCATGAGGCGAGCGCCCGTCTGTGGATGTGGGGTTCGTCGTCCGCTCTCTTGTGCCCGTCCTTTCCCTTTTCTGCGCTCCCCTCTCCCGGCCACCCCCGTAACCCCCGTAACTCTCTGCATCTTGTCCCCTTGTTCTGTTGTTCTTTGCCCCCTGCACCGCTGCTCCGCGCATCAGACACAATCACGCGCATACGCACTCACTTCCCTTCGAGTCAACACACACATACACGCACGTACACACACTGGCACGCACGCACAGCACATACTCGCTGGGCAACGCCTCTCCACACTCTTTCTCAAGCCGACACCTCCCGACGAGTTTTCACACGTAATCTCTCAGCGCCAGTATGCCACATCACAACCCCAGCGGCACGCACCAGCTGCGTAGCTGCGCCGCATGCCTGGTGCGCCTCGCCGCAGTGGCGTGCCTTGCACTGGCCGCCGGCTCCGCTGCTGTGTGGGCACATGGCACTGGGGAAAGCGCCGCGGGCCACCGCTGCATCCACGACAAGCTACAGGATCGCGTGCTGCAGTCGGAGGTGCAAGCAGCACAACGGTCGTCGCGATACTCTCTCTGCCCTTGGTCTGCCCTACGTCGATGCAGGGCCTACCACCACTGCGAAGCCGGTCGTCAGCGGTGGCAGGTTGGTGCAGGTGGCGCGCTTCAACCAATGGGAGAAACTGCGCATCAACGTGTCCTTCGAGGACCTCACGCACAACACTAGCCACTGCACACGCGTAGGGCAGCGTGTAAGGGATCACACAGGTGGTATGGTCAACTGCACTGCCGCTGACATCCTGACGGATGAGAAGCGGGACACGCTGGCAAACCACCTCATCCCGCAGGCGCTGCAGCTGCACACAGACCAGCTGAAGGTGCAACATGTGCAACGCACGTGGAGAGTGACTAACATGGGAGGTTTTATCTGTAAACACTTCAAGGTGCCGGCAGCGCATTACAGCGATGGGCTGGCCAACACGGACTTCGTGTTGTACGTTGCCTCCGTTCCAAGCAAAGAGAGCGTGCTTGCATGGGCGGTGACTTGCCAGGTATTCGCTGACAGACATCCTGCCGTGGGTGTGATCAACATTCCTGCAGCGAATATCGTGTCGCGGTACGACCAAAGCGCGACACGCACGGTTGCGCACGAGATTGCGCATGCGCTCGGGTTCAGCACGCACTTCTTCAACCAAACCGGGATCAAGCGGCGTGTTAAAGTGCGGGGCAAACGTGGCAGGGTTACTGCCATCAAAGGCAGCACGACAGTAGCGAAGGCACGCGAGCACTACAACTGCAGCACTATGAAGTACATGGAACTCGAGGACCAAGGCGGCCCTGGTACTGCCTTCTCACACCTGAAGATGCGCAACGCGAAGGACGAGCTCATGGCGCCTTTTATCACCGCCGGCTACTACAGTGCGCTGACGTTGGCGGTCTTCGAGGACATGGGCTTCTACCAGGCGGACTACAGCAAGGCGGAGGTGATGCCGTGGGGCCGTAATGCCGGCTGTGACTTCCTGGAGAAGAAGTGCATGGAGAAGAACATCACGCAGTGGCCGCAGATGTTCTGCAACGACACGGTGCCGGGGCACCGCTGTACCACCGACCGTCTGTACGTCGGAAAATGCGCTTTCGGCTCCTACCGTGACAGACGGGAGCCGTACTTCCAGTATTTCACGGACCCCAAGCTCATGGGCTATCACCCAGTTCTGGACCACTGTCCCACTGTCACCCCCGCTTTTGGCGGTGCCTGCAACCAGAACTCCACGACGGCACTGCAGAATGTCAGCACCTTCAACGTGTTTTCTGATGCAGCGCGTTGCGTTGATGGGGCATTCGTGCCGAAGGGAAGGGTTGCCGCGTCTGGCCGCTACGCCGGCATGTGTGCCAACATCAAGTGTGACACGACGACGGAGACGTACAGCGTCCAGGTGAAGGGGAACACCAGTTATGCGAACTGCACACCCCACCAGAGGATGTACTTGGGTAACGTCAGCGACAGTTTTGAGAGTGGTGGCTACATCACGTGCCCGCCGTACGTTGAGGTGTGCCAGGGCAACGTGAAGGCGGCCATGGACTTCAAGGGCCAACAGCACACCCCAGTCAAGAGGGCATAGCGGGGGGGAGTAGAGTAACGACAGGGGCGCTTCTACTGTGCGCGGTGATGACGACTACAATGCCAGGAGCCGTTCTCGTGGGAACGGTGCGGGTGGTGCGCACCGCGCGTGTGTACTGCTCACAGGTGCAGTGGCCAGCCTGTCTGTGATGCTGTTCGTGGGCCTCAATGCGTAGACCAGAAGGGGTGGGGAGGGGCCGTCTCCGAGCCCGACTTTGACGCGACGTGTGTGTGCTGTGTGCCGCGTTGGAGTAATGGAGAGGGACTGCTCCAGGGGTGGGTGGTTGGTTTGGATATTCAGCGGTTCAGCCAAGGGGATGTCGGGATGCTGCTGAGAGGGGGAGTGAAGGCAGCCCGACAGCCCCCGTGGTGGTTGACTCCCCTCAGCACCCCCCCCCCTCTACGGAAGACAGTGTGTGGTGTGCGCTCGTTGTTGTCGAGGGCTGCTTCCATCGCGTGTGTCGCGTACAGTCAACTTATTGGGGAAGACTGCTGAGTGTGGAGGATAGGCGAGGCGCGACACGGATCACGTGGGCTCGGAGTGCAGGTGTGACGAAGGCGTGCCGTACCCTCCCCGCATTGAAGTGTGGGTGTCGTGCACACCAGATGATGAAAGTGGAGAGGGTGGGCAGGCACGAATGCTGGAAGCGTGTTAGTCACATCTCGCGCTAAACGGTGGCGTCATGCACACTCGTATGTGGCACGGTATTGGGAGGGATGCGATGGAGTGTAGATGGGGGCGTACGTTGGGTCCCTTTTCTCCTCATTTGCGGGGGTTGACAGCCGAGTGACGTAGTGTGATGGTGCGGGGTGTGAAGGAGGACAGGAGGGCTTCTCTGCCGTACCCTCGGTGTGGCCATCCTTTCTGTGTTCTGCGCCATCCACTCACCGAGGTACTCGTCTTCGTTCCCTCATGCTCGTCGCGCAACCCCGACATCGGTGCCTTCGTGCCCAGAGAAGGAGCTGCTGCCCCTCCCTCTCTCTCCCCGTGGTGCGAGTCTCCTGTGGCCAAAGTGGGAGAGGGAGCCACTGCTCTGTCTGTCTGGTACTCGTGGTGCTACGCGGATGCTCGGAGGAAACACGCAGAGGCACGAGAGAAGAAGCCGTGGGATGTGCGAACCTCTCCGGTGACAGAGATGACGACGGTGCGTCTGTGAGAGAGAGAACCGCGGCCACCGTGTGCCAGCAGTGCTGCATGAACGCTGGCTGTGTGTGTGTGTGTGTGTGCATGTTGGTGTGGCCTAACGCCAGGAGGCGTTGTCACACGTATGTCAGGGGGTATTCGCCCTCTTTTCTTGTGCTTTGAGTGTTTGTGCCGGCGGACATCTTGAGCTGATCTGATGTGTCTGCGGAGACTCACTCGGTTTCTCTTTTTTCTTCTCTTCCCCTCCTCTTCCCTCTCACTTCCTTTGGTCGGGGAGGGGGGGATGAGGAGTTGTGCCCCCCCTCCCCCATCCAGTCATGGCGGTGAATTTCTCATTTTGTTCTTTTTTATTGTTGGGCTTCTGCGTGCGCGGTTCCTCTTTTTTTTGTTCCCCGCCTCCTCCCCTCCCTTTTTATACGCGTCTTCCTCCGCTTTTTTTTTTTATTATACACAGCGCACACTTCTCTGTGGGTGTTGTGGGTTTGACCGATGGCTGTCTGTCTGTTTTCCTCTAGGGAACAGAGCGAGGGAGGGAGAGGGAGTGGGGGAGACGGAGGGTGGCTCACTCAGTACACCCCTCTCTTCCGCCCCCCCCCTCACACACACTCCGCACCCCGTGTCCTGTTCGATTAGCGGAACGCACACGCCCCGCTTTAAATCTGGGCTTCGCTTTTTTTTTTTTCTCTTTTGACGCGAGTGCGCTGTCGACACTTATCAGGGACACCGCTACACTGCCGGACACGCACACGCACACGCGCGTGGCGGACATCATACGGGATGGTTTGCGTATCGGTGGATCACCAACCGTGCGCGTGCGGCCGTGTGGTGCGGTGATGCGTTGTGTCCCTGCGTTTTTTCTGTTTTCCCACGTACCTTTTTTGAGTACTCACTGTACGTGCTCTCACTCCACCTCCCACGTCCCTTCCCTTCCCATCGCTGGTCTGGCTGACGGCTGCGCGCTAGTTTAGCGGTGCACCGAGGCGTGCCCTCACGCCCCGCCAACAACCGGGCTACCCCCTCTCTGCGGTGTCGCATCTGCCAGCGCCACTAGCGCTTCGCGTTGCACCACCGATGCCCCACTGCTGTGGATTCCGATTGGTGCAGCGGAGGCGGCTACCCCAGCGATTGTCGCGCCGTGAACTCTGTCTGCGTGTGCCGTCTTCCCGCCTGCCCCGTAACCCCTCTGCCTCTCACCCCTTTTTTGTGTGTGTGTTTTTTGCCACTGCACCGCTGCTCCGCGCATCAGACACAGGCACGCGCATACGCACTCGTTTTCCCTTCGACTTAACACACACACACACACGTACACACTGGCACGCACGCACAGCACATACTCGCTGGGCAACGCCTTCTCCTCACTCGCCCTCACGCCGACAACCCCTGACGTGTTTATACACGTATTTTCTCAGCACCACTATGCCACCGCACGACGTCAGCGGCACGCACCAGCTGCGTAGCGGCGCCGCACGCCTGGTGCGCCTCGCCGCAGTGACGTGCCTTGCACTGGCCGCCGGCTCCGCTGCCGTGTGGGCACATGATACTGGGGAAAGCGCTGCGGGCCACCGCTGCATCCACGACAAGCTACAGGATCGCGTGCTGCAGTCGGTGGTGGAGCAGCACAACGGCCTTCGCGATACTCTCTCTGCCGCGGGTCTGCCCGTAGTTGCAACAGAGTCCCCCCACACTGCGGAGCACGGCGGTGTTGGCTATGTGGGCGCTGTTGACCGCACCTTTCGGCAGGAGCTGCGCTCCGCGAACTGGGGTGAGCTGCGTATCACCGTGTACGCCGGGGAGCTCACGGATCCCGCCTACCACTGCACACGAGTCGGACAGCTCATCAGCAACCGCCTCGGAGAAACTGTCACCTGCAAGGCCGGCGACATCCTCACAGACGAGAAGCGCGAGATCCTCATGAAGTACCTCCTCCCGCAGGCGCTGCAGCTGCACACGGACCGGCTGAAGGTCAAGCAGGTGCGGGGTGGGTGGAGGGTGCCTGGCATGAAGGGCGACGTTTGTGGTGAATTCAAGGAGCCCAATGCGGACCGCAGTGGCGTCTTCAAGGACACCGATTTTGTGCTACACGTTGCCTCGGTTCCTACTGAAAAGGATGTGCTGGCGTGGGCAACGACTTGCCACGTTTTTCCGGACTATCAGCCTGCCGTCGGCGTGATCAACATTCCCGCAGCGAATATCGTGTCCCGCTACGACCAGCGTATCACGCGTACCGTGACGCACGAGATTGCGCATGCGCTCGGGTTCAGCAAGCACTTCTTCAGCCAAACCGGCATCGTGCACAACGTGTTGGGTGTGCGCGGCAAGCCTGCCGAAGTTCCTGTGATCAGGGGGAGGAACACGGTGGCGAAGGCACGCGAGCAATACGGCTGCGACACCCTGGAGTACGTGGAACTCGAGGATATGGGGAGCGTCTTGTCAGCTGGCATGCACCTGAAAGGGCGCAACGCGAAGGACGAGCTCATGGCGCCTGTCGCCGGCTCTGGCTACTACAGTGCGCTGACGATGGCCATCTTCGAGGACACGGGCTTCTACAAGGCGGACTTCAGCAAGGCGGAGGTGCTGCCGTGGGGCCACAAGGCAGGCTGCACTTTCCTGGAGAAGAAGTGCATGGTGGAGGGAATCACGCAGTGGCCGCAGATGTTCTGCAACGACACGGTGCCGGAGTACCGCTGTACCTCCGATCGTCTAGACATTGGGGGATGTGTGATCGACTCTTCAGACAGGCAGCCACCGTACTTTCAGTACTTCACCGAGGATCGCCTGGCGGGTGTATCCCCTTTTCTGGACTACTGTCCCATCGTCATCGCCTATAGTGGTGGTGCCTGCAACCCGGACCCCACGACGGCATTGGTGAATATGAAGAGCTTCAACGTGTTTTCTGAGGCAGCGCGTTGCATTGACGGGGCATTCGCGCCGAAGGGGTGGGATGCCGCACCCGGCACCTACGCCGGCATGTGTGCCAACGTCAGGTGTGACACCGCTACCCAGACGTACAGCGTCCAGGTGAAGGGGAGCAACGCTTATGTGAAGTGCACACCGGGGCAGAACATCTTGCTCGATGGTATCAGCGAGGGCTTCGAGAGTGGTGGCTACATCACGTGCCCGCCGTATGTTGAGGTGTGCCAGGGCAACGAGAGGGGGCCCATAGACTTCAAAATGCGTACAATAAACGGCTGCTACAGTACCGCGGCGGTGCTCAGTGTGCACACCTTTGTCGTCGCTGTGCTCGCAGCGCTTCTGACGACTGCCCTCGTTGCGTAACCAACAGTACGTGGGCCCCCTTTTCCGTCGCGCCTTTTTCTCTGCTGCCTTTCCTCCGCTAGCGCAGATGCCACCGCTAGTCTACCCCTCCTCCCTCTCCCCTCATCTTGGTGCTGAGTGGTGTTGCCACTCTTCACACTGTTAAGTCTTGTATAACTATATTGTGCATTTCTTCTTGCTCGTCTTTGCACACGAAGGGGGCGTCCATCATTCCACCATTCTGCTTCCGGCTTCCCCTTATAGTAGACAGTGTGTCTGCCTCTCTCTCTCCGTGTATATCGGAGGCCAAGCAGGATGTGCAGGGCGACGGCGCTAGACGACGCTGGGCGCCGCCGGTGCAGGCGTCTTGTCGTCGTCGTATGAGTGAATACTAGCGCGCATGACTGCGCCACTACACACACAAACACACACATTCACAGAGGTGGAGAGAGACTGGCGATGTGACGGAGTAGCGAATTGTGGCGTACACCCCCCCCGTGTGCGAGTACGGCGGTCTTTTCTGCATGTTTTAGTGTTCTTCGTCGACGTTTCTATTTTCTTGTACGCCATTTATTTTCTCTCTTTCCCCTCAAACAGCGTGAGGACTCTCGCGCGGTGTCTGTGCAGCCTTTGTTTTTACTTTTGCCTCTTCTCATGTGTGTGGTGAGCGGCGGGGCTACGGACTCGCGTTATTAATTTCTTTTGGATTTCCTCGTATGTAACTATAAGCGTGTGGTGTGTGAGGCGGTGGTGCGATGTTCTTTCCTCCGCGTTCGCCTTCGATGGCTGTCGGCAGCTTCTCCCCCCTCCTCCCTCTCCGGCCTCCTCTCACCGCTCACACCCACCCCTCATTTTTTCCCCTTCTCTGAGCCGCTCCTTATCTGCACATTTTTCGTGTGTGCCGCAGACGCTCAACCCTCTTTTTTCTCTCTTCTGTTATCCCCCCCCCCCTCCCGCTGTCACTCCGCCGCCGTGCTCTGCCAGGCACCGGAGCGGGTGCACGAATGTGCACAAATGGGAGGGGAACGGAGGCCTGCTTTCTTTTTACCAGGTGCCAAGGGCCATCTCCATGCTTGTTGTCTCTTTGTTTTCTCGTCCTCGTTTTTGTATGTGTGATGTGACCCATCCCAAGGGAAGAGCGGGTGTATGTGTGAGAAAGAGGGGGGGGGCAAGGACAGCATCTGGTGTCTGCCATGATGTGTGTCGGTCTCTCTCCCACCGGGCGAGTCGTCGACGCGGTTCCGCACGAGCGTGCTTGCTCCCCTTCTCTCTCCTCTCCCCTCTCCCCTCCACTTGTGTCTATTCTGTAATTTGGGTGTACACATCCAGTAAGTGGTCAAAGTGGGGAGGGGAGGGGAGTTACTGCGGTCTACGACACACACAAAATGCCCACCCACTCACCCAACCCTGAGAACTCAAACTCGTGACGCGGTGTTTGGTCTATGGTGAAGTGAATTTCTATATTTGATCCTGTTAAAGCTGTTCCGGGCCACACGATGGCAGATGAGCAAACCAGTGTTCCGTGTATCCGCATTCCACACGAGTGTGATTTTATGTACTGTTTTTACACACATGCCCGAGAGAGAGAGAGAGGAGGAGGACGGGGTGGGGGGGGGGGGCGAGGGTTATGTTTTAGGCCAGCGCTCTCTTTCACCTGTGCCCCGGGTCTTTTCAAGAAAGAGAGCGCGCAGGTCTGAGTTTGAAGGGTGCGCCTCCGAAAGTGGTGGGACCTTCGCGGAAAGCCCATCCCCCCCCACCCCTCACATGCCGTTTGGCGTTTCAACACCCCGCAGACTTTAACAAGGGGAAAACTGCTGATCTCCACCATGCCATCCGTTTTTTTTTGAAAATCTTTTTTTTACCAGCCTTTTTCTTCCCTTTGATAGTTGATGGCTGGACATCGCTATGCGAAGTAACGGACGCCGGGATGTCCTGAAAAAAATGGAAAATAGATTCCTGTAACGTTTTATAATTCTCAGATGTCTCTCAACACAACATGGAATCCCGTTGTGTTCGCGATTCCCCTCGGATGAACGCCGGCGGTGGCGTTTGTCATCCACCCCCGTGTGTGTATTTTCTTCGTTTTCTCCGTCACTCTTTTATTTGTTCGATTTTTTTCTTGTTCAGCGGATTCTCTTGTTTTCATATTTTTGCCCACTAACCACACGAGCGCTCGTTTTTTTTTGCCTCGGCTTCTTTATTTTTTTTTTCCTCGGGCACTGCCGTTTGTTCAGTCGGAGCGGATTTGCCTTTGTAGTTTCCTGTTTTTTTCCAGATTTGCTTCATTAATTCGGTGTTTTATCCCGCATGTGTCCGCTCTGCATGCGCACATTTTTGGCACAAATGAAAGGGCACTCGGTGCTGGGTAGGCTTCCCCGGTACCGGTGCCAAGCCACAAGAAAAACACACACACCACAGAGACGTAGACGATGTGACGTCTCCCACACGCGACTGGACGCGAAGGGCGGACGATCGGAACCCCAGTTACGCGGCCGCGCGGCTGTAGTCGCGTGCTTGCCTTGCCGCTTCCCTCTCTCACCCTTGCAGAGTCGCGCTTGACTTGTCGCGATATGTGACCGTCACGCAGGCGAGGCCGCTCTGCTGTGGCATCACCTTTCGCATGGCTGCATTGGTTGCCAAGCATAAGCAAGGCCCCCGCGGCAGGGCCGCATCCACGCGACTCGCCCAGCAGACTCTCTCCGCCTCCCAGCCACAACTTTATCTCCCACCTCCACGACTGCATCTCGCCCCTTTTTTTCCTCTTGGACCTCCTCCCCGAACGTCAACCTCCCCCCCCCCTCCCGCCCAAATGCCAAGAGTCGCACCCCGCGCCCTCTCTCACACCGCCACGATACTCACTTATCCCCCAGCGGTCACTGACACTAGAGCAGCACCTCTTGCCTTTCCGGGTGGGAAGAGCAGCGTGTCCCGTGAGAGCAGCCTCACGCACCGGGGACGCCGTGCAGCCTGGCGCGTCTCGCCGCAGTGACGTGCCTTGTCTTGGCTGTGTGCACCGCCACACACGGCGTGACTGGTTCGTTGGCGCAAAGCGACCGGCGACTTGGCTGAGGGCCACCACTGCATTCGCGACAAGATGCAGGAGCGCGTGCCGCGGTCAGTGGCGCAGTAGAGCAGGTCGGCCAGGGCCATGTGGAAGGTGGGTCTGCCCTTCGCGGCGCGGAGGAGCACGCGCTGGACGACAGGAAGCAGTCGTGGCTGAGGGAGCCCTCCGCAGAACGGGGTGAGCTGCGCATCACCGTGTCCGCCGAGGACCTCACGGATCCCGCCTACCACTGCGCCTACGTTGGGCCAGCAAGTGAACAATCACCACGGAACGAAGGTCCGCTGCACAGCCACCGACATCCTTCCGGATACACAGTGGGACATCCTTGTCAAATCGATCTTCCCAGAAGCAGTGCAGCTGCAGACGGGACTGGCTGAGGGTGATGCGGGTGCAAGGCACTTGGAGGGTCACTGCAATGACCGACAGGGTATGCAGTACCCTTAAAGTGCCTGATGCGCACATCTCTCTTTGGGCTTTGTGTGTTTGACAGATGGCTGTCTGTCTGTTTTCCTCTAGAGAACAGAGCGGGGGAGGGAGAGAGGGAGTGGGGGAGACGGAGGGTGGCTTGCTGAGTACCCTCTCTTCCCCCCCCTCCCCTCACACACCCTCCGTACCCCGTGTCCTGTTCGATTAGGGGAACGCACACGCCCCGCTTTAAATCTGGGCTTCGCTTCTTTTTCTTCCTCTTTTGACGCGAGTGCGCTGTCGACACTTATCAGGGACACCGCACACAGACACACACAAACGCACACGCGCGTGGCGGACAGCATACGGGATGGTTTGCGTATCGGTGGATCACCAACCGTGCGCGTGCGGCCGTGTGGTGCGGTGATGCGTTGTGTCCCTGCGTTTTTTCTGATTTCCAACGTACCTCTTTTGAGTATTCACTGTACGTGCTCCCAATCCACCTCCCACTTTCCATCCCATCGCTGGTCTGCCTGACGGCTGTGCGCCGGTTTTGCGGTGCACAGAGGCGCGCCCTCACGCCCTGCCAACAACCGGGCTACCCCCCTCTCTGCGGTGTCGCATCTGCCAGCACCACTAGCGCTCCGCGTTGCACCACCGGAGATGCCCCACGGCTGTGGATTACGATTGGTGCAGCGGAGGCGGCTACCCCAGCGATTGTCACGCTGTGAACTCTGTCTGCATGCGCCGTCATCCTGCCACCCCCGTAACCCCCTCTGCCTCTCACCCCCTTTTGTGTGTGTGTTGTTTGCCACTGCACCGCTGGTCTGCACGTCAGACACAGGCACGCGCATACGCACTCACTTCCCTTCGACTCACTCACACACACACGTACACACACAGGCACGCACGCGCAGCACATACTCGCTGAGCCGCGCCTTCTCCTCACTCGCCCTCACGCAGACACCCCCTGACGTGCTTTCATACGTATCCTCTCAGCGCCACTATGGCACCACACGACGCCAGCGGCACGCACCAGCTGCGTAGCGGCGCCGCACGCCTGGTGCGCCTCGCCGCAGTGACGTGCCTTGCACTGGCCGCCGGCTCCGCTGCCGTGTGGGCACAGGCCAGTGGTGACTCCGCTGCGGGCCACCTCTGCATCCACGACGAGCTACAGCAGCGCGTGCTGCAGTCAGTGGCGGAAGAGCACAACGGCCATCGCGATGCTCTCTCTGCCGCGCGTCTGCCCTTCATCGATGCAGGGCCTACCACCACTGCGAAGCCGGTCGGTGGCAGGTTGTTCCAGGTGGCGCGCTTCGACCTATGGGATAAACTGCGGATCAACGTGTCCTTCGAAGACCTCATGGATCCTGCCTACTACTGCGCTTACGCCGGGCAAGTTGTCAACAATCACGCAGGTAAAAATGTCACCTGCAAGGACGGCGACATCCTCACGCAAGAGAAGCGGGATATCCTCATGAAGTACCTCATCCCGCAGGCGCTGCAGCTGCACACGGACCGGCTGAAGGTGCAGCAGGTGAGTAGCACGTGGAGGGTGACCGGCATGCATCGCAAGGTGTGTCGTGAGTTCAAGGTGCCGGAAGCGCATCGCATAACGGGATTCAACAACACGGACTTCGTGTTGTATGTTGCTTCAGCTCCAATCACAGGGGATTTATTCGCATGGGCTGTGACTTGCCAGGTGTTCGCGGACAGACATCCCGCTGTGGGTGTGATCAACATTCCTGCAGCGAATATCGCGTCCCCCTACGACCAGGGTGTCATACGCGCGGTCGCGCACGAGATTGCGCATGCGCTGGGGTTCAGCAAGCACTTCTTCAAGGACACCAAGATCAAGCGCCGTGAATCGAACGTGCGGGGCAAACCTGGCAAGCGTCTTGTCATCAACGGCAGCTTGACAGTAGCGAAGGCACGCGAGCACTACAACTGCAGCAGTATAAGGTTCGTGGAACTTGAGGACAAAGGCGGCCCTGGCGCAGCCGGCTCACACCTGAAAGGGCGCAACGCGAAGGACGAGCTCATGTCCTCTACAAGGAGAGCCGGCTACTACAGTGCGCTGACGATGGCGATCTTTGAGGACATGGGCTTCTATCAGGCGAACTACAGCAAGGCGGAGGTGATGCCGTGGGGCCACAACGCCGGCTGTGACTTCCTGGAGAAGAAGTGCATGGAGAAGAACATCACGCAGTGGCCGCATATGTTCTGCAACGACACGGAGCCGGAGTACCGCTGTACCTCCAGCCGTCTGGAAGTCGGGCGATGTGGTTTCACGCGTTTCAGACTCGGGAACATATCGCATTTCCAGTATTTCACGGACCCCAAGCTCATGGGCTATTACCCATTTCTGGACTACTGTCCCACTGTCAACCCCTCTAGAGGCGGTGCCTGCAACCAGAACTCCACTGCGGCATCGGAGGATATGATAAACTTCAACGTGTTTTCTGATGCAGCGCGTTGCATTGATGGGGCATTCGTGCCGAAGGGAAGGGTTGCCGCGTCTGGCCGCTACGCCGGCATGTGTGCCAACATCCAGTGTGATACGGCGACGCAGACGTACAGCGTCCAGGTGAAGGGGAACACCAGTTATGTGAACTGCACACCCCACCAGAGGATGTACTTGGGTAACGTCAGCAAAGTCTTCGAGAGTGGTGGCTACATCACGTGCCCGCCGTACGTTGAGGTGTGCCAGGGGAATATCAAAGTGGCCTGGGACTTCAAGGGCCAACATCACAACTCAGTCAAGAGGGCATAGCGGGGGGGAGTAGAGTAACGACAGGGGCGCTTCTACTGTGCGCGGTGATGACGACTACAATGCCAGGAGCCGTTCTCGCGGGAACGGTGCGGGTGGCGTGCACCGCGCGTGCGTACTGCTCATAGGTGCGGTGGCCAGCTTGTCTGTGATGCTGTTTGTGGGACTGAATGCTGTAGTCCAGAAGGGGTGGGGAGGGGCCGTCTCCGAGCCCTACGTTGACGTGGCATGTGTGTGGTTTGTGCCGCGCTGGAGTAATGGAGAGGCACTGCTCCAGGGGTGGGTGGGTGGGGGTTTGGATATTCAGCGGTCCACCCACCGGGATGTCGGGATGCTGCTGAGAGGGGGAGTGAAGGCAGCCCAACAGCCCCCGTGGTCGTTGACTCCCCGCAGCACCCCCCCCCCTCTACGGACGGCAATGTGGTGTGCGCACGTTGTTGTAGAGGGCTGCTTCCATCGCGTTTGTCGCGTGCAGTCAACTTATTGGGGAGAATGCTGAGTGTGGAGGATAGGCGAGACGCGACACGGATCACATGGGCTCGGAGTGCAGGTGTGACGAAGGTGTACCGTACCCTCCCCGCATTGAAGTGTGGGTGCCGTGCACACCGGGTGATGAGTGTGGAGTGGGTGGGGATGCACGAATGCTGGAAGCGTGTTGGTCACACCTCGCGCTACACTTTAGCGTCATCTATACTCGTGTGTGGCACGGTATTGGGAGGGATGCGATGGGGTGCAGACGAGTGTACGTTGGGTCTCTGGTTTTGTCGGGTGATAGCCGAGTGACGTAGTGTGATGGTGCGCGGTGTGAAGGAGGACTGGAGGGGGGGGAGGGGCTTCTCTGCTGTACCCTCGGTGAGACCACCCCTTCTCTGTTTTGCGCAATCCACGCACCGAGGCACTCCTCTTCGTTCCCTCAAGCTCGTCGTGCGACCGACACCGGTGCCTTCGTGCCCAGAGAAGGAGCCCCTGCCCCTCCCTCTCTCTCCCTTCGTGGTGCGAGTCTCCTGTGGCCAAAGTGGGAGAGGGAGCCACTGCTGTGTCTGTCTGTCGTACTCGTGGTGCTACGCGTATGCTCGGAGGAAACACGCAGAGGCACGAGAGAAGGTGCCGTAGGATGTGCGAACCTCCCCGGTGACAGAGATGACGACGGTGCGTCTGTGAGAGAGAAAACCGCCGCCACCGTGTGCCCGCAGTGCTGCATGAACGCTGGCTGTGTGTGTGTGCGTGCATGTTAGTGTGGCCTAACGCCAGGAGGCGTCGTCAGACGTATGTCGAGGGGTATTGGCCCTCTTTTCTTGTGCTTTGAGTGTTTGTGCCGGCGGACATCTTGAGCTGATCTCATGTGTCTGCGGATACTCACTCGGTTCCTTTTTTTTCTTCTTTCCCTCCTCTTCCCTCTCACTCTGTTTGGTCGGGGAGGGGGGGATGAAGAGTTGTGCCCCCCCCCTATCCAGTCATGGCGGTGAATTTCTCATTTTGTTCTTTTTTTATTGTTGGGCTTCCGCGTGCGCTGTTTCCCTCTTTTTTTTTCTCCGCCTCCTCCCCTCCCTTTTTATACCCGTGATCCTCCGTTCGTTCTTTTTCATTATTATTCACAGCGCATATCTCTCTGTGGGCTTTGTGTGTTTGACAGATGGCTGTCTGTCTGTTTTCCTCTAGAGAACAGAGCGGGGGAGGGAGAGGGAGTGGGGGAGACGATGGGTGGCTCACTCAGTACCCTCTCTTCCCCCCCTCACACACACTCCGTACCCCGTGTCCTGTTCGATTAGGGGAACGCACACGCCCCACTTATAATCTGGGCTTCGCTTCTTTTTCTTCTTCTTTTGACGCGAGTGCGCTGTCGACACTTATCAGGGACACCGCTACACCCCCGGACACGCACACGCACACGCGCGTGGCGGACAGCAGACGAGACGACTTGCGTATCGGTGGATCACCAGCCTTGCGCGTGCGGCCGTGTGGTGCGGTGATGTGTTGTGCCCCTGCGTTTTTTCTGTTTTCCAACGTGCCTCTTTCGAGTATTCACTGTACGTGCTCTCACTCCACCTCCCACTTCCCATCCCATCGCTGGTTTGGCTGACGGCTGCGCGCTGCTTTGCGGTGCACCGCTGCGCGCCCTCACGCCCCGCCAACAACCGGGCTACCCCCTCTCTGCGGTGTCGCATCTGCCAGCGCCACTAGCGCTCCGCGTTGCACCACCGATGCCCCACGGCTGTGGATTACGATTGGTGCAGCGGAGGCGGCTACCCCAGCGATTGTCACGCTGTGAACTCTGTCTGCGTGTGCCGTCTTCATGCCACCCCCGTGACCCCCTGCCTTTGCCACCCCACGCCCTCTACCACCCCCGTAACTCCTCTGCCTCTTGTCCATTTGTTGTTTTTTACTGTCTGCCACTGCACCGCTGGTCTGCACGTCAGACACAGGCACGCGCATACGAACTCGCTTTCCCTTCAACCCAACACACACATACACACACACCAGCACGCACGCACGCACAGCACATACTCGCTGGGCCGCGCCTTCTCCTCACTCGCCCTCACGCCGACACCCCCTGACGTGTTTTTACACGTTTTTTCTCAGCACCAGTATGGCACCACACGACGTCAGCGGCACGCACCGGCTGCGTAGCGGCGCCGCACGACTGGTGCGCCTCGCCGCAGTGGCGTGCCTTGCACTGGCCGTCGCCGGCACCGCTGCTGTGTGGGCACAGACCACCGGCGTCGCGACCCCCGGCCACCGCTGCATCCATGACGAGCTACAGCAGCGCGTGCTGTGGTCGGTAGCGAAAAAGCACAACAGCCGCGATACTCTCTCTGCTGTGGGTCTGCCGGTTGTCGCAACAGAGTCCCCCCACACTGCGTTGCCCGGCGGTGTCGACTACGCGCTGCCTGGCAGCACATCGTTGCAGCTTCCCCGCTCCGCAGAATGGGGTGAGCTACGCATCAAAGTGTCCTTCGAAGACCTCACGGATCCCGCCTACCACTGCGCAGGTGTTGGACAGCGTGTCAACAATCACAACGGTGAGAATGTCACGTGCAATGTCGATGACATCCTGACGGATGAGAAGCGGGACATGCTTGTCAACTATATCATCCCACAGGCGCTGCAGCTGCACAGAGACCGTCTGAAGGTGAGGCAGGTGCAGGGCACGTGGAAGGTGACTGGTATGATAGACGAGGTGTGTGGTGATTTCAAGGTACCCAATGTGCACCTCACCACCGGCCTCAACAACACGGACTTCGTGCTCTACGTCGCCTCGGTTCCGAGCGGGAAAGGCGTGCTCGCATGGGCTCTTACTTGCCAGGTGTTCGCGGACGACCAGCCTGCCGTGGGTGTGATTAACATCCCCGCAGCGAATATCGTGTCGCGCTACGACCAGCGTATCACGCGTACCGTGACGCACGAGATGGCGCATGCGCTTGGTTTTGGCTGGCAGTTTTTCACCAACACCAGGATCATGGAGCACATCGCCGGTGTGCGCGGCAAGCCGGTAGAAGTTTCTGCGATCAAGGGAAACAACACGGTGGCGAAGGCACGCGAGCAGTACGGCTGCGACACCCTGAAGTACGTGGAACTCGAGGATCAAGGCGGCTCGGGCTCGGCTGGCTCGCATTTGAAGATGCGCAACGCGAAGGACGAGCTCATGGCGCCTTCGATTAGCGCTGCGTTTTACAGTGCGCTGACGATGGCCGTCTTCGAGGACATGGGCTTCTACAAGGCGGACTTCACCAAGGCCGAGGCAATGCCGTGGGGCCGCAACGCCGGCTGTGACTTTCTGGAGAAGAAGTGCATGGAGAAGAACATCACGCAGTGGCCAGAGATGTTCTGCAATCGGAGCCGGAGGGTGTACCGCTGCACCTCCAGTCGTTTAGAGGTTGGCACCTGTGGCATCCATCAGTATACAGAGCCCATGCCACAGAGTTACCGCTACTTCACCAACGAAGAGCTTGGCGGGTTCACACCATTTCTGGACTACTGCCCGTACGTTGTGCCCTACAGCGATAGTGTCTGCAATCAGGAGCCATCAAGCGCATCGATAGCGGTCAAGAGCTTCAACGTCTTCTCTGAGGCAGCGCGCTGCATCGACGGGGCCTTTGCCCCAAGGGGTATCAGTGCGCCTCCCGGCCTCTACAGCGGCATGTGTGCCAACATCCAGTGTAATACAGCGACGCAGACGTACAGCGTCCAGGTGAAGGGGAACGACGCTTATGTGAAGTGTACACCGGGCCAGACCATCTTGCTCGATGATATCAGCGACGCCTTCGAAGGAGACGGCTACATCACGTGCCCGCCGTACGTTGAGGTGTGCCAGGGCAACGTGAAGGCGGCCATGGACTTCGAGGGCAGTGGTGACAGCTCCGGCGATGGCAGCGGCAGTCGTAGAGACGACAGCCAAACAGGGGAGGACGTCGAGTCGTTGTGGATTGGAAGGATGGCCGTGTTAGCGACTTTGACGACGGTACTTCTGACAGTAGCCCTCTTTCTTACGGCCCTTGTGGTGATTGGTGTTGTGTTTGTGGGCTGGAACTGGTGTGGGTGCAGCGCGTGGCGCACGCCATGCGTTAATGTTGACCGTCCGCTTCCGTGAAGAAGGATGAGTCAAGCGACTAGGGGGGCGGTGCGGCGAGTGGGCAGCGGTGGCACAGAGCATTGATTTTTCTTCTCAATGGCGATCGGTGCAGGATGTGCGCTGGAGACGTCGCTATTGATTTATTGTGTTTCTCTGATTCGTCGCGGAGAAATGAACAGCGGCCTCTGCATCGCGCGCCGGGCATTCGATGGGCAAGCGTGGTGGGCTATTGCAGCAGAGTGTCCAACACCCTTCCACCGCCCTCCTCCTTCCCTTGGGTGCTCCTCCCCTTTATTCCATTTTTCGTTGTTTTACCCCACCCGAAATGGGCGCCGCTGATTCCCAACCGTGAGAGCGACCTTCCTTGGCTGGACTCCCCGAGCGACACCTGGCGATGATGCAGCGTCTCCGCAGGGGTTGTGTGCGTGTGCACTGGATGCGTCTTTGCCCCTCCCGCCGTCTCGAGAAGGCCCTTTTTTTCTGCTTGAGAGCGTTTTGCTGTGTGTCTTCCCCGAGTCACTTTGTCTCTCCTCCCTCCCCTCCCCCCCGATTCTCCCACACCCCCTGCCTCCTCTCTGCGCGTCTCCGCTTGGGCGGCGCGCAGCAGACGTGAGCCGCCTCAGTCTGTGTTCCACCTTCCACGCTCCCTCCCCCTCCCCTTTTGGTGTCTCTCTCGCGGCAGTGCGACACGGGAGAGTGAATGGGTGGGCGGGGCGATTAGTGAGAATGTGCTGCTGGTTCGCTAATTGCGCCGGTGTGCGTTGCGCGCGCTGGTGGCAGCGGTGGATGCGAGTGTCTCGCCCCCTCCCCTCCCCCCGCTTCTTTTACTGCGTTCCTGTGTGCGATTATGTTGCTCTCGAGTGAGACTCAGACGTCTGTAAGCGTTCGTGTGCATCGCGTAATGGTCGGTGTGTGTATGTGGTTGGTGTTGATGTAGAGAAAGAAGAGGGTAAGCCGCTGTATATCTTCATGTCGCCATTTATCTTTTTTATCTTTTTCCCCTGATATTTTCACGGGTGCGTGTAATTGTGGGGTGCCGTGCGTGCACCCTCCTTTCTCCCCCTCCCCTCCATCTCTTCCTCCTTATGGATGGGCTTTGTTTTTTTTAACTCCCCTGCGTGACTCGTGGGTGCCCCACTCTCAACTTGTATACGCGTTGAGTTTGGGTGCGTGCGTGGTTGTGACACCGCATCGACTGCCTGGTTATCCCCGCAGGATCGGGGTTGCCAGAGCTCACTCCCCAGTCCCACCGCCTTTTTCCTGTACAGGTGAGCTGCAGCTTTATTTTGCCAATGTACCCCCCTTTCCTTCTTTCTCTCGGTGACACGTGCGCGGTGTCGACACTGCGCAGAGGGCGGGGGGAGTGTCACCGCACCCCTGCAAACACACACACACACACGTATGTGGACACTCTCATATATGCACGCAAGCGCGGATGATGCGCCAGCGCTGACTCGTCCAACCAAAGAGGAGTTTCAGCCGTGTACGAGTCCCGCCCATGATGTGTTTCATCGGATGTGCGTGTGTGTGTGTGAGTGTGTATGGAGGGTGTCCCGCTGCGCCGCACACAGGTCACGCCACCCCGCCACCCCTGGTGTCTCACAGTGCTGCTTCCACACCTATCACCGCGTAATGCGTCCCCGTTGCATCTCGTGCCAGCCGTGCGTGCACACTGGCATGCCGAGCTGTGGCGTGGCGCAGTCTCGGCGGGGGGGGGGGCACGCTTCACGCGACGGCGACTGGTTTCGAATGGCCGGAGTGGGTCGACTGTGTGTCTCGGTGCGGTAGAACTTATCGTCGGCGCTCTTTCACGGTGTATAGCGCTGTTCGGCCCTCCCCTGCCTGAGAGCGGCCCGGGCTATTTACTGGGTGGCTGCCACCCGCCTGAGCGCAGCCTGCGAGGTGAGTGCTACCACGAAGCGAGTGCCCGTCTGTGGATGTGGGGTTTGTCGTCCGCCCTCTTGTGCCCGTCCTTTCCCTTTTCTGTGCTCCCCTCTCCCCGCCACCCCCGTCCTTGCCTTTGCCACCCCTTGGCCACCCACCACCCCCGTAATCCCTCTGCCTCTTGTCCCTTTGTTCTGTTGTTGGTTGCCCCCTGCATCGCTGGTCTTCGTGACAGACACAGACACGCGCATACGCACTCACTTCCCTTCGACTCAACACACACATACACACCGGCACGCACGCACGCGCAGCACATACTCGCTGGGCCGCGCCTTCTTCTCACTCGCCCTCACGCCGACACCTCCTGACGTGTTTTCACACGTATCCTCTCAGCGCCACTATGGCACCACACGACGCCAACCGCACGCACCAGCTGCGTAGCGGCGCCACACGCCTGATGCGCCTCGCCGCAGTGACGTGCCTTGCACTGGCCGTCGTCGGCTCTGCTGCCGTATGGGCACAGACCACCGGCGACTTGACTGCGGGCCACCGCTGCATCCATGATGAGCTACAGCAGCGCGTGCTGCGGTCGGTGGCGCAAGAGCACAACGGCCGCCGCGGTACTCTCTCTGCCGTGGGTCTGCCCGTTGTCGCAACAGAGTCCCTCCACACTGCGGGGCACGGCGGTGTTGACTTCGCGCTGCCTGACGGCGGCACCTCGCGGAAGCTGGTGCGCTCTGCGGGCTGGGGTGAGCTGCGCATCATGGTGTCGTACGAGGACCTCACGGATCCCGCCTACCACTGCGCACGTGTCGGACAGCGTGTCAACAATCACGAAGACGTCATTGTGACTTGTACTGCTGCTGACATCCTGACGCCTGAGAAGCGGGACATGCTTGTCAAGTACATCGTCCCGCAGGCGCTGCAGCTGCACACGGACCGCCTGAAGGTGAGGCAAAGACAAGGCACGTGGAAAGTGCCTAGCATGAGAGGTAAAATCTGTAAAAACTTCAAGGTGCCGGAAGCGCATCTCACGACGGGGCTGAGCAACACGGACTTTGTGTTGTACGTCGGTTCAGTTCCAAGCGAAGGGAACGCGATAGCATGGGCAGTGACTTGCCAGGTGTTCTCGGACGGTCAGCCTTCCGTCGGCGTGATTAACATCCCTGCAGCGAATATCGTGTCGCGCTACGACCAGGGTACTATGCGCACGGTTGCGCACGAGATGGCGCATGCGCTGGGCTTCAGCAATCTTTTCTTAAGGAGCACCGTCACTGTGCAGCACGTGTTGAGTGTTCGAGGCAAAAAATTCCCTGTTCCTGTGATCAAGGGCAACAAGACGGTGGCGAAGGCACGCGAGCAGTATGGCTGCAACAGTATAAAGTATATGGAGATGGAAGAACATGGCGGTTCTGGCTCAGCTGGCTCGCACCTGAAGATGCGCAACGCGAAGGACGAGCTCATGTCCCCTGTGCTCAGCGCCGGCTACTACAGTGCGCTGACGATGGCCATCTTCGAGGACACGGGCTTCTACAAGGCGGACTTCAGCAAGGCGGAGGTGATGCCGTGGGGCCACAAGGCGGGCTGCGGCTTTATCAACAAGAAGTGCATGGTGAACAACATCACGCAATGGCCGCAGCTGTTCTGCAACGAGACAAGGGCAAAGTTCCGCTGCGCGTCGAGCCGTCTGGTCATCGGACCGTGCCTCATACGTAATATGCAGGAGGTGCCGACTTATTTCCGTTATTTTGCCAACCCGCTTCTGGCCGGCCCCTCGGGATTTTTGGACTACTGCCCGTATGTGGGGTTTTATGTGGGTGGGGCGTGCAACACGAAGAGCGCCAATGCAGAGTCGGTTTTCAAGAGCTTCAACGTGTTCTCTGATGCGGCGCGCTGCATCGATGGGGTATTCAAGCCGAAGGGCAGAAACTCTGGAGACTATCACTACAACGGCTTGTGCGCCAATATCCGGTGCAACACCGCACAGCGTACGTACCGCATTCAAGTGTACCAAAGCAGCCGTTACGTCGACTGCAGACCCGGGCAGACCATACTGCTCGATGATATCAGCAGAGCATTCGAGCATGGCAGCCACATCACGTGCCCGCCGTACGTTGAGGTGTGCCAGGCCAACTTAAAAGCGGCGCTGTGATTCCGCAGTATAGCGTGTCCGCTTTTGGAGCCGCAGAGGTGGAGGGCCGAAGGGCGACGGCGTCGTGTATCGCGGCACGGTGCCGTTTGCGTACGCAGCGGCACGCCCCTTGTGAACAGGTGGCGTGGCGACGCTGGCACTGCTGGTAACGGTGGGCCTGTGTGACTAGACGAGAAACGCATGCGGCATCCGCGACAGCGTGAGCGTCCTCGGCTGTTGAGATTGCCCGGCGCAAAGCGAAGGTACACACTTGCCTGCGTGCGCTGTCTCGTACCAGCCCAGCCTTTTCCTGGACGCCCGAGTCGTGTACTATCGCGGTCCCTGCGGCATGGACCAACGGCGTGACGTCCGTGCGCACACGTTGCAACGGGCTTCTCTTGCGTTGCGGGTCAGATCCCATAGCCACCTCGACGGCCCAGAGGGGGTTCAGACATGGCGTGGAGTGGACCAGGCGAGAGAGGAGCACCGCATCGTTTCACCCGTGGGGGGGGGCGGACGGGCGAAGTTTTTGTTTCTCCGCCAGAGCGTGATGGGGTTTGCTGCTGCGCTGGAAGGAGAGGGAGTGAAGTGGGGCTGGGTGATGTACGGATGCGGTATACTGTGGTGTGGACACCATTCTCATTATATTGCGATGGTGCGTTGGTGCTGGGGAAAAACTGCGTGAAGACGGCGTGGCACACCGTGTGCGTGCAGCGTCTGACACAGGGGGGGAGGGGTCTGTCCTTCAGCTGGTAACTCGTCTACCTCGTCCTTGCCTGTCTGGCATGCACCCAAGCCACAACTATGAACCCCTTCTCCGATGTTTCCTGCGCGGGTCGATGCAGCTGTGTCGCTTCCCCCTCACTCCTTCCCCTGTACCACTCGCTGTCCTTGGCTCCGGCTGCTGTTGCTGGATGCAGGGAGGGGGGGAGTTCATTCACTTACGTGCGCGTGTGTTCTCTAAGCTATGTGCTGTAGCTACCCCACCCCTCCCTCCTCCCCCCTTACCCTTTCGCTGTATCCGTCGCGGCAGCGGTGCCTTCACGCCTCAAACAAATTTGCGTGAAAACACATGGCCCTCTTCGTCCCCTCCTCCCCTCCTCCTCCCTCCCACCGCCCGGTGCGGTGTTTTACGTGTATTCCCTTCTAAATGTCTTTTGTTCAATTATTATTTTAGCTTCGTCAAAAATTTGCTTGTCTGTGTGAGGGGCCATGGCGGGTGGGGTGGTGTGGTGGTGGGCCGGTGATGCTCACCGGGAGAGTGGCGCATGCGCATTGTATAAATGAGGCGTGCTCAGTTCGCTTTTTACTCAACCCCTCAATCCCCCGCCCCTCCCCCACTCACCCTTTCCCTCTCCACTATTGCTTTTGATCTCCGTCACTCCTCCCTGTCTGCCCTCCCTCCTCCTCCCACCGCCACACACACACACACGCACACACACCGCACATAGACGATGCACGTGAACCAACACAGCAATTGTGGACATCCAAAAACGACGGGCGGGATTCGGCTGCCATGCGTGTGTGTGTGTGTGATTGTGTTGCACAGGACGGAGGCGGATGACTTTGTGAGCGCCGTCTGCCCCCCCGTACTGACTAGTGTGAGTTTGTCTGTGTGTGTGTGTAGTGACGTGGGTGGTGGTGGTGGAGGAAAGCCGCTGTGTTATACCCTCACGGCGTGTCGTTTACCCTTTTTTATTGCTCTCTTTTATCTCCCCTGATCTCTTCAAGGGTGCGTGTGGTTGTGGGGTGCCGTGCGTGCACCTCTCCGCACCCCGCCTCTACCCCTTCTTTTTTTCTCTCCCTCCTTATGGATGGGCTTTGTTTTTTCACTCCCCTGTGTGGCTCGTGGGTGCCCCACTCTCAACTTGTATACGCGTTGAGTTTGGGTGCGTGTGTGGTTGTGACACCGCATCGGCTGCCTGGTTATCCCCGCAGGATCGCGGTTGCCAGAGCTCACTCCCCAGTGCCACCGCCTTTTCCTGTACAGGTGAGCTGCAGCTTTATTTTGCCGATGTACTCCCCTTTCCTTCTTTCTGCCACTAACACGTGCGGTGTGTCGACACTGCGCAGAGGGCGGGTGAGGGTCACCCCACCCCTGCAAACACACACACACGTATGTGGACACACTAACATATACACGCAAGCGCGGATGGTGCGCCAGTGCTGCATCGCTCCACCAAAGAGGAGTGTCAGCCGTGTACGAGTCCCGCCCATGATGTGTTTCATCGGATGTGCGTGTGTGTGTGTGTGTATGTAGGGTGTCCCGCTGCGCCGCACACAGCTCACGCCACCCCGCCACCCCTGGTGTCTCACAGCGCTGCTTCCACACCTATCACTGCGTAATGCGTCCCCGTTGCATCTCGTGCCAGCCGTGCGTGCACACTGGCATGCCGAGCTGTGGCGTGGCGCAGTCGCGGGGCGAGGGGGTGTGGCACGCTTCACGCGACGGCGACTCGGTGTTCGAATGGCTGGAGTGGGTCGACTGTGTGTCTCGGTGCGGTAGAACTCATCGTCGGCGCTCTTCTACCGTGTGTGGGGAGGTTCGGCCCTCCCCTGCCTGACAGCGGCCCGGGCTATTCACTGGGTGGCTGCCACCCGCCTGAGCGCAGCCTGCGAAGTGAGTGCTACCACGAAGCGAGCGCCCGTCTGTGGATGTGGGGTTTGTCGTCCGCTCTCTTGTGCCCGTCGCTTTCCCTTTTCTGTGCTCCCCTCTCCCGGCCACCCACCGTCACTTCCCGTTCGCCACCCCTCGGCCACCACCACCCCGTAACCCCTCTGCCTCTTGTCCCTTTGTTCTGTTGTTTGTTGCCCCCTGCACCGCTGATCTGCGCGTCAGACACAGGCACGCGCATACGCACTCACTTCCCTTCGACTCAACACACACACACACACACACACACATACACACACCGGTACGCACGCACGCGCAGCACATACTCGCTGGGCCGCGCCTTCTCCCCACTCGCCCTCACGCCGACACCTCCTGACGTGCTTTTACACGTATCTGTCTCAGCGCCAGTATGGCACCACACGACGCCAGCGGCACGCACCAGCTGCGTAGCGGCGCCGCACGCCTGATGCGCCTCGCCGCAGTGGCGTGCCTCGCACTGGCCGTCGCCGGCTCCGCTGCCGTGTGGGCACATGGCCACTGGCGAAACCGCTGCGGGCCACCGCTGCATCCACGACGAGGTACAGCAGCGCGTGCTGCAGTCGGTGGCGCAAGAGCACAACGGCGGCCGCGATACTCTTTCTGCCGTGGGTCTGCCCGTTGTCGCAGCAGAGTCCCTCCACACTGCGGAGCCCGGCGGTGTTGACTTCGCGCTGCCTGACGGCGGCACTTCGTCGGGAGCTGGTGACGCTCTTCAGCCTGGGGTGAGCTGCGCATCAAAGTGTCCACCGAGGACCTCACGGATCCCAGCCTACCACTGCGCACGTGTCGGACAGCGTGTCAACAATCACAACGGTGAGAATGTCACCTGCACTGCTGCTGACATCCTGACGCCTGAGAAGCGGGACATGCTTGTCAAGTACCTCATCCCACAGGCGCTGCAGCTGCACACGGACCGGCTGAAGGTGCAGCAGGTGATTAGCACGTGGAAGGTAACTGGCATGAAAGATGAAATCTGTGGTTCCTTCAAGGTCCCCGAAGCGCATCGCACGAAGGGCCTGAGTAACACTGACTTCGTGTTGTACGTTGCGTCGGTTCCAAGCCAAGGGCGTGTGCGCGCATGGGGGACTTGCATGGTGTCCTCCGACAATCGGCCAGCTGTCGGCGTGATCAACGTTCCTGCAGCCTACATCGTGTCTCGCTACGACCAGGGCACCATGCGCACGGTCGCGCACGAGATGGCGCACGCGCTCGGCTTCAGCGGTCGTTTTTTCAGCAGCAGAAGAGTTCTCCAGCGTGTTTCTCGCGTGCGCGGCAAGCCGTTCAATATTACTGTGATCAACGGCAGCATCACCGTGGCGAAGGCACGCGAGCACTACGGCTGCGACACCCTGAAGTACATCGAACTTGAGGACTATGGTGCCTCTGGAACCGCTGTTTCGCACCTGAAGATGCGCAACGCCATGGACGAACTCATGGTCGCTGTGCTCAGCGCCGGCTACTATAGCGCGCTGACGATGGCCATCTTCGAGGACATGGGCTTCTACAAGGCGGACTTCAGCAAGGCGGAGGTGATGCCGTGGGGCCACAAGGCGGGCTGTGAGCTTTCTGAATAACAAGTGCATGAAGAAGAACATCACGCAGTGGCCAGAGATGTTCTGCAACCGAACGACACGAGAATACCGCTGCACCTCGAGCCGTCTGGAGTTCGGGACATGTGGTGTCAAAGTACACGCAAATGTGATGCCGCCGTACTTGCGTTATTTTACCAACAATAGCCTTGCGGGATTATCCCGATATATGGACTACTGCCCCTTTGTCATCCCCTACAGCAACGGTGCCTGCAACCAGGACTCCGCGACGGTCTCGGTGAATTTGAAAATGTTCAACGTGTTCTCTGATGCGGCGCGCTGCATCGATGGAGTATTCAAGCCGAAGGGCAGAAACTCTGGAGACTATCACTACAACGGCTTGTGCGCCAATATCCGGTGCAACACCGCACAGCGTACGTACAGCATTCAAGTGTACCAAAGCAGCCGTTACGTCGACTGCAGACCCGGGCAGACCATACTGCTCGATGATATCAGCAGAGCATTCGAGCATGGCAGCCACATCACGTGCCCGCCGTACGTTGAGGTGTGCCAGGCCAACTTAAAAGCGGCGCTGTGATTCCGCAGTATAGCGTGTCCGCCTTTGGAGCCGCAGAGGTGGAGGGCCGAAGGGCGACGGCGTCGTGTATCGCGGCACGGTGCCGTTTGCGTACGCAGCGGCACGCCCCTTGTGAACAGGTGGCGTGGCGACGCTGGCACCGTTGGTGACGGTGGACCTGTGTGACTAGACGAGAAACGCATGCAGCATCCGCCACAGCGACATCGTCTGCGGCTGTTGAGATCGCCCGGCGCAAAGCGAAGGTACACACTTGCCTGCGTGCGCTGTCTCGTACCAGCCCAGCCTTTTCCTGGACGCCCGAGTCGTGTACTATCGCGGTCCCTGCGGCATGGACCAACGGCGTGACGTCCGTGCGCACACGTTGCAACGGGCTTCTCTTGCGTTGCGGGTCAGATCCCATAGCCACCTCGACGGCCCAGAGGGGGTTCAGACATGGCGTGGAGTGGACCAGGCGAGAGAGGAGCACCGCATCGTTTCACCCGTGGGGGGGCGGGCGAAGTTTTTGTTCCTCCGCCAGAGTGTGATGAGGTTTGCTGCTGCGCTGGAAGGAGAGGGAGTGAAGTGGGGCTGGGTGATGTACGGATGCGGTATACTGTGGTGTGGACACCATTCTGATTATATTGCGATGGTGCATTGGCGCTGGGGACAAACTGCGTGAAGACGGCGTGGCACACCGTGTGAGTGCAGCGTCTGACACAGGGGAGGGTCTGTCCTTCAGCTGGTAAAGCGTCTACCTCGTCCTCTCCCGTCTGGCATGCGCCCAAGCCACAACTATGAACCCCTTCTCCGATGTTTGCTGCGCGGGTCGATGCAGCTGTGCCGCTCTCCCCTCACTCCTTCCCCTGTACCACTCGCTGTCCTTGGTACCGGCTGCTGTTGCTGGATGCAGGGGAGGGGGTGGGGCGTTCATTCATTTACGTGCGCGTGTGTTTTCTAAGCTGTGTGCTGTAGACACCCCGCCCCTCCCTCCTCCCCCCTTACCCTCCCGCTGTATCCGTCGCGGCAGCGGTGCCTTCACGCCTCAAACAAATGTGCGTGAAAACACATGGCCCTCTTCTTCCCCCCCTCCCCTCCCCTCCCACCGCCCGGTGCGGTGTTTTACGTGTATTCCCTTCTAAATGTCTTTTGTTCGATTATTATTTTAGGTTCATCAAAATTTTGCTTGTCTGTGTGAGGGGCCATGGCGGAGTGGGGTGGTGTGGTGTGGTGGTGGGCCGGTGACGCTCACCGGGAGAGTGGCGCATGCGCATTGTATAAATGATGCGCGATCAGTTCGCTTTTTACTCAACCCCTCAATCCCACCCGCCCCCTCCCCCACTCACCCTTTCCCTCACCACTATTGCTTTTGATCTCCGTCACTCCTCCCTGTCTGCCCTCCCTCCTCCCCTCCCACCGCCACACACACACACACACACATCGCACACAGACGATGCATGTGAACCAACACAGCAATTGTGAACCGCCAGAAACGGCGGGTGGGAGTCGGCTGCCATCCGTGTGTGTGTTTGTGTTGCACAGGACTGAGGCTGATGACTTTGTGGGCGCCGCCTGCCTCCCGTACTGACTGGCGTGTGTGTGTCTGTGTGTGTGTGTGTGTAGTGGCGTGGGTGGTGGTGGAGAGCCGCTGTGTTATACCCTCACGGCGTGTCGTTTACCCTTTTTTATTGCTCTCTTTTTTCCCCCCTGATCTCTTCAAGGGTGCGTGTGGTCGTGGGGTGCCGTGCGTGCACCCCTCCCCACCCCCGCCTCTACACCTTCTTTTTTTCTCTCCCTCCTTATGGATGGGCTTTGTTTTTTTTAACTCCCCTGCGTGACTCGTGGGTGCCCCACTCTCAACTTGTATACGCGTTGAGTTTGGGTGCGTGCGTGGTTGTGACACCGCAGCGACTGCCTGGTTATCCCCGCAGGATCGCGGTTGCCGGAGCTCACTCCCCAGTCCCACCGCCTTTTTCCTGTACAGGTGAGCTGCAGCTTTGTTTTGCCACAGTACCCCCCTTTCCTTCTTTCTCTCGGTGACACGTGCGCGGTGTCGACACTGCGCAGAGGGCGTGTGAGTGTCACCGCACCCCTGCAAACACACACACACACGTATGTGGACACTCTCATATATGCACGCAAGCGCGGATGATGCGCCAGCGCTGACTCGTCCAACCAAAGAGGAGTTTCAGCCGTGTACGAGTCCCGCCCATGATGTGTTTCATCGGATGTGCGTGTGTGTGTGTGAGTGTGTATGGAGGGTGTCCCGCTGCGCCGCACACAGGTCACGCCACCCCGCCACCCCTGGTGTCTCACAGCGCTCCTTCTACCCCTATCACTGCGTAATGCGTCCCCGTTGCATCTCGTGCCAGCCGTGCGTGCACACTGGCATGCCGAGCTGTGGCGTGGCGCAGTCGCGGGGCGAGGGGGGGGGGGGTGGCACGTTTCACGCGACGGCGACTCATTTCGAATGGCCGGAGTGGGTCGACTGTGTGTCTCGGTGCGGTAGAACTTATCGTCGGCGCTCTTCTACCGTGTGTGGGGAGGTTCGGCCCTCCCCTGCCTGAGAGCGGCCCGGGTTATTCACTGGGTGGCTGCCACCCGCCTGAGCGCAGCCTGCGAAGTGAGTGCTACCACGAAGCGAGCGCCCGTCTGTGGATGTGGGGTTTGTCGTCCGCTCTCTTGTGCCCTTGCTTTACCTTTTCTGTGCTCCCTCTCCCGCCCCC
The DNA here is from genome assembly GCF_017918235.1 of Porcisia hertigi. NCBI lineage: Eukaryota > Euglenozoa > Kinetoplastea > Trypanosomatida > Trypanosomatidae > Porcisia > Porcisia hertigi. Next base: position 246,782 of record NW_027150679.1, read on the forward strand.
CACCGCACCTCCCCGCCACCCCCGCCACCCCCGTAACCCTCTCTGCATCTTGTCCCTTTGTTCTGTTGTTTTGCCCCCTGCACCGCTGGTCTGCGCGTCAGACACAGGCACGCGCATACGCACTCGCTTCCCTTCGACCCAACACACACACACACACACACACACATACACACACACCGGTAGGCAAGCACGCGCAGCACATACTCGCTGGGCAACGCCTCCTCTCCCCACTCGCCCTCACGCCAATACCCCCTGACGTGCTTTTACACGTATCTTCTCAGCGCCAGTATGGCACTGAACGACGCCAGCGGCACGCACCAGCTGCGTAGCGGCGCCGCACGCCTGGTGCGCCTCGCCGCAGTGACGTGCCTTGCACTGACCGTCGCCGGCTCCGCTGCCGTTTGGGCACATGATACTGGGGAAAGCGCTACGGGCCACCGCTGCATCCACGACGAGCTACAGCAGCACGTGCTGCAGTCGGTGGCGCAAGAGCAGCAACGGCGGCCGCGGTACTCTTTCTGCCGTGGGTCTGCCCGTTGTCGCCGCAGTGGCACCTCCACCCTGCTGTGGGCACGGCCCGGTGTGACTAGCGCTGCCGACCGCGACATCACGCGCATGCTGGCCGCGAGTGCTCCGCAGACTGGGGTGAGCTGCGCATCACCGTGTCCATCGAGGTTCTCACGGACCCCGACCGCCACTGCACACAGGACGGGCAGGAGATCAGCAACCACAATAGTCTCACTCTACCCTACACCGCCGGTGACATCCTCACGGATGAGAAGGGCGAAATCCTCCTCGAGTCGATTCTCCCAGGGGGCGGTGCGGTTGCACACAGAGCGCCTGAGGCTGAGGCATGTGCAGGGCAGCTAGAAGGTGATTGATATGCCGAGAGACATCTGTGACTTCCCCAAGGTGCCGGTAGCTCACCGCACGGATGGGGTTCAGCAACACTGAGTTCGCGGTCTATGTTGTTGCTGTACTGAACGAACTGGACGGGCTGGCAATCTCAGCCAACGGCCAAGTGTTCTCTGACTGCCAGCACGCTGTCGGCGTCAACAACATCCCTGCAGCCCTGATTATGTCTCTGCACGATGAGCGCCTCACACGTATACTCGATCATGAGATGGCGCACGCGCTCGGCTACCGTTCTTCGAACTGGAAGGAAGCACTCATCATGACGGGGGTCGAGTGTATTCGTGGCAACATATATCCCGTCGCTGTGGTGAAGGGCAGCAGCACCACGACGACGGGGCTGTGCCGCTGTGGAGCACGTGGAGTTGGCGTGTTGGCTGGAAAACCAAAACCCGGACACGCATGTGAATATGCGCCACGCCAAGGACGAGCTCATGGCACCTGTGGTGGGTGCGGGCTACTACAGTGCGCTGACGATGGCCGTCTTCGAGGACATGGGCTTCTACCAGGCGGACTTCCGCAAAGCCGAGGTGATGCCGTGGGGCCGCAACGCCAGCTGCGCCTTCCTGGAGCAGAAGTGCATGGAGAACAACATCACGCGGTGGCCGCAGATGTTCTGCAACAGTACTCGTTTGCTCCGCTGCACGTCCAGCCGACTCGAGATTGGTGGATGCGGTGTTGACATACATGACAGCCCCTTGAATGGGTATTACCCATACTTCACCAACAAAACGCTGAGGGGGTGGTTGGTGTTCATTGATGGACTACGGCCCGTGTGTTTGTGCCCGAACGTAACGGTGCGTGCAACCAGAACTCATCCACTGCACCGGATTACACGAGTGCCTTCAACGTCTTCTTCGACGCGGTGCGCTGCATCGATGGAGCGTTTGCACCGAAGAACACGAGTACAGAGACGGGCCTCATCTTGGGCATGTGTGCCAGCGTCCAGTGCGACAACACAACCAACACGTACGGCATCCAGGTGAAGGGCAGCAGTGGTAATGTGGACTGCACACATGGAAAGAACATCACACTCTACAATGTCAGCGACAGCTTCGATGGAGACGGCTACATAATGTGCCCGCCGTACGTTGAGGTGTGCCAGGAGGCAACGTGAGGGTGGTGGTGGACTTCGAAGGGGACCAGGAACACTCATCCAGCAGCAGCAGCAGTGGTAGTGACAGCAGCTGTCATTGTGGCAACAGTGCAGCTGGCGTGCACAGCGCCCGCACCTTTTTAACCGACGGCGAGGCGATGGTAGCAGTGATACGGATTGCGGGTGTGTTTCCCTGGATGTGGAACGCGCACAGTCATCCACGCATAAAAATGGCTGGTGGAGTCCCACCGTGGCTGTGGGGGACATGGAGTCTACACCCCCGTTGTGGTTTTGATGTTTTCTGTGCCTCTTCTTCACAGGACAGGGACGATGGTGGGTAATGGGAGACGGGAGGTCTTTCGAGTCACCACGCTTGCTCCTACAGCGACCGCCGCGCCACCAGAGGCGGGGCTGTGGTGCGCGTGCCTTGTTCAGTATGTCCGGGAGAGCGTTGTCAGCCGCAAACCCTCTACGGGGACGAAAGGAGACCCAGAGGGATATGGGCGGATGAAGCAAGATGCTCACCGCATCCCTGGACTCCAGTGTGGACGTGTGTGTGGGAGGCGCGTGGTACCTGCTGCACTCGACAGGGTGGGACGGATGAGACGTGGGAGCTGATGGTGTGGCGCGTGAGGGGTGCCAGTGACAGGATGAGAACACACCGAGCCACGCCGTGGAGCTCGTCCAAACCCCAACATGAGGAGTGTGTGCCGACTCTGTCACAGCATACGATGGCGTGAGTTCTTCGTGAGGGGAAGGGAAGGGAAGGGGGGGGGGGGGGGGGGGCGAGAAAGCGCCGAACGCGGTGCGCGTGCAGGCCTGAGAGGGACCCGTCATCTGAAGCCGCACCTCATGAGAGACAAAAAAGGGTCTTGATTCATATCATCTCGGGGTGTACCCGGGTCACCACTGCCGCCGCCTTCCCTGAGCAGGACCCTAGACGCGACGATGCTCCTGAGACGGCGACATGAGCCGCAGCGCAGCCGCGTTGATCGATGCGCAATGGCTTGGTGCGGAGATGAGCTGCTGTGACGCATTAGAGGTGTGGACAGAGGGGGCTGCAGTTCACGGTTTGCTGTTCGCCTGACGTCGCTGCTTGATGAGTTTTGTCGATGCGCATGCGCGTGGGTTTCACCGTCGTTGTTGCACGCCCGTGTGGGAGACGAGGCGGAGGGAGGGAAGAGGGGGCAGAGAGGGGGGCGCTTTCCGGCCTCGCCCCCTTCTCTGATCCGGCTGTTGCCGCTTCTCGACGGCCTGAATCCATTTTGGCCTGTGTGGGTGTGCACGTGTGTATGGCGTCCTCAACCGGCCGCAACTGCGCCCCCCTCCTCTCCGTCGAGGCAATGGTGCCTGAGCGGTGCACATGCAGTCGCAAATGCAAGCAGAGAAAGATTCACACATTGGAAGACCGCCACGCCCTCCCCGGGTGTTTCCTCTCCCTTTTCACTCTCTCAATCCACCCTTTTGTATCCGCCGCCCACCCGCCCCCCACCACTCCACGCCCTCTCATGTGTCCTTCTGAGTGTGACAATAAAGGTGCCCGCAGAGAGGGTTGTCCATGGTCATTTCCATATAGCATAACAGAGCGCACGTCTCTTCTCCACCGTCGCCTCTTTTTATACCTCCGCCCACTTGCCATTCTCACCGCTGCGTCCCCCTCCCCCTTGCAGTCACTAGACCCGCGACACACATCCAAAAACTCAACCAAGAAATAAAAAGGTATATGGGGTTCTTTATTTTTTTGTTGGTATGTTGATGTGTCGCTCGAGTCAGGAGGGGAAGCAGTAAGTGGCTCTGTCTCTGTGTAATTTATGTATGGATGTGGCTGTGGGTGTGCGTGCGGCCCCTTCTGTCCTCCTACTCATGCAACCCGGTGTATCTCCTTCACCTGGAGTGTAATTTTGGGTATTCTGCGTGTAATTCCTTCTCCCTCTCTCTCCCTCCCGCCTCCCTCCCTCCCTCATGTGGTGGCGGGTGTTTTTATTTGGATCCCTTGTTTCTTCCTCTTACAAGCGACGTTTATTGTTGGTGCTGTCCTGTGAGCAGAGCGAGGAGCCGCTGTCTGCCCGTCTTGCCCTGTCCACGAGAAAAACAGTCAGCGTCTGGTGGGTGTGCACTTACCACCACCCCCTTTTTTTCTGGTGTTGTCGCTCTACTTCTTCTGTTATTGTTATACATCTCTTTGTTATACGGTGTCTAGACTCTTTGTTCTCCTGCATATTTTTACTCCCGCTCATGCACCACTGCCAAGGCAGGCACACCAGCATACTCGACCGCCCCCTCCACACACACACACACACACACACAAACAACGCGAGTGTACACGCATAACCACTGGGGTGCAAGTCGCACGTCTTTGACCCGCGTGTGTGTGTGTGGGTGTGTGCGCAGGCATGGGGGTACACCCCCCCCCCCCCCCAGAGTTGTGCAGTATCCCTTGGGTGCCCTACTTCTCTTTGCCCAAGTGCCTTCTTCGTCCGCGGTAAAAATGAACTCACCGGCCACTGGCCGTGCTTCCCCTCCCCCCCCCTCCCACCCCCTCCTGCGTTGTAATGCGCCGAGGCCCCTCTCGGGCACACCACAGAAAAGCTCTCCCTGGTGTTGCATAGCCCTTGTGTTACACGCTGTGAGAATGGTTGCCTTTGTGAGGTGGGGGCTGTGAGGGTGCCAAGACGACTTGAGTTTCCACGTCGCACCCCCGTATATCGCTGTCACGGTCGCGCTGCGCCGGTATTGCTCGGACGGGCCCCCTCTGGACTACCTCTGTCAGCGCCAGCACCACTGACGGGGGGTGTACAATCTCAACTGCATGGGCGCCTGAACCCCCGCCTGCCACACCCTATCGGCTGCTGCTGCGGTCTTTGGTGCCTCCCTGCCTTGTGTGCTCTCTGCGCGCGTGTCGATTCCCCCCATGCTCGTCAATGGCCGGACTTACGGCGCCATATGCGGTGGCCTTCCGTGCCTCACGGTGTGGGACGTGACACTGGTTCTCGACGGCGTGACACCCCGTGTGTGTCGGCAGCGGCGGTCGGTGCACACGCTCACAGCCACGCGTACGCATACGCACAGCATGGTCAGTTATGAATCTGGTGTACCCCCGCGCCTGCACTGCCCCAGGCACATCTCTGCGCGGCGCAACTTTCCAATGCTCTACCCCACACCTTTCCCCTCTTCCGTGACGATCCATCCCGCACTCTTTTCCCTCCCCCACTCCTGCCATCCCTACACCGCACGGTCCTCTGCCACACTCTCACACAGACGCTCACAGGCACTCGCTTGACTCAACCAGCACACCGCCACGCACACACACACACAGCACATACCCGCTGAGTAGTGTCTCCTGTGGCACCGTGTCTTCTCTCCCCCTCCATCCTGTCCACAGGCACGCCCCCCAACCCTCCCCTCCTCCCTCACCGCCAACATGACTCGTAGCTTACCAAGCAGCACGCTCGAGAGGCGTAGCTGTGCCGCGCGCCTGGTGCGCCTCGCAGCCGCCGCGTGCCTCGCCCTGGCCGTCGTCGGCTCCGCTGCTGTGTGGGCACAGACCACCGGCGTCGCGACCCCCGGCCACCGCTGCATGCACGACGAGCTACAGCAGCGCGTGCTGCGGTCGGTGGCGCAAGAGCACAACGGCCGCCGCGGTACTCTTTCTGCCGTGGGTCTGCCGGTTGTCGCAACAGAGTCCCTCCACACTGCGGGGCACGGCGGTGTTGACTTCGCGCTGCCTGACGGCGGCACTCCGCGAAAGCTGGCGCGGTCCGCAGAATGGGGTGAGCTGCGCATCATGGTGTCGTACGAGGACCTCACGGACACTGACTACCACTGCGCACGTGTCGGACAGCGTGTCAACAATCACGAAGACGTCATTGTGACTTGTACTGCGGATGACATCCTTACGCCTGAGAAGCGGGACATGCTTGTCCAGTACATCATCCCACAGGCGCTGCAGCTGCACACGGACCGCCTGAAGGTGAGGCAAACACAGAACACCTGGAAGGTGACTGACATGGATGATGAAATCTGTGGTTCCTTCAAGGTACCGCAGTTGCATCGCACGGAGGGACTCAGCAATACGGACTTTATGTTGTACGTTGCCTCCGTTCCCAGCGAAGAAGGTGTTGTCGCATGGGCAGTGACCTGCCAGGTATTCTCTGACGGTCAGCCCGCCATTGGCGTGATTAACATCCCCGCAGCACAAATTGTGTCCCGCTACGACCAGCGCACCACGCGTACCGTGACGCACGAGATTGCGCATGTGCTGGGCTTTAGTGATGAATTCTTCAGTAGCAGAGGAGTTCTCGCGGTGGTCTCTGAGGTGCGCGACAAGCCGGTAGACGTGCCTGTCATCAACGGCAGCATCACAGTGGCGAAGGCACGTGAGCAGTACGGCTGTGGCACGCTGGAGTACGTGGAACTTGAGGACAAAGGCGGCTCTGGCGCAGCCGGCTCACACCTGAAGATGCGCAACGCCAACAACGAGCTTATGGTGGCTGAGAGCAGCGCCGGCTACTACACTGCGCTGACGATGGCCATCTTCGAGGACATGGGCTTCTACAAGGCGGACTTCAGCAAGGCGGAGGTGCTGCCGTGGGGCCGCAATGCCAGCTGTGAGTTTCTGAATAACAAGTGCATGAAGAAGAACATCACGCAGTGGCCGCAGATGTTCTGCAACGACACGGTGCCGGAGTACCGCTGCACCTCCGATCGTCTTGACATCGGATCATGTGCTTTCGGCTCTTACGGGTACAGTCAGCCGCCGTACTTCCAATATTTCACCGACGTTAGCGTTGCGGGCTTTTCTTCATATCTGGACAACTGTCCCACTGTCATCGCCTATGATATCGGTGACTGCAACCAGGACCCCACGACGGCACCGGTGACATGTCAAGTGCCTTCAACGTGTTTTCTGAGGCAGCGCGCTGCATCGATGGGGCATTCGCGCCGAAAGGGAGCGTCGCCGCGTCTGGCCGCTACGCCGGCATGTGTGCCAACATCCAGTGTGACACCGCTACCCAGACGTACAGCGTCCAGGTGAAGGGGAGCAGCGCTTATGTGAACTGCACACCCTACGAGAAGATGTACTTGGATGACATCAGCGACGGCTTCGAGAGTGGTGGCTACATCACGTGCCCGCCGTACATTGAGGTGTGCCAGGGCAACGGGAGAGCGGCCATGGAATTCAACGGCTATTACGATAAGAACCTTGTTCGTGGCAATGGTGCGGGTAGTGTGCACCGCGTGTCCGTACTGCCCACAGGTGCAGTGGCCAGCCTGTCTGTGATGCTGTTTGTGGCCCTGAATGCGTAGACCAGAAGGGGGAGCCGTCTCAGAGCACGACGTTGACGTGGTGTGTGTGGTTTGTACCGCGTTGGAGTAACGGAGACGGACTGCTCCAGGGGTGGGTGGGGTTTGGATATTCAGCGGTCCACCCACCGAGATGTCGGGATGCTGCTGTGAGAGGGGGAGTGAAGAAGGCCCAACAGCCCCCGCAGTCGTTGACGCCCCTGAGCACCCTCCCCCTCTACGGAAGACAGTGCGGTGTGCGCACGTTGTTGTCGAGGACTGCTTCCATTGCGTTTGTCGCGTACAGTCCACTCATTGGGGGAGGCTGAATGCTGAGTGTGGAGGATAGGCGAGGGTCGACACGTATCACATGGGCTCGGAGTGCAGGTGTGACGAAGGCGTGCCGTACCCTCCCCGCATTGAAGTGTGGGTGCCGTGCACACCGGGTGATGAAGGTGCAGTGGGTGGGCAGGCACACATGCTGGAAGCGTGTTGGTCACACCTCGCGCTACACGGTGGCGTCATGCACACTCGTATGCGGCACGGTATTGGGAGGGATGCGATGGAGTGCAGAGGGGGCGTACGTTGTGTCCCTTTTGTCCTCATTTGCGGGGGTTTGACAGCCGAGTGACGTAGTGTGATGGTGCGGGGTGTGAAGGAGGACAGGAGGGGGGGAGGGGCTTCTCTGCTGTACCCTCGGTGAGACCACCCCTTCTGTGTTTTGCGCAATCCACGCACCGAGGCACCCTCCCTGTTCCCTCATGCTCGTCGTGCGACCGACACCGGTGCCTTCGTGCCCAGAGAAGGCGCCCCTGCCCCTCCCTCTCTCTCCCTTCATGGTGCGAGTCTCCTGTGGCCAAAGAGGGAGAGAGAGCCACTGCTCTGTCTGTCTGTCGTCCTCGTGGTGCTACGCGTATGCTCGGAGGAAACACGCAGAGGCACGAGAGAAGGTGCCGTGGGATGTGCGAACCTCTCCGGTAACAGAGATGACGACGGTGTGTCTGTGAGAGAAAAAACCGCCGCCGCCGTGTGCCAGCAGTGCTGCATGAACGCTGGCTGTGTGTGTGTGTGTGCATGTTAGTGTGGCCTAACGCCAGGAGGCGTCGTCACACGTATGTCAGGGGGTATTCGCCCTCTTTTCTTGTGCTTTGAGTGTTTGTGCCGGTGGACGTCTTGAGCTGATCTGATGTGTCTGCGTGCACTCACTTGGTTTCTATTTTCTCTTCCCTCCTCCTCAGCTCTCGGAGCGGTTGAGGAGTTGCGCCAAACGTCCTTTCCCCTCCCGTGCACGCCGTCCTCTCTCGAGGGTGGTGCTGCTGTTCTGACTTACCCGCCGTACACTCATTTTGTTTGTTTTCGACGAGGTTGTCTACGTGAGGAGTGCACTACGCCGACCACCAGCAGATAACCACCGCTGGCCCATCGTCTGTTGAGGCACACATCGCCTTGTGGGCTCACATATCTGTCCATCTATATACACATATATACACACACACACCCATATAACAATCATATCCGACGATACAAATCTATATATGTACATATATATGTATATATATACATATACACATGTATATATACCCACACACAATACACACACGACTGTACTATAAATATGCCTGTATGTCTACCTCAGTACATATGAATGTATATATTTATTTATGTATATATATTTATGTATGCCTGTATATAGTATATATACCCACATAATATATTTATATATATACATTGTGTGTGCGTGTATGTATACACACACACACACAGTCCCACGCTGTGTTTCGATTTCACATTGTTGTTTTTCCTCAATCCTCTCCTTACTGAATCACAGTTGTTTCTCATGTCTTCATGTTCTCACAGTTTTATGCTCTCTTTTATCCCACACCAGCCTGACCGCCTGCGCACAACCTGCTCTCTTTTCCTGTGTGTGTGTGTGTAAGGGACGACAGTGGAGCTCATCGGCGAGCTGGTGTGTGTGGGCTCTATACAAGACGAGCGGTGACACCCCTGATCACCCATCATTCTTCCCCATTTAACCCCTTCTTTCCAGTTTTCCAGTCCCTCTCCCCCCTGTCTGCCATCCCCTCCCACCGATACACACAGACGATGCATGTCAACCAACACAGCAATTGTGAACAGCCAGAAAAGACGGGCGGGTATCAGCTGCCATGCGTGTGTGTGTGTCTGTGTGTGTGTAGTGGCGTTGGTGGTGGTGGTGGAGAGCCGCTGTGTTATACCCTCACGGCGTGTCGTTTACCCTTTTTATTGCTCTCTTTTATCCCCCGATCTTTCCAAGGGTGCGTGTGGTCGTGGGGTGTCGTGCGTGCACCCCTCCCCACCCCCGCCTCTACCCCTTCTTTTTTTCTCTTACTTCTCTCCCTCCTTATGGATGGGCTTTGTTTTTCCTTAACTCCCCTGTGTGACTCGTGGGTGCCCCACTCTCAACTTGTATACGCGTTGAGTTTGGGTGCGTGCGCGGTTGTGACAGCGCATCGACTGCCTGGTTATCCCCGCAGGATCGCGGTTGCCAGAGCTCACTCCCCAGTCCCACCGCCTTTTTCCTGTACAGGTGCGCTGCAGCTTTGTTTTGCCCATGTACCCCCCTTTCCTTCTTTCTCTCGGTGACACGTGCGCGGTGTCGACACTGCGCAGAGGGCGTGTGAGTGTCACCGCACCCCTGCAAACACACACACACACGTATGTGGACACTCTCATATATGCACGCAAGCGCGGATGGTGCGCCAGCGCTGCACCGGTTTACCAAAGAGGAGTTTCAGCCGTGTACGAGTCCCGCCCATGATGTGTTTCATCGGATGTGCGTGTGTGTGTGTGGGTGTGTATGGAGGGTGTCCCGCTGCGCCGCACACAGGTCACGCCACCCCGCCACCCCTGGTGTCCCACAGCGCTGCTTCCACCCCTACCACCGCGTAATGCGTCCCCGTTGCATCTCGTGCCAGCCGTGCGTGCACACTGGCATGCCGAGCTGTGGCGTGGCGCAGTCGCAGGGCGAGGGGGTGGGGAGTGTGGCACGTTTCACGCGACGGCGACTGGTTTCGAATGGCCGGAGTGGGTCGACTGTGTGTCTCGGTGCGGGGGAACTCATCGTCGGCGCTCTTTCACCGTGTGTGCGGAGGTTGCGCCCTCCCCTGCCTGAGAGCGGCCCGGGCTATTCACCGGGTGGCTGCCACCCGCCAGAGCGCAGCCTGCGAAGTGAGTGCTACCACGAAGCGAGCGCCCGTCTGTGGATGTGGGGTTTGTCGTCCGCTCTCTTGTGCCCGACCTTTCCCTTTTCTGTGTTCCCCTCTCCCGGCCAACCCCGTAACCCTCTCTGCCTCTTCCCCTTTGTTCTGTTGTTTGCCCCTGCACCGCTGTTCCGCGCGTCAGACACAGGCACGCGCATACGCACTCACTTCCCTTCGACTCAACACACACATACACGCACGTACACAAACACCGGCACGCACGCACAGCACATACTCGCTGGGCCGCGCCTTCTCCCCACACTCTTTCTCACGCCGACACCCCCTGACGTGTTTTCAGACGTATCCTCTCAGCACCAGTATGCCAACACACCACGCCAGCCGCACGCACCAACTGCGTAGCGGCGCCGCACGCCTGATGCGCCTCGCCGCAGTGGCGTGCCTTGCACTGACCGTCGGCTCCGCTGCGGTGTGGGCACATGGCACTGGTAAATCCGCTCGAGGCCACCGCTGCATCCATGATGAGCTACAGGATCGCGTGCTGCGGTCGGTGGCGCAAGAGCAGCACGGCGGCCGCGACACCCTTTCGGCCGTGGGTCTGCCCGTTGTCGCAACAGAGACCCCCCACACTGCGGAGCCCGGCGGTGTCGACTACGCGCGTCCTGACGCCATCCGTTTGTGGGACGTGGTACGCTCTTCAGCCTGGGGTGAGCTGCGCATCATGGTGTCGTACGAGGACCTCACGGACACTGACTACCACTGCGCACGTGAGGGTCAGGTGGTCAGCAACCACTACGGCGAGGCTGTACCCTGCACTGCGGAGGACGTTCTCACGAAGGAGAAGCGCGACATTCTGATCAAGTACATCGTCCCACAGGCGCTGCAGCTGCACAGGGACCGGCTGAAGGTGCAGCAGGTGCAGGGCAACTGGAAGGTGACTGCCATGTGGGGCATTGGCTGCGGTGAGTTTAAGGTCCCAGAGGCACACCGCACAAAGGGCATCGACAAAACGGACTTTGTGTTGTACGTCGCCTCGGTTCCCAGTGAAGAGAATATCGTGGCCTGGGCTCTTACTTGCCAGGTGTTCTCGGACGGTCAGCCTGCCGTTGGTGTGATTAACATTCCCGCAGCGAATATCGTGTCGCGCTACGACCAGAGCGCGATACGCACGGTTGCGCACGAGATTGCACATGCGCTGGGCTTCAGTCAGCCATTTTTCTCTTACAGTGGGATTTTAGGAAATGTTTCTGGCGTGCGCGGCAAGTCCGACGTGCCTGCAATTGTGAGCAAGACTACCGTGGCGAAGGCACGCGAACAGTACGGCTGCAACAGCCTGGAGTACATGGAGCTGGAGGACTATGGTCGTGGTGTTTCTGCAGGCTCGCACCTGAAGATGCGCAACGTCAAGGACGAGCTCATGGGTCCTGCGCTCAGCGCCGGCTACTACACTGCGCTGACGATGGCCATCTTCGAGGACACGGGCTTCTACAAGGCGGACTTCAGCAAGGCGGAGGTGCTGCCGTGGGGCCACAAGATTGGCTGTGGCTTCCTGGAGAAGAAGTGCATGGAGAACAACATCACGCAGTGGCCGCAGATGTTCTGCAACGACACAAAGGAAGAGTACCGCTGCCCTTCCGACCGACTACGCTTGGGCACATGTATTGTGGAACGCTATGATGAACCGTTGGAGTCGTTCTTTCAGTACTTCACCGACGACCACCTCGGAGGGTACTCAGGTTTTCTCGACTACTGTCCGTATGTGCGAGCCTTGACTACAGCCTCCTGCAACCAGAACCCTTCTACTGCACCCGATGATGTGAAGAGCTTTAACGTCTTCTCTGATGCGTCGCGTTGCATTGATGGGTCCTTCACGCCAAAGGGCAGCCCTGCCGCACCCGGCCCCTACGCTGGCATGTGTGCTCACGTCAAGTGCGACACCGCAGGGAAAAAGTACAGCATCCAGGTGTACCAGAGCAGTGGTTATGTGACCTGCACTCCGGGCCAGAGGATCTCGCTGGATAACATCAGCGACGGCTTCGAGCGTGGGGGCTACATCAAGTGCCCGCCGTACGTTGAGGTGTGCCAGGGGAATATCCGGGGCGCTCGCGATTTCGAGGGGAAGCATGACAACTCCCTTGGAAATGGTGCAGCTGGCGTACTCACAGCGCGGACTGTACTCTTGTTTGGAGCGGTGCTGTTGGCGGTGACACTGACAGCGGGCGTATGTGGCTAGATGGGGCACTTGTGCAGCAATTGGTCAACAGGATAGCTCGTGTGGCTGCTTGTCGCTCGTTGCAGATCAGAAGGACGCGCTCCGCTGACGTCGTTGTGTTCACTCACTCCCCTCACCACGTTGGTGCTATGACGGGGCCCAGAAGTGTGAGGCGTGAGGACTGCGCTCCCGCTTGATCGTGGGTGTTTCTCGCCGTCCTTCCTCACCTCCTCTCCTCCCACCACTCACCGTAACCAATGATAGGTCAAAGTCGTTACCGGATGTTGTGAAAAGTGGCAGAGGGTGCCGAGTACAGCCTTATTTTTATCAGCGAGTGCGCGCGTCTGCTCGACACCGTGTGCTGTACCTCTCCCCCTGCGTCGCAGCATCTGTATCCGAGCACGTGCAGTAATGGAGAAGGCAGGAGACCGTTCTCCAGTGTGCCTCTTTGTGTGTATGCGTGTGTGTTCCCTCTTCAATTCTCTTTTTGTGTGTGTGTACTGCTTTTTGTTCGTTTGGCTCGCTCACGTGGCGGATGTCATGATTGCCCCTTTTTACGACGTTTTCCCTGCACGTGTGTGTGTGTGTGTGTGTGGAATCGAAACAAATACGAGATATAACTGGCCTCCTTTCTTTCCTCGCTCGCCCCCCATCTCCTTGTCTCATCCCTTTCTTTCCCACATTACTCTCCTTCTGCCCCTGTCTGCCTTCCAACCGACACACACACACACACACACACACACAAATACACAGACGATGCATGTCAACCAGCCCAGATATTATAAACATCCAGAATAGACGGGTGGGATTCGGTTGCCATGCGTGTGTGTGTGTGTGTGGTTGTGTTGCACAGGACTGAGCCTGGTGACTTTGTGGGCGCCGCCTGCCCCCCCGTACTGACTGGCGTGTGTGTGTGTGTAGTGGCGTGGGTGGTGGTGGTGGTGGAGGGCCGCTGTGTTATACCCTCACGGCGTGTCGTTTACCCTTTTTTTATTGCTCTCTTTTATCCCCCCTGATCTCTTCAAGGGTGCGTGCGGTCGTGGGGTGCCGTGCGTGCACCTCCTTTCTCCCCCTCCCCTCCATTTCTCCCTCCTTATGGATGGGCTTTGTTTTTTTTTTAACCCCCCTGCGTGACTCGTGGGTGCCCCACTCTCAACTTATATACGCGTTGAGTTTGGGTGCGTGTGTGGTTCTGACAGCGCATCGACTGCCTGGTTATCCCCGCAGGATCGCGGTTGCCAGAGCTCACTCCCCAGTCCCACCGCCTTTTTTCTGTACAGGTGCGCTGCAGCTTTGTTTTGCCAATGTACCCCCTTTCCTTCTTTCTCCCGGTAACACGTGCGCGGTGTCGACACTGCGCAGAGGGCGGGTGAGTGTCACTCTACCCCTGCAAACACACACACACGCATGTTGACACTCTCATATATGCACGCAGGCGCGGATGGTGCGCCAGCGCTGCCCTGTCCCACCAAAGAAGAGTCTCAGTCGTGTACGAGTCCCGCCCATGATGTGTTTCATCGGATGCGTGTGTGTGTGGGTGTGTGTGTGTATGGAGGGTGTCCCGCTGCGCCGCACACAGGTCACGCCACCCCGCCACCCCTGGTATCTCACAGCGCTGCTTCCCCCACCTATCACCGCGTAATGCGTCCCCGTTGCATCTCGTGCCAGCCGTGCGTGCGGACTGGCATGTCGAGCTGTGGCGTGGCGCAGTCGCGGGGCGAGGGGGGGGGGAGTGTGGCACGCTTCACGCAACGGCGACTGGTTTCGAATGGCCGCAGTGGGTCGACTGTGTGTCTCGGTGCGGGGGAACTCATCGTCGGCGCTCTTCTACCGTGTGTGAGGAGGTTGGCCCTCCCCTGCATGACAGCTGCCCGGGCTATTTACTGGGTGGCTGCCACCCGCCTGAGCGCAGCCTGCGAGGTGAGTGCTACCACGAAGCGAGCGCCCGTCTGTGGATGTGGGGTTTGTCGTCCGCTCTCTTGTGCCCGACCTTTCCCTTTTCTGTGCTCCCCTCTCCCGCCCCCCACCGCACCTCCCCGCAACCCCCGTAACCCCTCTGCCTCTTGTCTCTTTGTTTGTTCTGTTTGTTGCCACCTGCACCGCTGGTCCGCGCGTCAGACACAGGCACGCGCATACGCACTCACTTCCCTTCGACTCAACACATACATACACGTACACACCGGCACGCACGCACAGCACATACTCGCTGGGCCGCGCCTTCTCCCCACACTCTTTCTCACGCCGACACCCCCTGACGTGTTTTCACACGTATCCTCTCAGCGCCACTATGGCACCACACGACGCCAGCGGCACGCACCAGCTGCGTAGCGGCGCCGCACGCCTGATGCGCCTCGCCGCAGTGGCGTGCCTTGCACTGACCGTTGGCTCCGGTGCGGTGTGGGCACATGGCACTGGTGAATCCGCTGCGGGCCACCGCTGCATCCATGATGAGCTACAGCAGCGCGTGCTGCGGTCGGTGGCGCAAGAGCAGCACGGCGGCCGCGACACCCTTTCGGCCGTGGGTCTGCCCGTTGTCGCAACAGAGACCCCCCACACTGCGGAGCCCGGCGGTGTCGACTACGCGCGTCCTGACGCCATCCGTTTGTGGGACGTGGTACGCTCTTCAGCCTGGGGTGAGCTGCGCATCATGGTGTCGTACGAGGACCTCACGGATCCTGCCTACCACTGTGCAAGTGAGGGTCAGGTGGTCAGCAACCACTACGGCGAGGATGTGCCCTGCACTGCGGAGGACGTTCTCACGAAGGAGAAGCGCGATATTCTGATCAACTACCTCATCCCGCAGGCGCTGCAGCTGCACAGGGACCGGCTGAAGGTGCAGCAGGTGCAGGGCAACTGGAAGGTGACTGCCATGAGGGGCATTGGCTGCGGTGAGTTCAAGGTCCCAGAAGCACACCGCACAAAGGGCATCGACAAAACGGACTTCGTGTTGTACGTTGCCTCGGTTCCCAGTGAAGAGGACGTCGTGGCCTGGGCTCTTACTTGCCAGGTGTTCTCGGACGGTCAGCCTGCCGTTGGTGTGATTAACATTCCCGCAGCGTATATCGTGTCGCGCTACGACCAGAGCGCGATACGCACGGTTGCGCACGAGATTGCACATGCGCTGGGCTTCAGTGAGCCATTTTTCTTTCACACTGAGATTTTTGGAAATGTTTCTGGCGTGCGCGGAAAGTCCGACGTGCCTGCAATTGTGAGCGAGACTACCGTGGCGAAGGCACGCGAACAGTACGGCTGCAACACCCTGGAATACATGGAGCTGGAGGACTATGGTCGTGGTGTTTCTGCAGGCTCGCACCTGAAGA
The DNA here is from genome assembly GCF_017918235.1 of Porcisia hertigi. NCBI lineage: Eukaryota > Euglenozoa > Kinetoplastea > Trypanosomatida > Trypanosomatidae > Porcisia > Porcisia hertigi. Next base: position 262,802 of record NW_027150679.1, read on the forward strand.
TGCGCAACGTCAAGGACGAGCTCATGGGTCCTGCGCTCAACGCCGGCTACTACACTGCGCTGACGATGGCCATCTTCGAGGACATGGGCTTCTACAAGGCGGACTTCAGCAAGGCGGAGGTGCTGCCGTGGGGCCACAAGATTGGCTGTGGCTTCCTGGAGGAGAAGTGCATGGAGAACAACATCACGCAGTGGCCGCAGATGTTCTGCAACGACACAAAGGAAGAGTACCGCTGCCCTTCCGACCGACTACGCTTGGGCACATGTATTGTGGAACGCTATGATGAACCGTTGGAGTCGTTCTTTCAGTACTTCACCGACGACCACCTCGGAGGGTACTCAGGTTTTCTCGACTACTGTCCGTATGTGCGAGCCTTGACTACAGCCTCCTGCAACCAGAACCCTTCTACTGCACCCGATGATGTGAAGAGCTTCAACGTCTTCTCTGATGCGTCGCGTTGCATTGATGGGTCCTTCACGCCAAATGGCAGCACTGCCGCACCCGGCCCCTACGCTGGCATGTGTGCTCACGTCAAGTGCGACACCGCAGGGAAAAAGTACAGCATCCAGGTGTACCAGAGCAGTGGTTATGTGACCTGCACTCCGGGCCAGAGGATCTCGCTGGATAACATCAGCGACGGCTTCGAGCGTGGGGGCTACATCAAGTGCCCGCCGTACGTTGAGGTGTGCCAGGGGAATATCCGGGGCGCTCGCGATTTCGAGGGGAAGCATGACAACTCCCTTGGAAATGGTGCAGCTGGCGTACTCACAGCGCGGACTGTACTCTTGTTTGGAGCGGTGCTGTTGGCGGTGACACTGACAGCGGGCGTATTCGGCTAGATGGGGCACTCGTGCAGCAATCGGTCAACAGGATAGCTCGTGTGGCTGCTTGTCGCTCGTTGCAGATCAGAAGGACGCGCTCCGCTGTCGTCGTTGTGTTCACTCACTCCCCTCGCCTCGCTCCCCAAATATGTACGGAGTGCATAATGGAGGAGAGGAGTGTTCTCACCCCACCACGTTGGTGCTATGACGGGGCCCAGAAGTGTGAGGCGTGAGGACTGCGCTCCCGCTTGATCGTGGGTGTTTCTCGCCGTCCTTCCTCACCTCCTCTCCTCCCACCACTCACCGTAACCAATGATAGGTCAAAGTCGTTACCGGATGTTGTGAAAAGTGGCAGAGGGTGCCGAGTACAGCCTTATTTTTATCAGCGAGTGCGCGCGTCTGCTCGACACCGTGTGCTGTACCTCTCCCCCTGCGTCGCAGCATCTGTATCCGAGCACGTGCAGTAATGGAGAAGGCAGGAGACCGTTCTCCAGTGTGCCTCTTTGTGTGTATGCGTGTGTGTTCCCTCTTCAGTTCTCTTTTTGTGTGTGTGTACTGCTTTTTGTTCGTTTGGCTCGCTCGCGTGGCGGATATCATGATTGCCCCTTTTTTACGACGTTTTCCCTGCGCGCGTGTGTGCGTGTGTGTACCTGCACACATAAATATATATATACATATATATACGCACGATTATATTTATACACACGTACATGTGTGTGTGTGTGTGTGTGTGTGGAATCGATACAATACGAGATATAAATGGCCTCTTTCTTTCCCACATTACTCTCATTCTGCCCCAGTCTGTCTTCCCACCGACACACAAACATACACACACACACAGACGATGCATGTGAACCAACATGGCAATTGTGAACCGCCAGAAACGACGGGCGGGGTTCGGCTGCCATCCGTGTGTGTTTGATTGTGTTGCACAGGACTGAGGCTGAATGACTTTGTGGGTGCCTTCTGCCTACCGTACTGACTAGTGTGAGTGTGTCTGTGTGTGTGTAGTGGCGTTGGTGGTGGTGGTGGAGAGCCGCTGTGTTATACCCTCACGGCGTGTCGTTTACCCTTTTTATTGCTCTCTTTTATCCCCCGATCTTTCCAAGGGTGCGTGTGGTCGTGGGGTGTCGTGCGTGCACCCCTCCCCCCCCCCCCCTCTACCCCTTCTTTTTTTCTCTTACTTCTCTCCCTCCTTATGGATGGGCTTTGTTTTTCCTTAACTCCCCTGTGTGACTCGTGGGTGCCCCACTCTCAACTTGTATACGCGTTGAGTTTGGGTGCGTGCGCGGTTGTGACAGCGCATCGACTGCCTGGTTATCCCCGCAGGATCGCGGTCACCGGAGCTCACTCCCCAGTCCCACCGCCTTTCTCCTGTACAGGTGCGCTGCAGCTTTGTTTTGCCACAGTACCCCCCTTTCCTTCTTTCTCTCGGTGACACGTGCGCGGTGTCGACACTGCGCAGAGGGCGTGTGAGTGTCACCGCACCCCTGCAAACACACACACACACCCGTATGTGGACACTCTCATATATGCACGCAAGCGCGGATGATGCGCCAGCGCTGCACCGGTTTACCAAAGAGGAGTTTCAGCCGTGTACGAGTCCCGCCCATGATGTGTTTCATCGGATGTGCGTGTGTGTGTGTGGTGTGTATGGAGGGTGTCCCGCTGCGCCGCACACAGCTCACGTCACCACGCCACCCCTGGTGTCCCACAGCGCTTCTCCCACACCTAGCACAACACAATGTGCCGCTGCTGCAGCTGGTGCCAGCCGGGCGTGCGCACTCGCATGCCGAGCTGTGGCGTGGCGCAGTCGCTTGGCGGGGCCGGGGGGAGTGTTGCACGCTTTGCGCGATGGTGACTGGTTTCGAATGGCCGGAGTGGGTCGACTGTGTGTCTCGGTGCGGGGTAACTCATCGTCGGCGCTCTTTCACCGTGTGTGCGGAGGTTGGGCCCTCCCCTGCCTGAGAGCGGCCCGGGCTATTCACCGGGTGGCTGCCACCAGCCAGAGCGCAGCCTACGAGGTGAGTGCAACCATGAAGCGAGCGCCCGTCTGTGGATGTGGGGTTTGTCGTCCGCTCTCTTGTGCCCGTCCTTTCCCTTTTCTGTGCTCCCCTCTCCCGCCCCCCACCGCACCTCCCCGCCACCCCCGCCACCCCCGTAACCCCTCTGCCTCTTGTCCCTTTGTTCTGTTGTTTGTCCCCTGCACCGCTGTTCCGCGCGTCAGACACAGGCACGCGCATACGCACTCACTTCCCTTCGACTCAACACACACATACACGCACGTACACAAACACCGGCACGCACGCACAGCACATACTCGCTGGGCCGCGCCTTCTCCCCACACTCTTTCTCACGCCGACACCCCCTGACGTGTTTTCACACGTATCCTCTCAGCGCCACTATGGCACCACACGACGCCAGCGGCACGCACCAGCTGCGTAGCGGCGCCGCACGCCTGATGCGCCTCGCCGCAGTGGCGTGCCTTGCACTGACCGTTGGCTCCGGTGCGGTGTGGGCACATGGCACTGGTGAATCCGCTGCGGGCCACCGCTGCATCCATGATGAGCTACAGCAGCGCGTGCTGCGGTCGGTGGCGCAAGAGCAGCACGGCGGCCGCGACACCCTTTCGGCCGTGGGTCTGCCCGTTGTCGCAACAGAGACCCCCCACACTGCGGAGCCCGGCGGTGTCGACTACGCGCGTCCTGACGCCATCCGTTTGTGGGACGTGGTACGCTCTTCAGCCTGGGGTGAGCTGCGCATCATGGTGTCGTACGAGGACCTCACGGACACTGACTACCACTGCGCACGTGAGGGTCAGGTGGTCAGCAACCACTACGGCGAGGCTGTACCCTGCACTGCGGACGATGTTCTCACGAAGGAGAAGCGCGACATTCTAATCAACTACCTCATCCCGCAGGCGCTGCAGCTGCACAGGGACCGGCTGAAGGTGCAGCAGGTGCAGGGCAACTGGAAGGTTACTGTCATGAGGAGCATTGGCTGCGGTGAGTTTAAGGTCCCAGAGGCACACCGCACAAAGGGCATCGACAAAACGGACTTTGTGTTGTACGTCGCCTCGGTTCCCAGTGAAGAGAATATCGTGGCCTGGGCTCTTACTTGCCAGGTGTTCTCGGACGGTCAGCCTGCCGTTGGTGTGATTAACATTCCCGCAGCGAATATCGTGTCGCGCTACGACCAGAGCGCGATACGCACGGTTGCGCACGAGATTGCACATGTGCTTGGCTTCAGTCAGCCATTTTTCTTTTACGGTGGGATTTTAGGAAATGTTTCTGGCGTGCGCGGCAAGTCCGACGTGCCTGCAATTGTGAGCAAGACTACCGTGGCGAAGGCACGCGAACAGTACGGCTGCAACAGCCTGGAGTACATGGAGCTGGAGGACTATGGTCGTGGTGTTTCTGCAGGCTCACACCTGAAGATGCGCAACGTCAAGGACGAGCTCATGGGTCCTGCGCTCAGCGCCGGCTACTACACTGCGCTGACGATGGCCATCTTCGAGGACACGGGCTTCTACAAGGCGGACTTCAGCAAGGCGGAGGTGCTGCCGTGGGGCCACAAGATTGGCTGTGGCTTCCTGGAGAAGAAGTGCATGGAGAACAACATCACGCAGTGGCCAGAGATGTTCTGCAACGACACAAAGGAAGAGTACCGCTGCCCTTCCGACCGACTACGCTTGGGCACATGTATTGTGAAACGCTATGATGAACCGTTGGAGTCGTTCTTTCAGTACTTCACCAACGAACACCTCGGAGGGTACTCAGGTTTTCTCGACTACTGTCCGTATGTGCGAGCCTTGACTACAGCCTCCTGCAACCAGAACCCTTCTACTGCACCCGATGCTGTGAAGAGCTTTAACGTCTTCTCTGATGCGTCGCGTTGCATTGATGGGTCCTTCACGCCAAAGGGCAGCCCTGCCGCACCCGGCCCCTACGCTGGCATGTGTGCTCACGTCAAGTGCGACACCGCAAGGAAAAAGTACAGCATCCAGGTGTACCAGAGCAGTGGTTATGTGACCTGCACTCCGGGCCAGAGGATCTCGCTGGATAACATCAGCGACGGCTTCGAGCGTGGGGGCTACATCACGTGCCCGTCGTACATGGAGGTGTGCCAGGGGAATATCCGGGGCGCTCGCGATTTCGAGGGGAAGCATGACAACTCCCTTGGCAACGGTGCAGCTGGCGTACTGAGAGCGCGCACTGTACTCTTGGTTGGAGCGGTGCTGTTGGCGGTGACACTGACAGCGGGCGTATTCGGCTAGATGGGGCACTCGTGCAGCAATCGGTCAACAGGATAGCTCGTGTGGCTGCTTGTCGCTCGTTGCAGATCAGAAGGACGCGCTCCGCTGTCGTCGTTGTGTTCACTCACTCCCCTCGCCTCGCTCCCCCAAATATGTACGGAGTGCATAATGGAGGAGAGGAGTGTTCTCACCCCACCACGTTGGTGCTATGACGGGGCCCAGAAGTGTGAGGCGTGAGGACTGCGCTCCCGCTTGATCGTGGGTGTTTCTCGCCGTCCTTCCTCACCTCCTCTCCTCCCACCACTCACCGTAACCAATGATAGGTCAAAGTCGTTACCGGATGTTGTGAAAAGTGGCAGAGGGTGCCGAGTACAGCCTTATTTTTATCAGCGAGTGCGCGCGTCTGCTCGACACCGTGTGCTGTACCTCTCCCCCTGCGTCGCAGCATCTGTATCCGAGCACGTGCAGTAATGGAGAAGGCAGGAGACCGTTCTCCAGTGTGCCTCTTTGTGTGTATGCGTGTGTGTTCCCTCTTCAGTTCTCTTTTTGTGTGTGTGTACTGCTTTTTGTTCGTTTGGCTCGCTCGCGTGGCGGATATCATGATTGCCCCTTTTTTACGACGTTTTCCCTGCGCGCGTGTGTGCGTGTGTGTACCTGCACACATAAATATATATATACATATATATACGCACGATTATATTTATACACACGTACATGTGTGTGTGTGTGTGTGTGTGTGGAATCGATACAATACGAGATATAAATGGCCTCTTTCTTTCCCACATTACTCTCATTCTGCCCCAGTCTGTCTTCCCACCGACACACAAACATACACACACACACAGACGATGCATGTGAACCAACATGGCAATTGTGAACCGCCAGAAACGACGGGCGGGGTTCGGCTGCCATCCGTGTGTGTTTGATTGTGTTGCACAGGACTGAGGCTGAATGACTTTGTGGGTGCCTTCTGCCTACCGTACTGACTAGTGTGAGTGTGTCTGTGTGTGTGTAGTGGCGTTGGTGGTGGTGGTGGAGAGCCGCTGTGTTATACCCTCACGGCGTGTCGTTTACCCTTTTTATTGCTCTCTTTTATCCCCCGATCTTTCCAAGGGTGCGTGTGGTCGTGGGGTGTCGTGCGTGCACCCCTCCCCACCCCCGCCTCTACCCCTTCTTTTTTTCTCTTACTTCTCTCCCTCCTTATGGATGGGCTTTGTTTTTCCTTAACTCCCCTGTGTGACTCGTGGGTGCCCCACTCTCAACTTGTATACGCGTTGAGTTTGGGTGCGTGCGCGGTTGTGACAGCGCATCGACTGCCTGGTTATCCCCGCAGGATCGCGGTCACCGGAGCTCACTCCCCAGTCCCACCGCCTTTCTCCTGTACAGGTGCGCTGCAGCTTTGTTTTGCCACAGTACCCCCCTTTCCTTCTTTCTCTCGGTGACACGTGCGCGGTGTCGACACTGCGCAGAGGGCGTGTGAGTGTCACCGCACCCCTGCAAACACACACACACACCCGTATGTGGACACTCTCATATATGCACGCAAGCGCGGATGATGCGCCAGCGCTGCACCGGTTTACCAAAGAGGAGTTTCAGCCGTGTACGAGTCCCGCCCATGATGTGTTTCATCGGATGTGCGTGTGTGTGTGTGGGTGTGTATGGAGGGTGTCCCGCTGCGCCGCACACAGCTCACGCCACCCCGCCACCCCTGGTGTCCCACAGCGCTCCTTCTACCCCTATCACTGCGTAATGCGTCCCCGTTGCATCTCGTGCCAGCCGTGCGTGCACACTGGCATGCCGAGCTGTGGCGTGGCGCAGTCGCAGGGCGAGGGGGGGGGGGTGGGGAGTGTGGCACGTTTCACGCGACGGCGACTCATTTCGAATGGCCGGAGTGGGTCGACTGTGTGTCTCGGTGCGGGGGAACTCATCGTCGGCGCTCTCTCACCGTGTGTGCGGAGGTTGGGCCCTCCCCTGCCTGAGAGCGGCCCGGGCTATTCACCGGGTGGCTGCCACCCGCCAGAGCGCAGCCTGCGAGGTGAGTGCTACCACGAAGCGAGCGCCCGTCTGTGGATGTGGGGTTTGTCGTCCGCTCTCTTGTGCCCGACCTTTCCCTTTTCTGTGCTCCCCTCTCCCGCCCCCCACCGCACCTCCCCGCAACCCCCGTAACCCCTCTGACTCTTCCCCTTTGTTCTGTTGTTTGTCCCTGCACCGCTGTTCCGCGCGTCAGACACAGGCACGCGCATACGCACTCACTTCCCTTCGACTCAACACACACATACACGCACGTACACAAACACCGGCACGCACGCACAGCACATACTCGCTGGGCCGCGCCTTCTCCCCACACTCTTTCTCACGCCGACACCCCCTGACGTGTTTTCACACGTATCCTCTCAGCGCCACTATGGCACCACACGACGCCAGCGGCACGCACCAGCTGCGTAGCGGCGCCGCACGCCTGATGCGCCTCGCCGCAGTGGCGTGCCTTGCACTGACCGTTGGCTCCGGTGCGGTGTGGGCACATGGCACTGGTGAATCCGCTGCGGGCCACCGCTGCATCCATGATGAGCTACAGCAGCGCGTGCTGCGGTCGGTGGCGCAAGAGCAGCACGGCGGCCGCGACACCCTTTCGGCCGTGGGTCTGCCCGTTGTCGCAACAGAGACCCCCCCACACTGCGGAGCCCGGCGGTGTCGACTACGCGCGTCCTGACGCCATCCGTTTGTGGGACGTGGTACGCTCTTCAGCCTGGGGTGAGCTGCGCATCATGGTGTCGTACGAGGACCTCACGGACACTGACTACCACTGCGCACGTGAGGGTCAGGTGGTCAGCAACCACTACGGCGAGGCTGTACCCTGCACTGCGGACGATGTTCTCACGAAGGAGAAGCGCGACATTCTAATCAACTACCTCATCCCGCAGGCGCTGCAGCTGCACAGGGACCGGCTGAAGGTGCAGCAGGTGCAGGGCAACTGGAAGGTTACTGTCATGAGGAGCATTGGCTGCGGTGAGTTTAAGGTCCCAGAGGCACACCGCACAAAGGGCATCGACAAAACGGACTTTGTGTTGTACGTCGCCTCGGTTCCCAGTGAAGAGAATATCGTGGCCTGGGCTCTTACTTGCCAGGTGTTCTCGGACGGTCAGCCTGCCGTTGGTGTGATTAACATTCCCGCAGCGAATATCGTGTCGCGCTACGACCAGAGCGCGATACGCACGGTTGCGCACGAGATTGCACATGTGCTTGGCTTCAGTCAGCCATTTTTCTTTTACGGTGGGATTTTAGGAAATGTTTCTGGCGTGCGCGGCAAGTCCGACGTGCCTGCAATTGTGAGCAAGACTACCGTGGCGAAGGCACGCGAACAGTACGGCTGCAACAGCCTGGAGTACATGGAGCTGGAGGACTATGGTCGTGGTGTTTCTGCAGGCTCACACCTGAAGATGCGCAACGTCAAGGACGAGCTCATGGGTCCTGCGCTCAGCGCCGGCTACTACACTGCGCTGACGATGGCCATCTTCGAGGACACGGGCTTCTACAAGGCGGACTTCAGCAAGGCGGAGGTGCTGCCGTGGGGCCACAAGATTGGCTGTGGCTTCCTGGAGAAGAAGTGCATGGAGAACAACATCACGCAGTGGCCAGAGATGTTCTGCAACGACACAAAGGAAGAGTACCGCTGCCCTTCCGACCGACTACGCTTGGGCACATGTATTGTGAAACGCTATGATGAACCGTTGGAGTCGTTCTTTCAGTACTTCACCAACGAACACCTCGGAGGGTACTCGGGTTTTCTCGACTACTGTCCGTATGTGCGAGCCTTGACCACAGCCTCCTGCAACCAGAACCCTTCTACTGCACCCGATGATGTGAAGAGCTTTAACGTCTTCTCTGATGCGTCGCGTTGCATTGATGGGTCCTTCACGCCAAAGGGCAGCCCTGCCGCACCCGGCCCCTACGCTGGCATGTGTGCTCACGTCAAGTGCGACACCGCAGGGAAAAAGTACAGCATCCAGGTGTACCAGAGCAGTGGTTATGTGACCTGCACTCCGGGCCAGAGGATCTCGCTGGATAACATCAGCGACGGCTTCGAGCGTGGAGGCTACATCACGTGTCCGTCGTACGTTGAGGTGTGTCAGGGGAATATCCGGGGCGCTCGCGATTTCGAGGGGAAGCATGACAACTCCCTTGGAAATGGTGCAGCTGGCGTACTCACAGCGCGGACTGTACTCTTGTTTGGAGCGGTGCTGTTGGCGGTGACACTGACAGCGGGCGTATTCGGCTAGATGGGGCACTCGTGCAGCAATCGGTCAACAGGATAGCTCGTGTGGCTGCTTGTCGCTCGTTGCAGATCAGAAGGACGCGCTCCGCTGTCGTCGTTGTGTTCACTCACTCCCCTCGCCTCGCTCCCCAAATATGTACGGAGTGCATAATGGAGGAGAGGAGTGTTCTCACCCCACCACGTTGGTGCTATGACGGGGCCCAGAAGTGTGAGGCGTGAGGACTGCGCTCCCGCTTGATCGTGGGTGTTTCTCCCCGTCCTTCCTCACCTCCTCATCTCCTCTCCTCCCACCACTCACCGTAACCAATGATAGGTCAAAGTCGTTACCGGATGTTGTGAAAAGTGGCAGAGGGTGCCGAGCACAGCCTTATTTTTATCAGCGAGTGCGCGCGTCTGCTCGACACCGTGTGCTGTACCTCTCCCCCTGCGTCGCAGCATCTGTATCCGAGCACGTGCAGTAATGGAGAAAGCAGGAGACCGTTCTCCAGTGTGCCTCTTTGTGGGTATGCGTGTGTGTTCCCTCTTCAATTCTCTTTTTGTGTGTGTGTACTGCTGTTTGTGTGTTTGGCTCGCTCGCGTGGCGGATATCATGATTGCCCCTTTTTTACGACGTTTTCCCTGCGCGGGTGTGTGTATGTACCTGCACACATAAATATATATATATATACATATATATACGCACGATTATATTTATACACGCGTACATGTGTGTGTGTGTGGAATCGATACAAATACGAGATATAACTGGCCTCCTTCCTTCCTTTCTTGCTCATCCCCCATCTCCTTGTTTAACCCTTTCTTTCCAATGTTACTGTCCCTCTGCCCCAGTCTGTCTTCCCACCGACACACACACACACACACACATACTCGATGCATGTCAACCAACACAGCAATTGTGAACAGCCAGAAAAGACGGGCGGGATTCGGCTGTGTGTGTGTGTGTGTGTGTGTGCGTGTGTGTGCAGTGTCGTGGGTGGTGGTGGTGGTGGAGAGCCGCTGTGCTATACCCTCACGGCGTGTCGTTTACCTTTTGTCTTTCTTTCGTTCCCCTGATCTCTTCAAGGGTGCGTGTGGTCGTGGTGTGCCGTGCGTGCACCCCTCCCCACCCCCGCCTCTACCCCTTCTTTTTTTCTCTCCTTATGGATGCACGTTTTTTTCTTTCACTCCCCTGTGTGACTCGTGGGTGCCCCACTCTCGACTTGTATACGCGTTGAGTTTGGGTGCGTGCGTGGTTGTGACAGCGCATCGGCTGCCTGGTTATCCCCGCAGGATCGCGGTCACCGGAGCTCACTCCCCAGTCCCACCGCCTTTTTCCTGTACAGGTGAGCTGCAGCTTTATTTTGCCCGTGTACCCCCCTTTCCTTCTTTCTCTCGGTGACACGTGCGCGGTGTCGACACTGCGCAGAGGGCGGCTGAGGGTCACACCACCCCTGCAAACACACACACACACGTATGTGGACACTCTCATATATGCACGCGGTGCGGATGGTGCGCCAGCGCTGCATCGCTTCACCAAAGAGGAGTTTCAGCCGTGTACGAGTCCCGCCCATGATGTGTTTCATCGCATGTGTGTAGGTTGTGTATGGAGGGTGTCCCGCTGCGCCGCACACAGCTCACGCCACCCCGCCACCCCTGGTGTCTCACAGCGCTTCTTCTACCCCTATCACCGCGTAATGCGTCCCCGTTGCATCTCGTGCCAGCCGTGCGTGCACACTGGCATGCCGAGCTGTGGCGTGGCGCAGTCTCGGGGGGGGGAGTGTGGCACGCTTCACGCGACGGCAACTGATTTCGAATGGCCGGAGTGTGTCGACTGTGTGTGTCGGTGCGGGGGAACTCAACGTCGGCGCTCTCTCACCGTGTGTGCGGAGGTTGGGCCCTCCCCTGCCTGAGAGCGGCCCGGGCTATTCACTGGGAGGCTGTCACCCGCCTGAGCGCAGCCTGCGAGGTGAGTGCTACCACGAGGCGAGCGCCCGTCTGTGGATGTGGGGTTTGTCGTCCGCTCTCTTGTGCCCTTGCTTTCCCTTTTCTGTGCTCCCCTCTCCCGCCCCCCACCGCACCTCCCCGCAACCCCCGTAACCCTCTCTGCCTCTTCCCCTTTGTTCTGTTGTTTGTCCCTGCACCGCTGTTCCGCGCGTCAGACACAGGCACGCGCATACGCACTCACTTCCCTTCGACTCAACACACACATACACGCACGTACACAAACACCGGCACGCACGCACAGCACATACTCGCTGGGCCGCGCCTTCTCCCCACACTCTTTCTCACGCCGACACCCCCTGACGTGTTTTCAGACGTATCCTCTCAGCACCAGTATGCCAACACACCACGCCAGCCGCACGCACCAACTGCGTAGCGGCGCCGCACGCCTGATGCGCCTCGCCGCAGTGGCGTGCCTTGCACTGACCGTCGGCTCCGCTGCGGTGTGGGCACATGGCACTGGTGAATCCGCTCGAGGCCACCGCTGCATGCACGACGAGATACAGCAGCGCGTGCTGCGGTCGGTGGCGCGAGAGCAGCACGACGGCCGCGACACCCTCCCGGCCATGGGTCTGCCCTATGTCAAGGAAGCAGCCGTGGATGATGTGGAACGCGGGGCTGTGGACTATGCCCTTGCTGATGGCAAGTCACCCAAGGTGGGGCGTTCTTCAGACTGGGGTAAGCTGCGCATCACTGTGTCGTACGAGGACCTCAAAGACGCGTCTCACCACTGCACCCGCGTCGGGCAGCGCGTCAGCAACCATGCCGGGGAGATTTTATCCTGCACAGACCCTGACGTTCTTACGGACGAGAAACGCGACATGCTTGTCAAGTACATCATACCGCAGTCGATAAAGCTCCACACGGACCGGCTGCAGGTGAAGCAGGTGCAGGGCAACTGGAAGGTGACCTCCATGAATGAAGAAGTCTGTAAACACTTCAAGGTGCCTGAAGCGCATCTCACGACGGGGCTGAGCAACACCGACTTTGTGCTGTACGTTGCCTCGGTGCCGAGCGGGTTCTTTGTAAAGGCGTGGGGTGCGATGTGCCAGGTGTTCTCCAACGGCCAACCCGCCGTGGGTGTGATCAACATCCCTGCAGCTAAAATCGTGTCCCGCTACAACCAAATCCTCACGCGCACAGTGACACACGAGATCGCACATGCCCTCGGCTTCAACGACCATATTTTCGAGAGCACTGGTATTGTCAGGAATGCGTCGAACATTCGGGGCAAGCCATCGGCCTCTCCCGTGATCACGGGGAAGACGACGGTGGCCAAAGCACGTGAACAGTACGGCTGCAACTCCTTGGAACATATGGAGCTGGAGTTACCCTCGTTCTTTGGGGGCTGGAACCCTCATGTGAGCTCGCGCAACGCGAAGGACGAGCTCATGGCGACTTTTGTCACCGCCGGCTACTACAGCGCGCTGACGATGGCCATCTTCGAGGACACGGGCTTCTACAAGGCGGACTTCAGCAAGGCCGAGGTGCTGCCGTGGGGCCGTAATGCCGGCTGTGATTTCTTCAACAAGAAGTGCATGGAGAACAACATCACGCAGTGGCCGCAGATGTTCTGCAACCGGACGGATTATATGGGGTGTTCTACGGACCGTCTCGGTACGAGTGTGTGTGGCATAGACGTGCAACTGGAGGCCCTGCCGCCGTACTTCGACTACTTCACTTCTAATCTCACCGGTGGCTTCACTGCAATCGGTGACTACTGTCCGATTGTGGAGACCGATACTGAGGTCGCCTGCGACGATGACCCCGCGACTGCTATGGATGATACCAAAATGTTCGATATGTTCTCCGATTCGGCGCGCTGCATCGACGGGGCCTTTGCGCCAAAGGGTCTCAGTGCGCCGCCCGGCCGCTACACCGGCATGTGTGCCAACGTCAAGTGCGACACTGCCACACAGACGTACAGCATCCAGGTGAAGGGCAGCAGAGCCTACGTGAGCTGCACACCGGGCCAGAGAGTCATGCTCACCGATGTCAGCAGCGCCTTCGAGAGTGGTGGCTACATCACGTGCCCGCCGTACGTTGAGGTGTGCCAGGGCAACGTGCAGGGGATTGTGGACTTCCAAGGAAACGATGGTGGTGCGCGCGGCGATGGTGCAGCGGGCGTGCACAGTGTGCGCACCCTCATGAGTGCTGCGGGGGCGATTGTCGCTCTGATACTCATTGCGGGCGTGGGTGCCTAGACGTGGAGCGCGTGCAGTACTGTTGGTGACGCGAGCTTCTTTACTTATTCCCCCTCGGTTATTGACCAGGGAGACTTCGATGTCTATCCTGCCTACACCTGGGCCCTCTTCCATGGCCGGGGGATAGCCAGAAGCGCTAACAGCAGGTCTCTGAGGCAACACGCTTGTCCGCCGCCCCCTCCCCCCGAAAGCTCAAGGCTCCACAAAGGCGAGCACTGCGCACACGCGCTTTGGTCGTGGGCGTCATGCCCACTGCGTGTCACTTTCGATTAAACCCCCACTGGAGTCCTGATAAGGAAACTAGGGACAGCCGAACCAGGCGAATCGAGTCCTGCGGTACGATCGCCCTCAAAAGTGCCCGTGCGTGTGTGCGTATGTGCGTATAAAGTCCACGCGCCTGACTGCTGGGTTCAATGACGAGAACACCGCGAGCTCACACCCTCGAATCCCGTCGACTGTGCTGCAAATGATGCTGAAAACCGATCACTGCGGGGGTGCGAAGGCTCTACACCGGTGTGGGAGGGGGGATCGACACGAAGGGGTGAGTGCGCTGGGCCTAAGGAGGGAGTCTCACCTGATCCTGGTGGGGTATACCTGTGCGGTATCGTGTATAGCCCCTCTTCCCCCTCCAAATATATACATACATACATATATACACACATATATATACACACATACTCTTACATGAAAGCATTGAGGAGAGAACACCATTGTACCCCCCTTTTCCTTTTTCTTTTTTTATTTCTCCCTGCGTTTTCGTGTTTTTTTTTCCTCACCCTGTTTTCCGGCGATCCCCTGCTCATGAATCCTCTCGCCTGCACTTCTTCTGTGTGCGTGTGTGTGTGTGACGATAGGGGGGTGCAGCCGAAGAGAGAGAGGAACAGAGAGAACAGTGGATGTGGATTGTGTATTAAAAAAGCGAGACGCTTACTTTGTTCTTTCATGGCCCTCGCGCTACTTTCACCTCCCTCCCCCCCCTCCCCTCTCCCTCCTCCCCTTCCTTCTCAACGCCCCTCCGCCGCTGACGCCCCCTGTGAATCCACGCAGACGTGCACACACACCCAATGGAATTCATCCAAGACGCACAAAAAACACACAAAAAAGAACATCGCGAAACGATAGGGGATTCGCTGGTTGTTGGGGAAAAGGGGGGCGGGGATTCGTTCACGCTCGGTGGCATCACGTATGAGAATACATGGGTGGTGTTTCATGGGTGGGGTGGATCGGTCGGGGGTGGTGTCGTACTCTCCCAGTTGTCGATCACTTCTCTTTTTATCCCCCCCAAGCTACTGTGAGTGCTGTGGGTTCTCTACAATCCGACACCCGTGAGAGCGATTGCCATGATGGATGCGTTTGTGGTCTTCGCTTGCCTTTTCGGCCTCTATTACAGTCCTCATTTTTTTTTTGTGCCCGTGTCTCCTCCCGGGGGGATGGAGCGGTGGGGGGAGGGGGAGGCGGTGTAGTGCGTTCTCTCTCGTGTTCTCTTTTGTGCCCAGCTCCCCCAGGAGTGTGTGACTTTTTCTGGTGAGTGCGGGACCTGCTATCCACATACCAGCCCGCCCTCCCCCCCTCCCTCTCACTCTCCGTTGCCGCGCCCCCTATCAAACATATATATATATATTTGCTTTACTTTGCTTACACTCGTTTTCTTCTGCCTTTGACTTACAGCGGCTCGTCGTCAACACAAATCAGGGACACTGCCACGGTCAAACGCACACACACACACACACACACACACACACACACACACACACACACACACACCAATATACATACACAAATCCACGGTGGTGCCGGCATCCCGATATGCGTACACTAACACAATTAGGGTATGGCTCCAGACGGATGGATTTGCAGCCATTAAAGCCCCCCTACAGCGTGAATGAAGGAATATACACTACGCATGTGGCCAAACACAACACGTGTCCTTGTGTGTGTTTTTTTTTTGGGGGGGGGTTCGTGGCTGTTCGAGTGTGTGTGTGTGTGTGCATGTGGGTATACTCTCTCTGGTTTCTTCTTTTTTTTTCGTATATCCAAATGATCGTTCCCCAGTATATGAATGTAAATCATTTGTTTCTTCGCCTAAAGTTTCTTCTTTTTTTTTGGGCAGTGAAGGCGGGGCCACCTCGGGCAGCGCAACAGCCCGCAGGTTTTCTCCCGCTCGGTGCTTCCCTGGGCTCGTCTTTCTTTGTGTGTTTGTGACCTGTGTGCGAGTTTCTTATATGCATGGATGCACTCTACGTCCCGATCGTACGGCGGCAGCCCCCCCTGCCATGTCGCCCTATCGGTCACCATCGCCGGCCCTTCTCGTGTTGCATCGCCAAAGCATGGGGGCTGTTGGCGGAGGTGAGGTGGGGTGCTGCAAACCTGCGTGGGCCACCTCGGCGAATGATGCACTACACTCGGTCCTCTTGTGGCTCCGTTCTTGGCACCGGCACGCTGCCCTTTCCGCCTGTCACACCTCTTCCACACATGATACCTTGCCCTTCACTCCCCCATCCCCTCCACTACAAAGAACGGCTCTCTGCCCTGCACAGCCACACGCCCACACGCACTCGCTGGACACCACACGCACACAGGCATTATCGCACAGCCCAGCACAGATCATACCCGCTGAGCAGCGCCTCTTCGCTTGCCTTTTCCCCTTCTCATCGACTGCCATCATCGAGCCCCCATCTGCTTCTTCACCGTCATCATGCCTCGCCACTGTTTGGGTAGAACGCACCATGGACGCAGCGGCGCCGCACGCCTGGTGTGCCTCGCCGCAGTGACGTTCCTTGGACTGGCTGCCGGCTCCGCCGCCGTGTGGGCACAGGCCAGTGGGGAATCCGCAAGAGGTCACCGCTGCATCCACGACGAGCTACAACAGCCCGTGCTGCACTCGGTGGCGCATGACCAGCATGTCGTCCGCGACCCCCCCTCAGCTGTGGGGCTGCCCTACGTTGCAAGAATACCGGATCTCACTTCTGTCCGCGGCAAGATCGACTACGCCCTTGGTGTTTGGACCCCGCCCAATGTTACGCGCTCTGAGGGCTGGGGTGAGCTGCGCATCACCCTTTCCACCGATGAACTGACGGATCCCGAGCGCTACTGCACACGCGTTGGGCAGAAGGTCGATGACCACGAAGGTGCCAAAGTCACCTGCACCGCCGATGACATCCTCACGGACGAGAAGCGCGACATTCTGATGAACTCGATCCTCCCGGAGGGGGTGCGGCTGCACACGGACCGGCTGACGGTGAAGCAGGTGCTGGGCAGCTGGAGGGTGGCGGCCATGAAGGGCAGGGGCTGTAGTGACTTCAAGCTGACCGATTCTCACCACACCAACGGCCTCAGCCACACCGACTTCGTGCTCTTTGCTACATCGGTTCGCGCTATGACCAACGGACCACGCGTGTCATTGCACATCAAGCTGCGCACGCGCTCGACTACAGCAGGAGACTCTTCGACAGCATCGGCATCACTAAGAAATTCACAGTGCAGCGAGAAAGGGTGCGTACCATTCATGCGATCAACGGCAGCAGGACGGTGGCCATGGGACGCGTGCACTACGATTTCAAGAGGTTGGCGCACCTGAAGATGTGCAACGCCAAGGACGAGCTCATGGCACCTGTGGTGGGTGCGGGCTACCACACTGCGGTGACGATGGCCGTCTTCGAGGACACGGGCTTCTACCAGGCGGACTTCAGCAAGGTGGAAGTGATGCCGTGGGGCCGCAACGCCAGCTGTGACTTCTTCAACAAGACGTGCATGGAGAAGAACATTACGCAGTGGCCACAGATGTTCTGCAATCGGACAGAGCTGGGACTTCGCTGCACGTCCAGCCGCCTCGGCGTCGGCTATTGTGATTTGGTTACTCACACGCATGCGTTGGTGGACTACTTCCAGCACTTCACAAACGTATGGCTTGGCGGTTCGTCGCTCTACATGGACTACTGCCCTGTTGTCGAAGCGAACAGGGCGCGTACCTGCAACCCGCACCCCGCGACTACATGGGCTGATGTCAGAATCCTCAACGTCTTCTCCGAAGCCGCACGCTGCATCGATCTGGCTTTTTTGCCGAAAGGGGCATCCGTGCGGCACCGGGCTGCCACGCCGGCATATGCGTCCACAACCAGTGTAACAACGCAACGCGCACGTACAGCATTCAAGTGTGTCAGAGCCGCACCCACGTGGAGCGCACACCGGGCCAGAGTGTCACGCTCTCTAATATCAGCGGTGCCTTTGAGATCGGCGGCTACATCACGCGTCCGCCGTACGTTGAGGTGTGCCAGGGGAATATCAAAGTGGCCGGGGACTTCGACGCTGATAAGGACAGTTCGAGCAGCAGTACCCCATCAAACAGCAGTGGAGCCCATAACACGGGCAGTGTAACCGGGAGCACCAGCAGTGCACAACGTGATAGCAGCGACAAGCACCCGTCTGACAGTAACTCCACAGACAGCAGCCACCCTCGCGGCAACGGTGGAGCTCGCGTGCGCAGCGCACGAACGTTGGTGTAGATTGTTGTGGCGATTCTAATTTCTGTACTGTCTGTATGCTTTCGATGGGCGGGGGAACGCGTGTGAGTCTGCTCTCAGCGCCACAGCTGTTGGCCCTCACCTCTTATCCTCGGAGCCACGGAGTCTATGCATGCCTGAGAATCGCGCGGTACTGTAAGCCGCTCACCATGGCGCGGATGGTACCTCGAGGCGTGAGGAGTGGTTCCCTGCCACACCCAGCGGGTCTGAGTAGTACTCCCGGGTGTGAGCAATTTGTGCTTACGTTGTCCTTGATGGCTGTGCGCTGCGTGTGCAACTCAAATTACCGATGCGAGGGAGAGAGAGAGAGAGGCCGGGGGATCGGGTCTGGCAAAGCACCTGAGCCGTGCGTACTGCCCATTCAACCCAATTGTGTGTGTGTGTGTGTGAATAGGGGGTGGACGGGGGGGGCCCTTGTCGGAACGAGAATGGCACACGATGAGGGCGAAGTATTTCATTAAGTTCCCCAGCTGCAACTTGTGCAGATGCCCCATCGACGTTTAATTCGCTACTCTCCCAGGCCAACCACCCACACCGCGTGTTTCCTGCGCGACACACGCAACAGCTGCCACTGTCAAAGTGGAATGCGTTATTGCGGCCCCTCGGGACTCGGCCGCGGAGATGAGCCCTTTTTGTTCCATCGCCTATTGGTGGTGGTGGTGGGGGGGGGCGCGTGTCTGACGACGAGGCTGTGATGTGAGAGAGACCTCCGTGAGAGGCACGAACGTCCTGGGCAAGAAGTTACGGTGTCTTTGAACCCACGACGCCCCTCGGGCAAGCGCGCGGTTGTGGCGATTATACGCAAACTCAGCCGGTTCATGCCCTTCTAACAGCATCATGCGCTGCGATGGCCTGAATGGCTCGGGTGATGGGATTGTAGCTCGTGTCGACTAGGTTGCGAGGGTTGTGCTCTCTTTCTGCACCTCCCTTTTGTTTTCCGCTACCCGGACGCATCCCCCCTGCGCCTGGGCTTATGCTGCTGCCCAGTAGACTGAGTCCGTTTTTACGTGTGTGTGTGTGTCGGCGTATGTCCTCCGGCTTCGAGTTGTGCTGGTGTAAGCACACGATCATGTTTTGTGCCTATCATACATTAAATGTGCGGTCTGGTGGAACGCGGCGCCCTCCACCATCCGCGTGTTTATCATTTGCTTTTGCGCTTCGATTTTTCATGCTTTTGTGTGTGTGCGGGACGATGAACGGACGGATAGAGGGGAGGGGAAGGGAGGGGAGGGAGAGTCGTCTTTCACTGATATTATACACAGCTGGAGCTCACCCCCCCCCACCCCACTTTTTTCACCACCACCGCTTCCCCTCTCCTCTGCTCTCCTCCCCTCCCCTCCCCTTCCCTCTCCTTCCCTCCCCTATTCCATGACTTTCACGGGGATGCTCCTCCCGTATCAAAATAAAGATGATGAATTTGTTTCTTCATTTTTTTTATTCACTAGTTTTTTATCACGCCTGCATCTTCGACCCGAAACCCCCGTTTTGTGTATGTTTGCGTGTTGCTCTATACGCATATATGTTTATATTTGTAATACATGTCTGTATGTATATGTATAGACTCATGCGTTTGTTTGTTTGTTTGTGTGCCCCTCCCTCTATTCCCCCCCCCTTCCCTCTTTCTCTCTTTCCTTGCGTGTGCATTCTCTTTTCTGGGTCTCTATGTTAAAGACATTGAGTGCGGGGATTCTTTTTCTGTGCCCCCCCCCCTCCACATTATACAGGGAAGCCGGCAAAGCGAATCTCTCTGAAACCCCTCTCCCCTGCCTTCCTCTCCCCCCCTCCCTTTCTCTACACATGCATACGTGTACACCACCGGTCACTCTGTTTCCTATCAAGGCAGCATTACTCCTTTCTGTTTTTATACTCTTGCTTTTTTCATCATTGCCTATAGATGGGTTCACTGTCACATCTAAGCGCCTACAAGACGTAATGAGCAACAGCACCACTGCACACACACACGCATACACGCGACGGTCTGCTCAGAGTGGGTGTTGTGCATATATACGCTGACCCCTCTCTCCCACTAAAACAGACCTGCTCGAATCGTTTATGAGATGCGTGCATGTGTGTGTGCTGTACACTCCTCTGCTTACAACCCATCTTGTACGTTGCTCAATGCGCAACTCTCCTCCACTGTGGTACGCCCTCTTCGTCCGACTCCTGGCTGCCCAAAGCTTTGCCGTGAGGCGATGCCCTGGCGATCCAATGGCGTCCTCCGCATCTTCTGTGCCACCCCTCTGTGTGCTGTGCCGTCTCTCGCGTGTGCGCGCAGGTATGCCTCTTTCGACACCCCGGCGTCTTAGCGCGTTGCTGCCCCGCGCCAGCACCACCATTGAAAGTCCTGCTTGCCCTCCATTGGTGGTGCATGAGCGCCGTAAAGTAAGGTGTATATGAGGAGATGGGCGATTGTGGAGCGGCAGGGCGACCTGTGCAGCGATCCCGAGCGTAACATAACTCTTCCCGCTTCCCCTCCAGCCACCACCACCCCGCCACGTTTTGTCCCTCACCCCCATCCCTGCAGCTGCCGCCCCTCACCGGGCGCCATGCCACCCGCGACCACCGGTTCACGTTCGTGCGCACGCACGTGATAAGCGACACTCCTGCGTACCTTCAACTACGCACTCCCCTACGCACCGCCACTGTTAAGCATCCGCCTTCACCCCCCCCCCCTTACCCTTCTGCCCTACTTCCCCCCCTCTTCGTTCTGCATCGGAAGGCCCTCTGCACCTACCAGGCAGGTGCACCTGTACTCTTTCTTCCCCAACTTGTTCTTGCACACAGACACGCACACGTCCGGCACGTCCCCGCTGGCCAGCGTCTCCGCATTCCCGAAGTACACCCCCACATTGCAAAGATGCCTCGCAAGTGCCCCAGCAGCACGCGCGAGAGACGTAGCGCTACCGCACGCCTGGTGCACCTCGCAGCAGCCGCCCTCTTCGCCCTGGCTGTCGTCGGCTCCGCTGTCGTGTGAGCACCATTCACGGGCGCCGTGACTGGAGGCGAAGACTGCATCCACGACGAGCTACAGCAGCGCGTGCTGCAGTCGGTGGCGCAAGACCAGCGCGGCGGCCGCGACACCCATTCAGCGGTGGGCCTGCCCTACGCCGCGGTGGCATCTCACCCTGCTGTGGAGCACGACCCGGTGTACCAGGCGCGACCCGACATCACGCCATGCGGCCTCGAGTGCTCCGCAGACCGGGGTGAGCTGCGCATCACTGTGTCCATCGAGGTTCTCACGGACCCCGACCGCCACTGCACACAGGACGGGCAGGAGATCAGCAACCACAATAGTCTCATTCTACCCTACACCGCCGGTGACATCCTCACGGATGAGAAGGGCGAAATCCTCCTCGAGTCGATTCTCCCAGGGGGCGGTGCGGTTGCACACAGAGCGCCTGAGGCTGAGGCAGGTGCAGGGCAGCTAGAAGGTGATTGATATGCCGAGAGACATCTGTGACTTCCCCAAGGTGCCGGTAGCTCACCGCACGGATGGGGTGCAGCAACACTGAGTTCGTGGTCTATGTTGTTGCTGTACTGAACGAACTGGACGGGCTGGCAATCTCAGCCAACGGCCAAGTGTTCTCTGACTGCCAGCACGCTGTCGGCGTCAACAACATCCCTGCAGTCCTGATTATGTCTCTGCACGATGAGCGCCTCACACGTATACTCGCTCATGAGATGGCGCACGCGCTCGGCTACCGTTCTTCGAACTGGAAGGAGGCACTCATCATGACGGGGGTCGAGTGTATTCGTGGCAACATATATCCCGTCGCTGTGGTGAAGGGCAGCAGCACCACGACGACGGCGCTGTGCCACTGTGGAGCACGTGGAGTTGGTGTGTTGGCTGGAAAACCAACACCCGGACACGCATGTGAATATGCGCCACGCCAAGGACGAGCTCATGCCGCCTGAGGTAGGTGCCGGCTACTACAGTGCGCTGACGATGGCCATCTTCGAGGACATGGGCTTCTACCAGGCGTACTTCACCAAGGCCGAGGCAATGCCGTGGGGCCGCAACGCCAGCTGCGACTTCCTCAACAAGACGTGAGTGGAGCACAACATCACGCGGTGGCCGCAGCTGTTCTGCAACAGTACTCGTTTGCTCCGCTGCACGTCCAGCCGACTCGAGATTGGTGGATGTGGTGTTGACATACATGACAGCCCCTTGAATGGGTATTACCAATTCTTCACCAACAAAACGCTGAGGGGGTGGTTGGTGTTCATTGATGGACTACGGCCCGTGTGTTTGTGCCCGAACGTAACGGTGCGTGCAACCAGAACTCATCCACTGCACCGGATTACACGAGTGCCTTCAACGTCTTCTTCGACGCGGTGCGCTGCATCGATGGGGCGTTCGCACCGAAGAACATCAGTACGGTACCCGGCCCCATCTTGGGCATGTGTGCCAGCGTCCAGTGCGACAACACAACCAACACGTACGGCATCCAGGTGAAGGGCAGCAGTGGTTATGTGGACTGCACACATGGAAAGAACATCACACTCTACAATGTCAGCGACAGCTTCGGAGGAGACGGCTACATAATGTGCCCGCCGTACGCTGAGGTGTGCCATGGGGCAACGTGAGGGTGGTGGTGGACTTCGAGGGGGGCCAGGAACACTCAGCCAGCAGCAGCAGCAGCAGTGGTAGTGACAGCAGCTGTCATCGCGGCAACAGTGCAGCTGGTGTGCACAGCGCCCGCACCTTTTTAACCGACGGCGAGGCGATGGTGGCGGTGATACGGATTGCGGGTGTGTTTCCCTGGATGTGGAACGCGCACAGTCATCCACGCATAAAAATGGCTGGTGGAGTCCCACCGTGGCTGTGGGGGACATGGAGTCTACACCCCCGTTGTGGTTTTGATGTTTTCTGTGCCTCTTCTTCACAGGACAGGGACAATGGTGGGTAATGGGAGACGGCGGGTCTTTCGAGTCACCACGCTTGCTCCTACAGCGACCGCCGCGCCACCAGAGGCGGGGCTGTGGTGCGCGTGCCTTGTTCAGTATGTCCGGGAGAGCGTTGTCAGCCGCAAACCCTCTACGGGGACGAAAGGAGACCCAGAGGGATATGGGCGGAGGAAGCAAGATGCTCACCGCATCCCTGGACTCCAGTGTGGACGTGTGTGTGGGAGGCGCGTGGTACCTGCTGCACTCGACAGGGTGGGACGGATGAGACGTGGGAGCTGATCGTGTGGCGCGTGAGGGGTGCCAGTGACAGGATGAGAACACACCGAGCCACGCCGTGGAGCTCGTCCAAACCCCAACATGAGGAGTGTGTGCCGGCTCTGTCACAGCATACGATGGCGTGAGTTCTTCGTGAGGGGAAGGGAAGGGAGGGGAGGGGGGGGGGGCGAGAAAGCGCCGAACGCGGTGCGCGTGCAGGCCTGAGAGGGACCCGTCATCTGAAGCCGCACCTCATGAGAGACAAAAAAGGGTCTTGATTCATATCATCTCGGGGTGTACCCGGGTCACCACTGCCGCCGCCTTCCCCGAGCAGGATCCTGGACGCGACGAGGCTCCTGAGACGGCGACATGAGCCGCAGCGCAGCCGCGTTGATCGATGCGCAATGGCTTGGTGCGGAGATGAGCGGCTGTGACGCATTAGAGGTGTTGACAGGGGGCTGCAGTCCACGGGTTTGCTGTTCGCCTGACGTCGCTGCTTGATGTGTTTGGTCGATGCGCATGCGCGTGGGTTTCACCGTCGTTGTTGCACGCCCGTGTGGGAGACGAGGCGGAGGGAGGGGGGGCAGAGGGGTGGGCGCTTTCCGGCCTCGCCCCCCTTCTCTGATCCGGCTGTTGCCGCTTCTCGACGGCCTGAATCCATGTTGGCCTGTGTGGGTGTGCACGTGTGTATGGCGTCCTCAACCGGCCGCAACTGCGACCCCCTCCTCTCCGTCGAGGCAATGGTGCCTGAGCGGTGCATATGCAGTCGCAAATGCAAGCAGAGAAAGATTCACACATTGGAAGACCGCCACGCCCTCCCCGGGTGTTTCCTCTCCCTTTTCACTCTCTCAATCCACCCTTTTGTATCCGCCGCCCACCCGCCCCCCACCGCTCCACGCCCTCTCATGTGTCCTTCTGAGTGTGACAATAAAGGTGCCGGCAGAGAGGGTTGTCCATGGTCATTTCCATATAGCATAACAGAGCGCACGTCTCTTCTCCACCGTCGCCTCTTTTTATCCTCCGCCCACTTGCCATTCTCACCGCTTCGGCCCCCCCCCCCCCCCACCCCTCCCCCTTGCAGTCACTAGACCCGCGACACACATCCAAAAACTCAACCAAGAAATAAAAAGGTATATGGGGTTCTTTATTTTTTTGTTGGTATGTTGATGTGTCGCTCGAGTCAGGAGGGGAAGCAGTGAGTGGCTCTGTCCCTGTGTAATTTATGTATGGATGTGGTTGTGGGTGTGCGTGCGGCCCCTTCTGTCCTCCTACTCATGCAACCCGGTGTATCTCCTCCACCTGGAGTGTAATTTTGGGTATTCTGCGTGTAATTCCTCCTCCCTCTCCCTCCCTCCCGCCTCCCTCCCTCCCTCATGTGGTGGCGGGTGTTTTTATTTGGATCCCTTGTTTCTTTCTCTTACAAGCGACGTTTATTGTTGGTGCTGTCCTGTGAGCAGAGCGAGGAGCCGCTGTCTGCCCGTCTTGCCCTGTCCACGAGAAAAACAGTCAGCGTCTGGTGGGTGTGCACTTACCACCACCACCCCCTTTTTTTCTGGTGTTGTCGCTCTACTTCTTCTGTTATTGTTATACATCCCTCTTTGTTATACGGTGTCTAGACTCTTTGTTCTCCTGCATATTTTTACTCCCGCTCATGCACTGCCAAGGCAGGCACACCAGCATACTCGACCGCCCCCTTCTCATACACACACACACACAACGCGAGTGTACACGCATAACCACTGGTGTGCAAGTCGCACGTCTTTGACCCGCGTGTGTGTGTGTGTGCGCAGGCATGGGGGGGTACACCCCCAGAGTTGTGCAGTATCCTTTCGGTGCCCTACTTCTCTTTGCCCAATTGCCTTCTTCATCCGCGGTAAAAATGAGCTCACCGGCCACTGGCCGTGCTTCCCCTCCCCCCCCTCCCCCTCCCCTCCTGCGTTGTAGTGCGCCGAGGCCCCTCTCGGACACACCACAGAAAAGCTCTCCCTGGTGTTGCATAGCCCTTGTGTTACACGATGTGAGAATGGTTGCCTTTGTGAGGTGGGGGCTGTGAGGGTGCCAAGACGACTTGAGTTTCCACGTCGCACCCCCGTATATCGCTGTCACGGTCGCGCTGCGCCGGTATTGCTCGGACGGGCCCCCTCTGGACTACCTCTGTCAGCGCCAGCACCACTGACGGGGGGTGTACAATCTCAAATGCATGGGCGCCTGAACCCCCGCCTGCCACACCCTATCGGCTGCTGATGCGGTCTTTGGTGCCTCCTTGCCTTGTGCGCTCTCTGCGCGCGCGTCGATTCCCCCCATGCTCGTCAATGGCCGGACTTACGGCGCCATATGCGGTGGCCTTCCGTGCCTCACGGTGTGGGACGTGACACTGGTTCTCGACGGCGTGACACCCCGTGTGTGTCGGCAGCGGCGGTCGGTGCACACGCTCACAGCCACGCGTACGCATACGCACAGCATGGTCAGTTATGAATCTGGTGTACCCCCGCGCCTGCACTGCCCCAGGCACATCTCTGCGCGGCCCAACTTTCCAATGCTCTACCCCACACCCTTCCCCTCTTCCGTGACGATCCATCCCGCACTCTTTTCCCTCCCCCACTCCTGCCATCCCTACACCGCACGGTCCTCTGCCACACTCTCACACAGACGCTCACAGGCACTCGCTTGACTCAACCAGCACACCGCCACGCACACACACACACAGCACATACCCGCTGAGTAGTGTCTCCTGTGGCACCGTGTCTTCTCTCTACCCCTCCATCCTCTCCACAGGCACGCCACTCCCCTCCCCTCCTCCCTCACCGCCAACATGACTCGCAGCTTACCAAGCAGCACGCTCGAGAGGCGTAGCTGTGCCGCGCGCCTGGTGCGCCTCGCAGCCGCCGCGTGCCTCGCCCTGGCCGTCGTCGGCTCCGCTGCTGTGTGGGCACAGACCACCGGCGTCGCGACCCCCGGCCACCGCTGCATGCACGACGAGCTACAGCAGCGCGTGCTGCGGTCGGTGGCGCAAGAGCACAACGGCCGCCGCGGTACTCTTTCTGCCGTGGGTCTGCCCGTTGTCGCAACAGAGTCCCTCCACACTGCGGGGCACGGCGGTGTTGACTTCGCGCTGCCTGACGGCGGCACTCCGCGAAAGCTGGCGCGGTCCGCAGAATGGGGTGAGCTGCGCATCAACGTGTCCACCGAGGACCTCACGGATCCCAACTACCACTGCGCACGTGTCGGACAGCTTGTCAACAATCACTTAGGTGACATGGTGACTTGTACTACGGATGACATCCTGACGCCTGCGAAGCGCGACATGCTTGTCCAGTACCTCATCCCACAGGCGCTGCAGCTGCACACGGACCGCCTGAAGGTGAGGCAAACACAGAACACCTGGAAGGTGACTGACATGGATGATGAAATCTGTGGTTACTTCAAGGTGCCGCAGTTGCATCGCACGGCGGCACTCAGCAATACGGACTTTATGTTGTACGTTGCCTCCGTTCCCAGCGAAGAAGGTGTTGTCGCATGGGCAGTGACCTGCCAGGTATTCTCTGACGGTCAGCCCGCCATTGGCGTGATTAACATCCCCGCAGCAGAAATTGTGTCCCGCTACGACCAGCGTGCCACGCGTACCGTGACGCACGAGATTGCGCATGTGCTGGGCTTTAGTGAATATTCCTTCAGTAGCAGAGGAGTTCTCGCGGTGGTCTCTGAGGTGCGCGACAAGCCGGTAAAGGTGCCTGTCATCAACGGCAGCATCACCGTGGCGAAGGCACGTGAGCAGTACGGCTGTGGCACGCTGGAGTACATGGAACTCGAGGATCAAGGCGGTTCTGGCTCAGCTGCCTCGCACCTGAAGATGCGCAACGCCAACAACGAGCTTATGATGGCTGAGAGCAGCGCCGGCTACTACAGTGCGCTGACGATGGCCATCTTCGAGGACATGGGCTTCTACAAGGCGGACTTCAGCAAGGCGGAGGTGCTGCCGTGGGGCCGCAATGCCAGCTGTGAGTTTCTGAATAACAAGTGCATGAAGAAGAACATCACGCAGTGGCCGCAGATGTTCTGCAACGACACGGTGCCGGAGTACCGCTGCACCTCCGATCGTCTTGACATCGGATCATGTGCTTTCGGCTCTTACGGGTACAGTCAGCCGCCGTACTTCCAATATTTCACCGACGTTAGCGTTGCGGGCTTTTCTTCATATCTGGACAACTGCCCCACTGTCATCGCCTATGATACCGGTGACTGCAACCAGGACCCCACGACGGCACCGGTACATGTCAGCACCTTCAACGTGTATTCTGAGGCAGCGCGTTGCATCGATGGGGCATTCGCGCCGAAAGGGTGGGATGCCGCACCCGGCACTTACGCCGGCATGTGTGCCAACATCCAGTGTGATACGGCGACGCAGACGTACAGCGTCCAGGTGAAGGGGAGCAGCGCTTATGTGAACTGCACTCCCCACCAGAGGATGTACTTGGATGACATCAGCGACGGCTTCGAGAGTGGCGGCTACATCACATGCCCGCCGTACTTTGAGGTGTGCCAGGGCAACGTGAGAGCGGCCATGGAATTCAACGACCGCAACGATAAGAACATTGTTCGTGGCAATGGTGCGGGTGGTGTGCACCGCGTGTCCGTACTGCTCACAGGTGCAGTGGCCAGCTTGTCTGTGATGCTGTTCGTGGGCCTTAATGCGTAGTCCAGAATCGGTGGGGGGCCGTCTCAGAGCCCGACGTTGAGGTGGCGTGTGTGTGGTTTGTGCCGCGTTGGAGTAATGGAAGGACTGCTACAGGGGTGGGTGGTGGGTGGTTGGATATTCAGCGGTCCACCCACCGGGATGTCGGGACGCTGCTGAGAGGGGGAGTGAAGGCAGCCCAACAGCCCCCGTGGTGGTTGACTCCCTCAGCACCCTACCCTCTACGGAAGACACCGTGTGTTGTAACCGCGTTGTTGTCGAGGGCTGCTTCCATCGCGTGTGTCGCGTACAGTCAACTCGTTGGGGAGGCTGAATGCTGAGTGTGGAGGATAGGCGAGGCGCGACACGGATCACATGGCCTTGGAGTGCATGTGTGACGAAGGCATGCCGTACCCTCCCCGCATTGAAGTGTGGGTGCCGTGCACAGCGGGTGATGAGGGGGTAGTGGGTAGGCAGGCACGCATGCCGGAAGTACGTTGGGCACACCTCGCCTTTCACGGTAGTGTCATCTATACTCGTGTGTGGCACGGTTGTGCGAGGGATGCGATGGGGTGCAGATGGGCGTACGTTGGGTCGCTGGTTTTGTCGGGTGACAGCCGAGTGACGTAGTGTGATGGTGCGTGTTGTGAAAGAGGACAGGAGGGCTTCTCTGCTGTACCCTCGGTGTGACCACCCCTTCTTTGTTTTGCGCAATCCACGCACTGAGGTACTCCTCTTCGTTCCCTCACGCTCGGCGTGCGACCGACACCGGTGCCTTCGTGCCCAGAGAAGGAGCCCCTGCCCCTCCCTCTCTCTCCTCGTGGTGCGAGCCTCCTGTGGCCAAAGTGGGAGAGGGAGCCACTGCTGTGTCTGTCTGTCGTACTCATGGTGCTACGCGTATGCTCGGAGGAAACACGCAGAGGCACGAGAGAAGGTGCCGTGGGATGTGCGAACCCCTCCGGTGACAGAGATGACGACGGTGCGTCTGTGAGAGAGAAAACCGCCGCCGCCGTGTGCCAGCAGTGCCGCATGAACGCTGGCCGTGTGTGTGTGTGTGTGTGCATGTTGGTGTGGCCTAACGCCAGGAGGTGTCGTTACACGTATGTCGGGGGGAATTCGCCCTCTTTTCTTGTGCTTTGAGTGTTTGTGCCGGCGGACGTCTTGAGCTGATCTCATGTATGTGCGTGCACTCACTCGGTTTCTTGTTTTTTTCTTCCCTCCCTTGTTTCTCAGATCTCGGTGGGGTTGAGGAGTTGCGCCAAACGTCCTTTCCCCTCCCGTGCACGCCGTCCTCTCTCGAGGGTGGTGCTGCTGCTCTTACTTACCCGCCGTACGCGCATTTCGTTTGTTTTTGACCTGGTGGATTACGTGAGGAGTGCACTACGCCGACCACCAGCAGATAACCTCCCCTGGCCCATCGTCTGTTGAGGCACACGTCGCCTTGTGGGCTCACATATCTGTCCATCTATATACACATATATACACACACACCCATATAACAATCATATCCGACGATACAAATATATATATATGTACATATATATGTATATATATACACATGTATATATACCCCCACACACAATACACACACGACTGTACTATAAATATGCCTGTATGTCTACCTCACTACATATGAATGTATATATTTATATGTATGCCTGTATATAGTATATATACACACATAATATATATATATTGTGTAGACGTGTATGTATACACACACACACACAGTCCCACGCTGTGTTTTGATTTCACATTGTTGTTTTTCCTCAATCCTCTCCTTACTGAATCACAGTTGTTTCTCATGTCTTCATGTTTTCACAGTGTTATGCTCTCTTTTATCTCACACCAGCCTGACCGCCTGCGCACAACCTGCTCTCTTGTCCTGTGTGTGTGTGTAAGGGACGATGGTGGAGCTCACCGGCGAGCTGGTGTGTGTGGGCTCTATACAAGACGAGCGGTAACACCCCTGATCACCCATCATTCTTCCCTCCCCCATTTAACCCCTTTCTTTCCAGTTTTCCAGTCCCTCCTCTCCCCCCTGTCTGCAATCCCCTCCCACCGACACACACAGACGATGCATGTCAACCAACACAGCAATTGTGAACAGCCAGAAAAGACGGGCGGGTATCAGCTGCCGTGCGTGTGTGTGTGTGTGTGTAGTGTCGTGGGTGGTGAAGGAGAGCCGCTGTGTTATACCCTCATGGGGTGTCGTTTACCCTTTTTTTATTGCTCTCTTTTATTCCCCTAATCTCTTCAAGGGTGCGTGTGGTCGTGGGGTGCCGTGCGTGCACCCCCACTCCTCTACCCCTTCTTTTTCCTTCTCTCCCTCCTTATGGCTGCACTTTGTTTTTTCCTTAACCCCCCTGTGTGACTCGTGGGTGCCCCACTTTCAACTTGTATACGCGTTGAGTTTGGGTGCGTGCGTGGTTGTGACACCGCATCGGCTGCCTGGTTATCCCGCAGGATCGCGGTTGCCGGAGCTCACTCCCCAGTCCCACCGCCTTTTTTCTGTACAGGTGCGCTGCAGCGTTGTTTTGCCCATGTACCCCCCTTTCCTTCTCTCTCTCGGTGACACGTGCGCGGTGTCGACACTGCGCAGAGGGCGTGGGAGGGTTCACCGCACCTCTGCAAACACACACACACGCATGTGGACACTCTCATATATGCACGCAAGCGCGGATGATGCGCCAGCGCTGCCTCGTCCAACCAAAGAAGAGTTTCAGCCGTGTACGAGTCCCGCCCTCATGATGTTTTTCATCGGATGTGTGTGCGTGTGTTTTTTTTCTACGCTGTGTGCCCGAGACACCCCTTGTCCCTCACAACAGCACTGCCCCCTCCCCCCCCCCCACCACACCTCAACATATGCGTCAACACCACAACATTCGCCTCCTCGTGTAGCGTTTTTGTGTTTCACTTGAGAAGGGCGGGGATCGTCTCGTGGGGAGGGGGGGGAGGTGGCGTGAATGATCCGATCTGTACTGTTGCTATAACGGCTCATATACGGTCCCACGGCTGCACGCGTGCGTACTTCCTGTCCTCTGTGTGTATGTGTGGAAGGTGAGACGGGGTCTCTCTCACCCACACTGTTGCGGATGTGGTTACTATTATACAAAACGAGAGATCACGTCTCTCCTTCCTCTTCCCTCCCCATGGCGGCAGGTTCCCTTTTTTCTTATTGGGCTTTTCGCTTTTCTGAATTCTCTACTCCTTCACCCCACCCCACCCCTCCCCTCACTCTCTGTGCAACCGCGTACACCAAAGGCGCATGCGTCGAGGTGTGCACTCTTTTTTCCTTACAGCGGGGCAATCACTGGTGCCTGTGTGTGTGCCTGTGAGAGTGAGCTGCAGTGCATTCCTCGTCTGCCTGCCGACTAGTCACCATGAGAGGAGTAGAGCAGGAGAGAATGTGTGCCCAGCTCCTCGCCCAGTAATTCCCCATGTGCTCGTGTGGGAGGCCTTTTTTGTTCTACCATAACCGTCTTTTTATCTGGGCTTCGCTTCTTTTTCCTCTTTTGGCGCGAGTGCGCTGTCGACACTAATCAGGGACACCGCTACACCCCCGGACACGCACACAGACATACACAGGCATACACGCACGCGTGGCGGATAGCAGACGCGATGGTTTGCGTATCGGTGGATCACCAGCCGTGCGCGTGCGGCCGTGTGGTGCTGTGATGCGTTGTGTCCCTGCGTTTTTTTCTGTTTTCCAACGTGCCCCTTCGAGTATTCACTGTACGCGGTCCCACCGAACCTCCTCTTTCTTGGTCTGGCTGACGGCTGTGCGCTGCTTTGCGGTGCACCGCTGCGCGCGCTCACGCATCGTCAACAAGCGGGCTACCCCCTCTCTGCGGTGCCGCGCCTCCTACCACCCGTAACCCCTCGCCTCTCACCCCCGTGTTTTTTACTGTTTGCCACTGCACCCCTTGTTGGCGCGTCAGACACAGGCACGCGCATACGCACTCACTTCTCTTCAACTCAACACACATACATAAACAAACACACAGGCACACACGCACGCACAGCACATACTCGCTGGGCAGCGCCTTCTCTCCACTCACCCTCACGCCGACACCCCCTGACGTGTTTTCACACGCAATCTCTCAGCGCCACTATGGCACCACACGACGCCAGCCGTACGCACCAACTGCGTAGCGGTGCCGCACGCCTGGTGCGCCTCGCCGCAGTGATGTGCATCGCACTGGCTGCCGGGTCCGCTGCTGTGTGGGCACAGGGCGGTGGCGACTCCGCTGGGGGCCACCGCTGCATGCACGATGAGCTACAGCAGCGCGTGCTGCAGTCGGTTGCGCAGGGGCACAGAGACCTGGGTACGCTCTCTGCTGTGGGTCTGCCCGTTCTCGCAGCAGCACCGGACCTCGATTCTGTGAGCCGCGAGGTCGACTACGCTATGCCGTACAGCACGGTTCCCAATGTCACGCGCTCTGAGCACTGGGGTGAGCTGCGTATCACTGTGTCCACGGGTGATTTCACAGACACCGAGCGCTACTGCACACACGATGGGCAGGAGGTCAACAACCACGAAACTGGAGATGTAATATGCAAAGAAGCTGACGTATTGACCGAAGAGAAGCGCGACATCCTGATCAAGTCGATCCTCCCCGAGGCAGTGCGTCTGCACACGGAGCGCCTGAAGGTGAAGCAGGTGCAGGACACCTGGAAGGTGGCGGAGGGGAACGGCAAAATCTGTGGCTTATTCGAGGTGCCGCAGACCCACCTCACCAACGGCGTCAACAACACCGACTTTCTGCTTTACTTGACATCCGTGCCCAGCGATGCAGGGGTAGTGGCGTGGGGTGCAACCTGCCAAGTGTTTCCCAACGGTCAGCCTGGTGTCGGCGTCATCAACGTCCCCGCGGCAAAGATCGTGTGGCGCTACGACCAACGCGTCATTCGTATGGTAGCACACCAGATCGCGCATGCGCTTGGGTTCGGCGATCGTTTCTTCAGGAGAGCCGGCATCACCAAAAACGTGACCAACATTCGTGGCATGCCCGACAACTTTACTGCGATCAACGGCAGCACGACGGTGAAGAAAGCTCGGGAGCACTACAACTGCCCAACTCTGAAGCACCTCGAGATGGAGGGTCTCGCTACGCTGGACGTGGAGATATCACACATAAAGATGCGCAACGCGAAGGACGAGCTCATGGCGCCTGAGGTGAGTGCCGGCTACTACAGTGCGCTGACGATGGCCATCTTCGAGGACACGGGCTTCTACCAGGCGGACTTCAGCAAAGCCGAGGTGCTGCCGTGGGGGCGCAACGCCAGCTGCGCCTTCCTGGAGCAGAAGTGCATGGAGCATGGCATCACGCAGTGGCCGCAGATGTTCTGCAACAGCAGTAAAATGGTCCGCTGCACGTCCAGTCGCCACGCGATTGGCGTATGCGATGTTCACACTCATGAAAGCCCCCTGGATGAGTATTACCAATACTTCACCAACACAAAGCTGGGCGGAGACTTATCAATAATGGACTACTGCCCGTACGTGGGGGCCAAAGCTTCTGGTGCGTGCAACCAAAACTCATCCACTGCACCGGATTACATGAGACCCTTCAACGTCTTCTCCGACGCGGCGCGCTGCATCGACGGGGCGTTTGCACCGAAGAACATCAGTACGGTACCTGGCCCCATCTTGGGCGTCTGCGCCAACGTCCAGTGCGACAACACAACGAAGACGTACAGCATCCAGGTGAAGGGCAGCAGTGGTTATGTGAACTGCACACATGGAAAGAACATCACACTCGACACTATCAGCAGCGCCTTCGAGGCTGGCGGCTACATCACGTGCCCGCCGTACGCTGAGGTGTGCCAGGGCAACGTGAAGGCGGTGATGGACTTCGAAGGGGACCGGGAACACTCGACCAGCAGCAGCAGCAACCGGAGTGGTAGTGATACCGCCAGCAGCTCTGGAAGTGATGTACGTCACAGCAGCAGCAGTGGTATTGACAGCAGCCATCCTCGCGGCAATTGCGCAGCTGGCGTCCGCAGCGCGCGCACCTTCGTAACCCATGTGGCGGCTGTCGCTGTGATCCTGATTGGGCTTTTCTGTGTGTAGACGCGGAGCGTGTGCGGCATCACCCGGGCCGACGGCTCTCTGGTACACCGCGCTGACCGTTGTGGACTCACGTTCGATACGCCCCAACGTGGACCTCACACTCTGCCAGGGACTCCCTCATGACATGAGCGATGGGGATGGTCATGTGGTGGACGGCCAGCCCAGCGTCGGGCCACCACGGTGTTCTTGTCCACGGGCCGCTGGATACAAATGGAGGACAGCCTTGCGCACATCTAGCATGCGTGACTGGCTGACCTTGGCAATATGTATAGTTATCCCGTCTGACCCTCGAAGGCGCTTGAGAAGTGGACGAAGCAATCGTGACCAACACCGCACCGACCCACCCCCCACTACGGTGTGCTCGTGTATGCGAGCCGCGTGGCACCTCGTGTGCCCGACCAGGTGCGGCGATTTGGGTGTGGCGGGTGAGCAAGAAGCTCGCCGCTGGTGCCAGCGACATCCGAACAGCCCGGGACACACCATCGCTTCCGCCATACCCCAACGTGAGGAGTGTGCAGACCACGTTATGAAATACGGGGACGTGAGTACGTTGGCGAAGAGAGAAGCACGGCACGCGGTGCGCGCACAGGTCTGAGAGGGGCCCCTCCTCTGAGGTTGCACCTGACAATCGACCCACCTCACAACATCTCTGGTGTATACGGGTCGCCACCACCACCACCCCCACCGTCGTGGCTAACGGTGCCGGTGCCATTCAACATGCATTGAAAAAGGCACACCGCCTTCTCCCCTCCAACTCGGGCGGCGGTGGCCTCGTCGTCACCCCCCACCCCTTCAAGCCACTGTTTTCGTTGTTTATTTGCTTCCCCCTCTCTCAATCGTACCTGGTTTATTGTTATCCGCGTGTGTAGGGCGGGTGCGATGGGTGGAGGTGCAGACACGGAGGTCCATTGATGTGGATGCTATACACAAAGCGAGAGCGCCTCCTCTGGTCCTATGGCCTCCCGCTATTCCCCTCTCCCTCCCCTTCCTATATACTCTCTGCTCTCTCCCCTCTCCCACCCGCCACTGAACACGCGTTTTTTATCACGGATACGATGGATCGTTGTACGACTACTCCTTTGCATCTCCCATCTCTATGGTGTGAGTGTGACTGAATGAATGTGCATGTGCCAGCGCCTTGTCCCTCCCCTCCCCTCCCCCCTCCCCTCCCTTCCTGTTACTATAACAAACTTTGACTGTTCTCTTTTCTACCCCCTGTGCCTCCAGGCTCAGTTGTCACCAGTGCGGTGTCGGAACCAAACAGGGACACCGACACACCCTGACGGGCTCAGCCACCCACCCACCCACCTCACACACACAGACACGCACGCACGCCGGGATACACAGCGAACGAGTGATCTGCGAGTTGATCATTATGCGCCGTGCGTGCTTGTGCTCGTGTGTGGTGCACCTCTGGTCCCAGTTTCCTTCCCCTCCCCAATGCTCTCGTTTTGTCTTTCATCTGCAGTGTATGACATCCTCAGCCGTTGACTGCCCGACTCAGTGCAATGCGCCGAGGCCCCTCCCCACAAATGATAAAACAGAAGGATACCCCCGGGTGTTTTGTTTGCCGTGCCGCCTTGGCCACCACCACAGGCCCTCCCTCCGCGCTGACTAGGCGGTGCATGAGCTCCGTGGAGGTGTCGTTGGGGAGCCGAGGTGGTCAGGTCAGCGGACGCCGGCGTGTGCGTCCCACCATCACCCCACCGTTACCGGTGAGAGTTTACTGCGTACCCGCGCACGGCCCTCTTCTCTTTCACCGCATCCCCAAATACAACTCAGCGTGTGACTCGGTGTCTCGCATCGCTTCTTTCTCACTCTCTCCCTCCCCCTCTCCCTATTTCTGTCACGTAGCACGAACAGTGTCCACTGGTGGGGGCGGGCGCAGTAGTGCTGCTGCGGCGGCGCAGGCTCGCCTCGTGCCGGCATCACCGCTTGTTCGTGCCACGCACGGAGAGGGTGGGCTGCGCAGCACAGCCGCCTCTTCGCTCACGACTGATTGCCTGCCTGGCCGCGTACTCACGACGACCGTCCCCCGCTCCATTCCTCCCACCACAACAGCATCGGCGATATAAACGCGGCGATCACCACACAGAGCAGGCGACATGTGGCCGTGTGTTTCGCTTCTCTCCGGCTCGGTTACACTCCCCAACCCAACATCCCCCTCGCTCTCCTTTGGAGGGAGAGGGTGGGAGGGGGAGGAGGGGCAGGCCGTAGAAACACACCACCACCACCGCCTCGCCTTTCCTTCCTCCCACCGGTCAAACCAGGCTACTTGTGTGGCGGCGTACATGTTCTGCGTGAACAGCAACGATGGAGAGGTGATCCGTCAGGGCCTGGGAGAGCTGCAGGTGGCCAGCACGGTGCTGTGCGTAGCGCCACCGCGTGGCACGCACACACAGAAACATACACAGACGTTGCCCCCTGTTCACCTCCTGCTTGTGCTACTCGGTGATGCCTACGTGTGTGTGTGTGTGGACGTAGTTTTGTGTACTTGCATGTGTCGTCCTGTCAAAGGCTCCGGCCTCTCTTCCTCCGTCCCTCCCCTCCACTCCAGGCGGTGTGGCCCTGGTTGGATTCCCATTTTGCTGCCGCCTGTTTCGCTCTCTTCCGCTTCGCTGACCCTCACAGGCCGCCCTCGCCCTCTCCTTGCGCATGATGTGAACCATCCACCCATCCCCCACCCCACACCCCCATCCCATCACCTCCTCCCCCCACCACCCGTCGGTGATGTTACTCTCACTTCGCCCCACTCTCTCCCCTCCTTCCTCCTCTCACCGCCCACCGCTCCCCTAGACTGCACAATCCTGCGCCCATCACCGGCCCTCGCCATCCCTTTTATTTCACTGACACTCCCCTCCCCCTATACAGAGGCACGCACAGCACATACCCGCTGAGCAGCACCTCCCCACTCACTCGCCTTCCCCCTACACCCCAACCCCCTATATACCTCCACATCCTACCCCACCACCAGCATGCCCCGCAACTGTTTGGGTAGCACGCACCAGCTGCGTAGCAGCGCCGCACGCCTGGTGCGCCTCGCCGCAGTGGCGTGCCTCGCACTAGCCGCCTGCTCCGCCGCCGTGTGGGCACATGGCACTGGTGAATCCGCTGCGGGCCACCGCTGCATGCACGACGAGGTACAGCAGCGCGTGCTGCGGTCGGTGGCAGAGCAGCACAACGGGCGCGGTACTCTCTCTGCCGTGGGTCTGCCCATTGTTGCAGCAGAGCCTAC